>NC_134357.1:146419749-146733083 GCF_048569485.1 Anomaloglossus baeobatrachus
ACATGTCAGTTCAGGGCTTTTTTTTAACTGCTCTGAGTTGGAAACATTTGAACATTATTACACACCATTATATCATTTAAAAATTACTTACAAAGGTTTTTACATGAAATGAGGTTTAGAAAGTAAGATGTGCAGGCTCCATAAATCTTCAATAGTTTGTCACTATTCACTAAGTGATTTTGTTAGTTTAGGTAAATGACTTAAAGATGGTTTTATATGCTTGTAGAAAATACAAAAAAAGTACCTGTAATTGTATGAACGCTATATTTTATTATTTTATTATCTCTCCTAGTTTTGTGCACAGTTGTTTTCATGTGTCTTCATGGGTGCAAAATTAACAACATAAAGGGGAGAATTCCATAATTATTTGTTCCTCTATTTGCAAGTGTCTGCTATCAAATCCATTATAAAGTATAAGGCTCCCATCACACACGAGCATAAAAACACGTGTTCTGTTTTGTTCATCCGTGTAGCAAGCGTGTGTACCATTCATGTGACATGTACCAGAAAAAAAGGCATGACTCTGAAATAAATGTTTTTTTCTGTATTTAAAATGTGTAAAGATAGATAGATAGCTACAGTCAGGGCCAGAAATATTTGGACAGTGACACAAGTTTTGTTATTTTAGCTGTTTACAAAAACATGTTCAGAAATACAATTATATATATAATATGGGCTGAAAGTGCACACTCCCAGCTGCAATATGAGAGTTTTCACATCCAAATCGGAGAAAGGGTTTAGGAATCATAGCTCTGTAATGCATAGCCTCCTCTTTTTCAAGGGACCAAAAGTAGTTGGACAAGGGACTCTAAGGGCTGCAATTAACTCTGAAGGCGTCTCCCTCGTTAACCTGTAATCAATGAAGTAGTTAAAAGGTCTGGGGTTGATTACAGGTGTGTGGTTTTGCATTTGGAAGCTGTTGCTGTGACCAGACAACATGCGGTCTAAGGAACTCTCAATTGAGGTGAAGCAGAACATCCTGAGGCTGAAAAAAAGAAAAAATCCATCAGAGAGATACCAGACATGCTTGGAGTAGCAAAATCAACAGTCGGGTACATTCTGAAAAAAAAGGAATTGACTGGTGAGCTTGGGAACTCAAAAAGGCCTGGGCGTCCACGAATGACAACAGTGGTGGATGATCGCCGCATACTTTCTTTGGTGAAGAAGAACCCGTTCACAACATCAACTGAAGTCCAGAACACTCTCAGTGAAGTAGGTGTATCTGTCTCTAAGTCAACAGTAAAGAGAAGACTCCATGAAAGTAAATACAAAGGGTTCACATCTAGATGCAAACCATTCATCAATTCCAAAAATAGACAGGCCAGAGTTAAATTTGCTGAAAAACACCTCATGAAGCCAGCTCAGTTCTGGAAAAGTATTCTATGGACAGATGAGACCAAGATCAACCTGTACCAGAATGATGGGAAGAAAAAAGTTTGGAGAAGAAAGGGAACGGCACATGATCCAAGGCACACCACATCCTCTGTAAAACATGGTGGAGGCAACGTGATGGCATGGGCATGCATGGCTTTCAATGGCACTGGGTCACTTGTGTTTATTGATGACATAACAGCAGACAAGAGTAGCCGGATGAATTCTGAAGTGTACCGGGATATACTTTCAGCCCAGATTCAGCCAAATGCCGCAAAGTTGATCGGACGGCGCTTCATAGTACAGATGGACAATGACCCCAAGCATACAGCCAAAGCTACCCAGGAGTTCATGAGTGCTAAAAAGTGGAACATTCTGCAATGGCCAAGTCAATCACCAGATCATAACCCAATTGAGCATGCATTTCACTTGCTCAAATCCAGACTTAAGACGGAAAGACCCACAAACAAGCAAGACCTGAAGGCTGCGGCTCTAAAGGCCTGGCAAAGCATTAAGAAGGAGGAAACCCAGCGTTTGGTGATGTCCATGGGTTCCAGACTTAAGGCAGTGATTGCCTCCAAAGGATTCGCAACAAAATATTGAAAATAAAAATATTTTGTTTGGGTTTGGTTTATTTGTCCAACTACTTTTGACCTCCTAAAATGTGGAGTGTTTGTAAAGAAATGTGTACAATTCCTACAATTTCTATCAGATATTTTTGTTCAAACCTTCAAATTAAATGTTACAATCTGCACTTGAATTCTGTTGTAGAGGTTTCATTTCAAATCCAATGTGGTGGCATGCAGAGCCCAACTCGAGAAAATTGTGTCACTGTCCAAATATTTCTGGACCTAACTGTATATACTGTATATGTTACAGCTATTAACTGTGCCGCTGCTTCGCGGATCCGTATCCACGGTGGTTCGAGGGATCTCTGAACCCGGGGGTCGGGGTCGCGCGGTCACTCGGAATAAAAAGGTGGGAATATTTATAAGGGAGGATGTGGAAAGTTCGTGACGCCACCCGTGGTGTGTGGTAAGGTGGAATACCACCGCTGCAGTTGGGAGTACCCGGTGGCGATGGTGGGGGCAGCCTGGTGTTTAACTTCTCCACGGGTAAGGGGAATGCCCCTGGACTCGATGAGGGCTGCAGGGAGGTGCCTTTGGGGACAGTAAGGGTCACTTCTGTACTCATTCAGTCCAATAACGCTGAAACCGACAACTGTGGTAAACCAAAGTTCTTGATATTGCTGCAGCAGGGAGGAAGCATGCCTGGATCCCGTGCCCGTTGTTGTTGCCTGTCAGTCTGTGATCTTTTCCTTGGCACCTTTTCTTCTAACTGGTCCCTTTAGCATAAAACTAATCGGGTCCCGCTCACTAGTATGGCTCACTGGGTGAACTTGCACTCAGGGTTCACGCTTGGGATTTTCTGGACTATGTATTGGGAAAGTCCTATCCCCCTCATTGCGCTAGTACCCCGATTTTGGAGCAGGTGGTGAACGGATCTTAAAGACTCCGTCCTCGTCGGGAAAATTACCAAACCGCCTGAAGCTACTTCCTGGCCTAGGGTCCACGTACCCTGTCGTGCCCTGGCCCCTGCCCGGTGATGGCACAAGGCCGCCGGCTGTCCTCCTCGACAGTCCATGCCCCTTGTCATGATCCTCTGCGATCGGGGTCCAGCTCCTACCAGGCCCAGACCAACGTCTCCCACCTAGTAGTCTCAAGTAGCCCAGCTCCTGACCTCTCTTCTCGAGAGTCACTTCTCAACTGCTCTACTCCTGACACTCCTCACCTCCCCTTAACCAACCACCAAAGTGGGCAATCCTATTCCCTTCAGGCCAGCCACTGGTCTGTCTGGTGGGTGTGGTGCAGAGTGTTCCTAGGATTTTGATTAGCTTGTTCTTGGCAACACCAAAGGTCAGGGATCCGTAACCAAGGAGGAGGTGGATACTGTGCAGAAGGGCAGATTGCACAATACCCTGTGACGACCTGATAGGCCAGGGCGTCACATAACCAAATAAATAATGAAATGAACATAAACTATGTGGGGTCCCCTCCATTTTTGAAAACCAACAAAAGTGAAGCAGACAGCTATGAGCTGATATGATCAGGAAGGGAAAGTCTATGGTTATTGGGCCCTTGTAAGCCTAAAAATACCAGCCCACAGCTGCCCCAGAAGTGACACTTCACCTCTGCACTTCCTGATTGTTTTGGTGCTCTAGCAATTGGAGTAATGGCTTTTAGGGTTGATGTTAGCTGTGTAGTGTCACAACACACACAAAAATAGTTCATTTGAAAAAACACTATCTGACTTTTCTCTGGTTCACCAATTTAATAAAAAAAAACCCACACAGGTCTGACAAATGGAAACATAAAAGACCAAAATAAACAAGCAAAAACAAGAGACTATACCTCATTCAAGTCAATAGATTGAGAAAATTCAGCTTACCAACTGCTGTATGTTTCCTCCTTGTTTCCTGGACTGTGCACAGAAGGTGAGGCAGCCAATATAATGGTAATCCAAAAGACAGAAAAAATCCAGCACGGTCCTCTGAGGTATATAAAATATTCCTACTTTATTCAAAAATTAAAAGATTTAGGAGACATACAGCTCCAAAATATACAGCTTCTCAAAACTACGCGTTTTGACAGCACGTCTAACTCATGTTCTGACATGAGTAAGACGTGCTGTCGAAATGCGTAGTTTTGAGACGCTGTATATTTCGGAGCTGTATGTCTCCTGAATCTTTTAATTTTTAAATAAAATAGAAATATTTTATATAACTCGGAGAACCATGCTGGATTTTTTCTGTCTTTTGGATTACTATACCTCATTCACCAATTTATTTGAAAGAAAAGTTCTCAGGTCCGTGGTTCCTACAACATTCCTCAATTACATAGATCAAAGGTTCAGAATGAGGCTCAATAGACTTTGTGCAGCAGCCACTCCCAGCTAACACTGCACTCCGTGAGACCTGATGACTCTGATGAGAGGTGACATTCCTGACGTTCCATTACAGTCGACTGGTCTCACAGAAAGCAGCAAAAGCCGGGAGTGGCTGCTGCTCAAATACTATAGATACTCGTTCTGAGGTTCCATAGTATTTGACTTACATAATCGGGAACATCGTGGGAACCGCGCAACAACATAAGCTCTTGAAACTTTGCTTTCGAATAAATTGGTTAATGAGGGAGAGTCTCTTGTTTGTGTAGCGCCCAGAGAAGGGGGTACTCGGTTCCGGGCAGTAACAAATGGGAATGTCACCCTGGTGGCTGATGCCCGGTCCCATGCTCTGGGCCCCTTTTGTTAATGGGTTTTGTCATGTGACGCCACCTGCGGCTTGCGGTTAAGGATGGAGAACCGCCGCTGCTGAATGTGGGTACTCCCAGGGCTGGTGGTAGCGGCAGCTGTGATAGGAAGCCCTCCGCAGGTAGGGCTGTGCCTGGGAGATGTAACGGGGGCAATAACGGAGACCACAACAGGTTTTTTTAACAGTCTCTACTCACTGTGGACCCGAGGGTTGCTGATTCAGGTCCCTTGGAGGACCAGTGATATCTCGGTACCCGTCCTGGCGACCTCTCTCCTGTGCCCCCGGGGTCACAGCCCAGCCCTTACACGGACCCAGTTCAGGAATGTCTGCACACCTCTTCTGTGTGCTACCGACTCTCAACTCACTACCGACTGACTGCTGACCCCTCCCACCAGGCTGGCTATACCCAGGCACTCATTCCCATGACGACCATCCCCTTACGTGGTTAACCCTCTATGCCCAGTGTGGAGTGGAGAACTAGGATTAATAGTGTGTTTTGGTGGAATCGGCACTGATACTCTAGGTCCCAGGGGGTAGGTCCTGCATCCCCAAGAGGATGCAGCTCCCTGTAGTGCCCTGAGGGTCTCAGGGGCACTACATTTGTGTTTGTCTTTTTATGTCTTTTAGGTTTTATATTTTTGGACTACGTCGGAATCCCTGGACTAAGTTAGAAATCCCTGGACTACGTCGACGTGCATGGATTTTTTTTTTCTAAAATAGTGAACCAGGGAAAGTGTGGAGTAGTGTTTTTTTCAAATAAAGTATTTTATATGTGTATTTATTTTTTTTTACTTATTTGGTTAGTAATGCAAATGTCTGATAAACACCTCTCCATTACTCTCACCAGGGCTTGATGCTAGCTGAGATCAACCTCAAAAACCATTACCCTGATTGCCACCGCACCAGGATAATCTAAAAGAGCCAAGTCGAAGAGCCAGAACTAGGGTAGCTGTGAGCTGGTATTTTCAAGCTGGGGAGGTATATGGTTATTGGGCCCTTCCCAGCCTGATGATACCAGCCCCGAGCTGTCTGCATTACCATTGCTGATTATCAAAAACAAGCGGACTCCCACGTCGTTTTTTTTTTTATTTATTTATTTGGTTAGTAACTGTAAAATCTATCATCTTTGCACATCTTTAACACATAAAAAAAATTTTTTGCATGCCTTTAATTCTGGTATGTGTCACACAGCTGTCATCCAAGTGTTGTAAATGCTTTCCATGGACCCTTAGGCCTTGTGAGCACTAGGCGTTTTTGCCGCGTTTTTAGCGGCGTTTTTTACCGCGTTTTTGTGCTGAAAACGCAGTGACATTGCTTCCCCAGCAATGTCAATGGGTTTTCATAAGTGCTGTCCCCACACAGCGTTTTTTTTTAGCTGCGTTTTTGTGGTGACCACAAAAACGCAGCATGTCAATTATTTCTGCGTTTTTCACTGCGTTTTTCACTCATTGAATTCAATGAGATGTTAAAAACGCAATGAAAAACGCATATAGCCGCGTTTCTATGACTAAAAACGCAGCTATACACGCAAGGGGTGGGTACTACAGTGAAGTGTACAGGAAGAGGATTCCTTCTGTTGGTAAACACAGAAGCGTGAATCCTCCCGGTACCGTCACCGCTGCCTCCACCTCCCGTCCTGTGCATGTCAGCTCCGTGCGGCGCCATGTACAGGCAGGAGGTGGAGGCAGCGGCGAAAACCAAAGTGAACAGTAGAAAAATAAAAAAATGTCATATATACTCACCTGTCCGCAGGGTCCCGGTGCCATGCCCGCTCCCATCTCCTCCCGGTACCGCCGCTCTGGCTGTGTGCAGTCTCCCCGGCCGGCAGGACCTTGCTTGCAGGACCTGGCGATGGATCACCTGATGCAGTCACCTGACGCATCAGCTGATCGTAGTCTCGCCGGCTTTTTCGCGCCCGGCCGGCTATCAGCTGATCCTGCCGTCAGGGGACTTCATCAGCTGATCACCGGCAGCTCCTGCTGCGATCGGACGGGATCAGACTCCTGTCCAATCGATCGCTCCAGGAGCTGCCGGTAATCACCACAGCACATAAGTGAGTATGTATTTTTTTTTTTTTTTCTACTGATGCATCAGCTGCTTGTATAATCGGCTTTTATACAATCAGCTGATGTGTCATGTCACGTAGTTTAACCTGACACATCATCTGATCGCTTTGCCTTCCAGCAAACCGATCAGATGATATTGGATCCGGATTGGACGGCGCAGGACCCTGACCCAGGATTACTGCGGAGGGGGGTTCTTTATTTCAATAAAGATGGAGTCACTAATTGTGTTGTGTTTTATTTCTAATAAAAATATTTTTCTGTGTGTTGTGTTTTTTTTTTTATCATTACTAGAAATTCATGGTGGCCATGTCTAATATTGGCGTGACACCATGAATTTCGGGCTTAGGGCTAGTTGATAATATACAGCTAGCCCTAACTCCATTATTACCTAGCTAGCCACCCGGCATCAGGGCAGCTAGAAGAGTTGGATACAGCGCCAGAAGATGGCGCTTCTATGAAAGCGCCATTTTCTGGGGTGGCTGCGGACTGCAATTCGCAGTGGGGGTGCCCAGAAAGCATGTGCACCCTGCACTGTGGATTCCAATCCCCAGCTGCCTAGTTGTACCCGGCTGGACTCAAAAATTAGGCGAAGCCTACGTCATTTTTTTTTTTAATTATTTCATGAAATAATTAAAAAAAAAGGGCTTCTCTATATTTTTGGTTCCCAGCCGGGTACAAATAGGCAGCTGGGGGTTGGGGGCAGCCCGTACCTGCCTGCTGTACCCGGCTAGCATACAAAAATATGGCGAAGCCCATGTCATTTTTTTTTTCTTTTTGGGCAAAAAACTGCATACAGTCCTGGATGGAGGCTGCTGAGCCTTGTAGTTCTGCAGCTGCTGCCTGCTCTCCTGCATACACTAGTGAATGGAGGATGCTGAGCCTTGTAGTCCTGCCGCTGCTGTCTGCTCTCCTGCATACACTAGTGAATGGAGGATGCTGAGACTTGTAGTTCTGCAGCTGCTGTCTGCTCTCCTGCATACACTAGTGAATGGAGGATGCCGAGCCTTGTAGTCCTGCAGCTGCTGTCTGCTCTCCTGCATACACTAGTGAATGGAGGATGCTGAGACTTGTAGTTCTGCAGCTGCTGTCTGCTCTCCTGCATACACTAGTGAATGGAGGATGCTGAGACTTGTAGTTCTGCAGCTGCTGTCTGCTCTCCTGCATACACTAGTGAATGGAGGATGCTGAGCCTTGTAGTCCTGCAGCTGCTGTCTGCTCTCCTGCATACACTAGTGAATGGAGGATGCTGAGCCTTGTAGTCCTGCAGCTGCTGTCTGCTCTCCTGCATACACTAGTGAATGGAGGATGCTGAGACTTGTAGTTCTGCAGCTGCTGTCTGCTCTCCTGCATACACTAGTGAATGGAGGATGCTGAGACTTGTAGTTCTGCAGCTGCTGTCTGCTCTCCTGCATACAATGAACATTTTGAAGAAGGAAATGACATCAGACCTTTTTTTTTTTTTTTTCATCAACAATCTTTAATGGCATTGTGCACTGATTAAAAACGCAGTGAGCAAAAACGCAGCACAAAACGCACCAAATCGCGGCAAAAACGCATGCGTTTTTGCCGCGTTTATTTAGCCGCGGGTGCGTTTTTTAGACAAAAACGCACATAAAAACGCAGCGTGAAAAAAACGCCTAGTGCGCACATACCCTAAGGCTATGTGCACACGGTGCGTTTTTCTCGGCGTTTTTGCGCGTTTTCCGGGTGCGTTTTTGGCCTCAAAACTGCATGACTTTGCTTCCCCAGCAAAGTCTATGAGTTTTCATTTTTGCTGTCCCCACACAGCGTTTTTTTTCAGCTGCGTTTTTGTGGTGACCACAAAAACGCAGCATGTCAATTATTCCCGCGTTTTTCACTGCGCTTTTCATCCATTGAGTTCAATGGGATGTTGAAAGACGCAATGAGAAACGCAAATAGCTGCGTTTTGGTGCGTTTCTAAGACCAAAAACGCAGCTATAAGCGCAGGAGGTGGGTAGTAAAGTGACGTGTACAGGAAGAGGATTCCTTCTGTCAGTATAGACAGAAGCATGAATCCTCCCGGTACCGTCACCGCCGCGTCCATCTCCCATCCTGTGCATGTCTGCTGCCGTGCGGCGCCATGTACAGGCAGGAGGTGGAAGCGGCTGCGAAAACAAAAGTTAACAGTAGAATAAAAAAAAAAAAGTTATACTCACCTGTCTGCAGCCTCGCGGTGCCATGCCCGCTCCCAGCTCCTCTCACGGTATCGCCGCTCCCGCTCCGGCTGTGTGCAGTCTCACCGGGGCAGGACCTTGCTTGCAGGACCTGGCGATGGATCACCTGATGCAGTCACCTGACGCATCAGCTGATCGAGTCTCGGGCTGACGCGGGCGCCCGGCCGGTATCAGCGGATGCGTCAGGAGACTTCATCCCTGATTACCGGCAGCTGCTGCAGCGATGGGACAGGATCAGACTCCCGCCCCATCGCTCCGGGAGCTGCCGGTAATTCAGCACATAAGTGAGTATTATTTTTTTTTTTTTTCTACTGATGCATCAGCTGATGGTATAATCGGCTTTTATACAATCAGCTGATGTGTGATGGGATTCACATCCTTTAACCTGACACATCATCTGATCGCTTTGCCTTCCAGCAAACCGATCAGATGATATTGGATCCTGATTGGACGGCGCGGGACCCTGACCCAGGATTACTGCGGAGGGGGGTTTATTTCAATAAAGATGGAGTCACTAATTGTGTTGTGTTTTATTTCTAATAAAAATATTTTTCTGTGTTGTGTTTTTTTTTTATCTTTACTAGAAATTCATGGTGGCCATGTCTAATATTGGCGTGACACCATGAATTTCGGGCTTAGGGCTAGCTGATAATATACAGCTAGCCCTAACTCCATTATTACCTGGCTAGCCACCCGGCATCAGGGCAGCCGGAAGAGTTGGATACAGCGCCAGAAGATGGCGCTTCTATGAAAGCGCCATTTTCTGGGGTGGCTGCGGGACTGCAATTCACAGCGGGGGTGCCCAGAAAGCATGGGCACCCTGCACTGTGGATTCCAATCCCCAGCTGCCTAGTTGTACCCGGCTGGACTCAAAAATGGGGCGAAGCTCACGTCATTTTTTTTTTAAAATTATTTCATGAAATTCATGAAATAATTTAAAAAAAAAAGGGCTTCCCTATATTTTTGGTTCCCAGCCGGGTACAAATAGGCAGCTGGGGGTTGGGGGAAGCCCGTACCTGCCTGCTGTACCCGGCTAGCATACAAAAATATGGCGAAGCCCACGTCATTTTTTTTTTTGGGGGGGGCAGAGAAATCCTGCATACAGTCCTGGAAGGAGGATGCTGAGCCTTGTAGTTCGACAGCTGCTGTCTGCTCTCCTGCATACACTATTGGATGGAGGATGCTGAGCCTTGTAGTTCGACAGCTGCTGTCTGCTGTCCTGCATACACTATTGGATCGAGGATGCTGAGCCTTGTAGTTCTGCAGCTGTCTGCTCTTCTGCATACACTAGTGGAGAATGAAGAACACATTGAAGAAGGAAATGACATCAGACCTTTTTTTTTTTTTGTTCACTGATAAAAAACGCATAAGGACGCAGTGAGCAAAAACGCAGCAAAACGCAGCAAAAAAACGCACCAAATCGCGGCAAAACGCGTGCGTTTTTTGCCGCGTTTTTTCAACGCAGGTGCGTTTTTGTGCGTTTTTAGCGGCCAAAAACGCACAAAAACGCAGCGTCAAAAAAACGCAGCGTGTGCACATAGCCTTAGACTTCTATTGACCCTTTTTTATCCCTTGTGATGGTAAGAAATGGACACGCCTCCCTGTGGATCACACAGACACATGTTCCCTGTGAAAACATGGAGGTGTGAAGATCAAAAAAGATTTTGAGTATGTGTGTGAACGTCTCTCCAGTACGTGTGAAAATAGACACCACACGTGTTGGAAACATGGATGTGTCTAGGGAGCCTAAGGTAGTTTTGTAATTATTACCTGTCTTCACAGACAATATACCAAGAAACTGCTCTGCAGGATTCTGCACTCTGCTGTCAGTATGTGAAACTCCAGAGACAGAGAGGGTATGGTTATGGGCAAATAGGAGTGGGGATGGTGAGAAGAGTAGAGGCATGTGATGCTCACATAAAGGAGTTAAAAGGAGATGTGAGAATACCACAGGTTCAGCTTACCACGCATCACAAACACAGGAAATAAACATTGTATGCAAAACTAGCAAATGAGCATATAAACCTAATGCAGTGAATTAGTAAGTGTTAAATCATTGTTTTTAAAAAATGTGTATAGAATTTTTTAAATTATATATGATATGAAGGGATTTTAAAGTTAAGAAGCTATCACCTATTCACAAAATAGGCTTACTGATAGCTAGATGGGTCACCATTAGTGATGAGCGGTCCTTGGCTGTGTACCAAAATAAAACCAACCGCATGCAACTTTTTTAAAATTATTTAAATAAATAATTTAAAAAAATCGGCTTGCACACCCCCCCAATTTTGATACCCAGCCATGATAAAGTTGACAGCTTGGAGCTACTATTCTCAGGCTGGGGAGGCCTATGGTTATTGGGGCCTCCCCAGCATAAAAATCGCAGCCTGCAGCCGCCCAGGATTGTTGCATCCATTTGATCCGACAATCCCAGAACTGTACCCACCTCATCATGATTGCCCTGGTGCGGTAGCAATCAAGGTAATAACGGGTTAGTAATAGCTCACAAATTCCACTAAGCCCTAGATTAGTAATAGGAAGCATCTATGAGACCCCTCATTACTAATCTGTAAATGAAAAGAAATAAACACAAACAAAAATATCCTTCATTTGAAATAAAATATAAAAACCCCCACCCTCTTTCACCCATTTGTTTACCCCCCAAACACCCAGGTCCGACGTTATGCACACGAAGTCCCACGATGATTCCAGCCCGATTATATCTGAAGTGACAGTTCGAGGCCATAGAACATGATCGCCCGCTGTGAGCTTCAGGCAGAGACTGAGCCACGCAATGAGCGGTCATGTCACTCAGATTATTTGCTGGAGGTTCCCACGGTCGGAAAAAGCAGAGGTATCAAGCTCATCTGTTGGGAGGTGCAGCATGCACGGATCAAAACACTCTGAATGTGCTGCAGTTGAAGAGGATAAAAGGAGGAGGATCCAGCTTCCGGATAGTGATAAAATTCTTTCAAACTTTATTTCCAATGATAAAAATAGGGTACAGTACAGGTCAGGAAGCCCCAGCGTGGCAACTCGTTTCGAACACAGCCTGTGTTCTTTGTCAAGCCCAAGCTGGAAATAAAGTTTAAAAGAATTTTACTACTATCTGGAAGCTGGATCCTCCTCCTAGGTTCCCACGGTCCACCACCTGTGATTGCAAGTAAACTGACCTCAGGTGACCTCATTGAACCGAGTGACCTCAGGTGAGGTTAAATGCGATCACAGGTGCAGCCTCCAGCTGTGAATGCAAATAACCATAGGGACTTCACCGCATTCTCTGCCTGAAGCTCATAGCAGTGGTCATGTTCTATGGCCGCCCGCTGTCACTTCAGATGTAGCAGAGCTGGAATTGTCGTAGGACATCATGTGAATTTCGTCACACCTGGGTGTTTAATGGATTAATAAAGGGGTGATTGAGGGTGAGGTTTTTTTATATATTATATTTCAAATAAAAGATTTTTTTGGTATTGGTGTATATTTCTTTTCATTTACAGTTTAGTAATGGGCGGGTCTCATAGACGCATCCCATTACTAATCTAGGGCTTGATGGCAGCTATGAGCTGTTATTAACCCCTTGTTACCTCAATTGCCACTGCACCAGGGCAATTGGGATGAGCCAGGTAAAGTTTTGGGATTGTCACATCTAATGAATGCGATAATCCTGGGTGGCTGCAAGATGCTATTTTTAGGTTGGGGGGCCCAATATGCATGGGCCTACCCAGCCTGAGAATATCAGCTCCTAGCTGTTGGCTTTATCATGGCTAGGTATCAAAAGTGAGAGGATCGCACACCGTTTTTTAAAATTATTTATTGAAATAATTAAAAAAGTCACATGCAGTTCCTTTAATTTTGATAAACAGCCAAAATAAGTGCACAGTTGAGGGCTGTAGCTGTATGCTTTATCTGTGGGTATCATAATATAGAGTAGACCCCATGCCAATTTTTTTATTTATTTTTACAGCAATGGAGTTGCACACTATTGTTGAGGAGTAGTTAACTATTCATACTCGCTATGCTGTTAGCGAGTACAGTCCGCTACTCGCATATTTGTTACGAGTAGCGGGCGCAATGTAAGTCAATGAGAAATACTCACTAAGTAGCGAGTAACCAGAAAGCCGTACTATTCACTACTCGCACGAAAAGTATGGCTTTTGGGTTACTCATTACTTAACTAGTATTTCCCATTAACTTACATTGTGCCCACTACTCGTAACGAAGGTGCGAGTAGCGGACAATACTCGTTAACAGCATAGCGAGTACGAATAGTTAACTACTCGCTCAACACTAATGTACACACAGCATTTCTGATTGGTTGCAGTCAGACATCCTGTCACACAGGGTGAGGCCGCGTCTGACTGCAACCAATCAGAGACATGGGTACTGCAGGTGGGCGTGTGAAGCAGTGAATCTGTATAAAGGATAAAGAGTGGCCCTGCAATTAGCATTAGAGCCGCGCGGAGACTTGGTAAGTATAATGTACCTGATCCAATCTTCCTATCCCTTCTACCACCATTCAAAAGCGTCAGATTCTGGTCCCCATATACTTATATGGGGTCCATTGTCCGGCCAGACATCTGGGATTAATTCCGGGTCCAAACCAGGGGGGTTTTTTTAACCCGGTTTGACCTGCCGATTACGGGTGTCTGCGAGTCCACCCATCACTAGTCACCATTAATCCCAAGAACAAGGCTCTGCAGTGCCCTGTCTGAAAGGATCAGTGCCCCACATTGTCTAAGGCATATAGCTATCTCTGACATTCCCATTGATAATGAATGCAGTTGTAGGTTGCATGATCGACCTCTGCTCTATTGTTAGGAGTCACTGCAAATCTATTCAGACAAGGAACACTTAATTTCATGGTAATATTAGTCACACTTTAAACTTGATGCAAAATAATTGTTGGTGATAATTGTAAGATACAATACTCTAGTTCTTGGCTTGGATAATTGACACATATGATGTCCATTGTCAAAGCTCTGTGATCTAATAGGGAAGCTATAATCAGAATATAGCGTGGCATGCAAAAGTTTGGGCACCCCTGATCAAAATTGCTGTTATTGTGAACAGTTAAGAAAATTGAATATTAAATGATTTCTAAAAGGCATACAGTTAAAGATGACACATTTCCTTTGTATTTTAGGCAAAAAAAAAAGAATTTAATGTTTTACATTTTAAGATTAATAAATAAGGAAAATAGGCCTATGCAAAAGTTTGGGCACCTTTCATGGTTAGTACCTAGTAGCACCCCCTTTGTAAACACTTTTTGAAGCCAGCCAAGAGTGTTTCAGTTCTTGTTTATGGGATTTTCATCCATTCTTCCTTGGAAAAGTCTTCCAGTTCTGTCAGATTCCTGGCTCGTCTTGCATGCACTGCTCTATTGAGGTTTAGCCACAGATTTTCAATGATATTCAGATCAAGGAACTTTGAGAGTCATTGTAAAACTTTCAAGTTGCGCATTTTGAGTTAGTCTATATTGGATTTATATGTGTGTTTACGATCATTATTCATTTGTAGAAGCCATACTTTTTCAACTTGATTTTTTTTTACAAATGGTTATGTTTACAGATCAAAAAATCCCCAATAAAGTGCAGGCAATAAACAGTACACCAAATGAAGAGTTAGTGAACAAGACAGATATATGGCAATAAAATAACAAACTTTATTGAAAAAATATATTAAAACCAAGTCATGCAAATTATTATCCAGTGCACAATATAGACAGATATTCCCTATTAGCACTAGATAGACAGGTATATAAAGTGCAAACACCGACCACTTATACTACCAAACAAATAGAACTTTCACAGTATAAGATTATGATATAATGATAATGATTGATAATGATTAGCTCCCCCTGAGGAAGACTTAACACATGAAATGCGCGTCGGGGTTTGCAGCATGCAGAATCACCAGACCATCTACCAAGGTAGCGAGCTCTTACATACATTTTCTATATACCGCTCATTTATTTTACCGGTTCTTACACAGGTCATTTTGAATGGCTGCACAAGGCATTATGCCAACATGACACCAGGGCACAAGCACATTATATATGATCTTATATTGTATATTATAAAGTTCTATCCGTTTGATAGCATAAGTGGTCGTTCTTTGCACTTTGCACTTTATATACCTGTATATCTGCTGCTAATAAGGAATACATCTGTCTATATTCTGCACTGGATAATAATTGCATGACTTGGTTTTAATACATTTTTTCAATAAAGTTTATTATTTTATTGGCATACTGCTATCTTGGTCACTATCCCTTCATTTGGTGTGTATTGCCTGCATTTTATTGGGGATTATTTGAACTGTAAGTTTATCACAGTGACTAAAATCAGAGTTTTTGATTATTGAAATGGTTATATTTGTATGAAAAATGTGTTGAAATTTTATTGAATCCATTCTTCCCTATACCTGTGAAATGTACCTTGCTCCATTGGCTGCAACACAACTCCAAAGCATAATTGATCCGCCCCCATGCAAGTTTAGTGATATGTTATTTACCTGCAATTCTGTGACCTTTAGAGATGAGTGAACCGGTCGCGGTTCGGCTCGAGGTCGGTTCGCCGAACGGATCTCCCGTTCAAGTTTGGTTCGTCGAACGTTCGACGAACCGAACTCGAACCAATAGGCTATAATGGGAGGCAATCACAAACACATAAAAATGCATTATAAATGTACACATACAGTTAATAAACATTGCCATAACACTTACCGGTCCCCGCGATCCCTCCTGCACTCTGTCTCCTGCCGCTATTCCATCCGATGATCGCTGAATCCTCCCGGTGACCGGCACTGCCAGCAGAGATGCAGGACCTATCATGACGTCAAAATAGCCATGTGACCAGTCACGTGGCTATTATCTCATTGGCTACAGACTGGTCACATGACTATGACGCGTCATGTAGGACCTGCGAGTGCATCTCTCCGGTACACGGTGCACATTTGTGTATCGCCGTGTACCGGCGACATGCTCTAGCACACGGTCGACTCCCCGTTCCGTCAGGGACCGGCTGACACAGCCGGTCATTAACGGAGATCACCAATGCCACAGCAACGCAGTTAGCGGTGACGTCACCGCTAACCGCGGCTCCGGGAGCACCGTTGCTATGGTAACGCGTCTGTCAGCGTTACCGCTGTTACCGCTAGCAGCACTGATCACTCATGGAGTGAAGGCTGCATGCTGCTTCTCGTGCAGCTTTCACGGAGTGAATGCTCCACGGGAAGCATCGTCTTCCCCCATGCAGCAGTGATGTAGCAGAGCTGCATTTGTTGAACGAGAAAGACAGAAGAGCAGGATCGTGGAGGGCTGACAGGGGGTAATAAAGATGGAGTCTCTAATGTGTCTGTGTATTTATTTCTATTAAAGTATTTTTTCTCTGTGTGGTGTCTTTTTTTAACCCTTTATTGGAGATTCTTAATGGCCGGGTCAAACGTGCCTGACATTAAGAATCTCTGGCTTAATACTGGCTAGTAAAACAAAGCCAGTATTAACTCATGATTACCCAACAAGCCACCCGGCTCCAGGGCTGTTGGAAGAGTTGGATACAGCGCCAGATGATGGCGCTTCTATGAGAGCGCCATTTTCTGGGGCGGCTGCGGACTGCAATTCGCAGCAGAGGCGCCCAGAAACCTCGGGCTAACCTGTGCTGTGGATTCCAATCCCCAGATGCCTAGTTGTACCTGGCTGGACACAAAAATGGGGCAAAGCCCACGTCATTTGTTTTTTAATTATTTCATGAAATAAGTGAAATAATTAAAAAAAAGGGCTTCCCTATATTTTTGGTTCCCAGCCGGGTACAAATAGGCAACTGGGGGTTGGAGGCAGCCCGTGGCTGCCTGCTGTACCTGGCTAGCATACAAAAAAAAGGCGAAGCCCACGTCATTTTTTTGGTGGACAAAAAACTTCTGCATACAGTCCTGGATGGAGTATGCTGAGCCTTGTAGTTCTGCAGCTGCTGTCTGCTCTTCTCCATACAGACAGACAGCAGCTGCAGAACTACAAGGCTCAGCATACTCCATCCAGGACTGTATGCAGAAGTTTTTTGCCCCCTGAAAAAATTATGTGGGCTTCGCCATATTTTTGTATGCTAGCCAGGTACAGCAGGCAGGTACGGCTGCCCCCAACCCCCAGTTGCATATTTGTACCCGGCTGGGAACCAAAAATTAAGGGAAGCCCTTTTTTTATTATTTCATGAATTTCATGAAATACTTAGAAAACAAATGACGTAGGCTTCGCCCCATTTTTGTCTCCAGCCAGGTACAACTAGGCAGCTGGGGATTGGAATCCGCAGCACAGGTTGGCCTGAGCTTTCTGGGCCCCACTGCTGCGAATTGCAGTTTGCAGCCGCCTCAGAAAATGGCACTTTCATAGAAGCGCCATCTTCTGGCACTGTATCCAACTCTTCCAGCACCTGCCTGCTATACCTGGCTAGCATACAAAAATATGGCGAAGCTCACGTCCTTTTTTTGTAGTTTTTTGGCAAAAAAATAAAAAATGCTTCCCTAGATTTTCCATTGCCAGTGAAGGTAACACCAAGCAGTGGGGGTTAGCAGCCAGTAGCTGCTTGAATTACCCTTAGCTAGCAATACAAAAAATGCAGCGGGAGCCCATATATATATTTTTTTAATTATTTATTTAAATAACTAAAAACAAAATGGGCTTCCCTGTATTTTGATTGCTGGACATCACAGTGCTGTAAAAATAAATCTTTAAAAAAATGACGTAGCGCTCCATGGTATTTTTGATTCTCAGCGCAGATAAAGCAGACAGCTATGGGTTGCCACCCCCATCTGCCTGCCGTTACCTTGGTTGGCAATCAAAATACAGGGAAGCCCATTAATTTCTATTTAAAAAATAGTTAAAAAAAAATGACGTTGGGTCCCCCCATTTTTGATAGCCAGCTAGGGTAAAGCAGACGGCTGTAGCCTGAAAACCACAGCTGGCAGCTTTACCGTGGTTGGGGATCCAATGTGGAGGTCCCCTCAGGCTCTATTTTTTAATTATTTTATAAATATTAATAATTACACAATAAAAGTAGGGTCCCCCCCAAATTGGATCACCAGCCAAGGTAAAGCGGACAGCTGTGGTCTGGTATTCTCAGGGTGGGAAGGTCCATAGTTATTGGGCCTTCACAGCCTAAAAATAGCAGGCCGCAGGCACCCCAGACGTGGCGCATCCACTAGATGCGCCAATCCTGGCACTTCACCCCAGCTCATCCCGTGCCCTGGTGCAGTGGCAAATGGGGTAATAAATCGGGTTGATACTAGCTGTAAAGTCACCTGACATCAAGCCCAGCAGTTTGTGATGTCATGGCGTCTATTAGATACCCAACATCATAAACTGTCAGTACTAACAAAAAAAAAAAATCGACAAAAGAAATTTATTTGAAAAAACAGTCCCCAAAACATTTCCTCTTTCACCAATTTATTGTAAGAAAAAAATAAAGGGGTCCCACGACAACTCTGGACCATCTAGAATATGGGGGGAGACACTCAAGGAACGTATCCCCCATTTTCTAGGAGTGCGGACCCTTCATGTGAGGAGTGTGGGTGCAATGAATCTGCACTCACTCTCCCCGGGTCCACAGCAGCAGAGTCCATGTCGTAATGGTTGCTACCAAAGCTGCAATGCCCTGCTCATGAGGTAAGGGCATGCCTAATCAGGAGAACTACTGTAGAGGAAGCTCTGCTCACTGGTATATAGGTGCTCAGAGGTAATAATAGATAAAATTAGTGAGTAACCTCGGCACTCTAAATCTCCCAGACTAAGTCAGTAAGTCACAACGGATAGTAATGCAAAATCACTCTTTATTGATCCGTATTAAGAAAAAAAATGTTTTCATAAGCATATATGTTTTTGTCCAAAACAAGTTACAAATGACGTTTCGGCATGAGCCTTCGTCAGATTGGACTTATCTGCATGTAATCATGAAAAATGACAATAATCAGTATCACATAAGAGTGAAAGAACAATAACATAAACTCGAACAATGTAGAGGTACAGATGGAATGCAGCAAAAAAATTGCAACACAGCAAGAAATGAAACACATGATACAAATGTCATAATACAGTACAAGGACAATATAGTAATGACAAATATGGGGTCAGAGTAGGCTTAGACAGCTCTGGTACGAAAGAGATGTCAATCATTAAGTAACATGTGCAGTAGGTGTAGAGCTACACTATGCATGGCAAAGCTAATGGGTAGACCGACCATAGAAAAAGAACGGAGAAAAAGTGGAGAAAAAGTGGAGAAAATGTGAAGAAAAAATGGAGAAAAAAATGGAGAAAAAGTGGAGAAAAAATGGAGAAAAAGTGGAGAAAAGGTGGAGAAAAAGTGGAGAAGAAGTGGAGAAGAAGTGGAGAAAAAGTGGAGAAAAAGTGGAGAAAAAGTGGAGAAAAAGTGGAGAAAAAATGGAGAAAAAGTGGAGAAAAAGTGGAGAAGAAGTGGAGAAAAAGTGGAGAAGAAATGGAGAAAAAGTGGAGAAGTGGAGAAAAAGTGGAGAAAAAATGGAGAAAAAATGGAGAAAAAGTGGAGAAAAAGTGGAGAAAAAGTGGAGAAAAAAATGGAGAAAAAGTGGAGAAAAAGTGGAGAAGTGGAGAAAAAATGGAGAAAAAGTGGAGAAAAAGTGGAGAAAAAATGGAGAAAAAATGTAGAAAAAGTGGAGAAAAAGTGGAGAAAAAGTGAAGAAAAAGTGGAGAAAAAGTGGAGAAAAAATGTAGAAAAAGTGGAGAAAAAGTGGAGAAAAGGTGGAGAAAAAGTGGAGAAAAAGTGGAGAAAAAGTGGAGAAAAGGTGGAGAAAAAGTGGAGAAAAAGTGGAGAAAAAGTGGAGAGAAAGTGGAGAAAAAGTGGAGAAAAGTGGAGAAAAAGTGGAGAAAAAATGTAGAAAAAGTGGAGAAAAAGTGGAGAAAAGGTGGAGAAAAAGTGGAGAAAAAGTGGAGAAAAAGTGGAGAAAAAGTGGAGAGAAAGTGGAGAAAAAGTGGAAAAAAATGTAGAAAAAGTGGAGAAAAAGTGGAGAAAAGGTGGAGAAAAAGTGGAGAAAAAATGGAGAAACAGTGGAGAAAAAGTGGAGAAAAAGTGGAGAAAAAGTGGAGAAAAAGTGGAGAAAAGGTGGAGAAAAAGTGGAGAAAAAAATGGAGAAAAAGTGGAGAAAAAGTGGAGAAAAAATGGAGAAAAAATGGAGAAAAAGTGGAGAAAAAATGGAGAAAAAGTGGAGAAAAAGTGGAGAAAAAGTGGAGAAAAAGTGGAGAAAAAGTGGAGAAAAAATGGAGAAAAAGTGGAGAAAAAGTGGAGAAGTGGAGAAAAAATGGAGAAAAAGTGGAGAAAAAGTGGAGAAAAAGTGGAGAAGTGGAGAAAAAATGGAGAAAAAGTGGAGAAAAAGTGGAGAAAAAGTGGAGAAAAAATGGAGAAAAAGTGGAGAAAAAGTGGAGAAGTGAAGAAGTGGAGAAGAAGTGGAGAAGAAGTGGAGAAGTGTTTGTTCATGCCAGATGGGAGATAAATAATTTTTTACCGGCGCTGTCATTTACTGTAACGTGATCATCGGTGTACGATGTAAACCTGTGATCACGTGAGCGGGGACCGGAAAAACCGTCCTGAATCATGATCTCCAGGGTCTCAGCTAGCCCTGAAACCCCGGAGATTTTCTGACGCCGGGGGGCGTTATTCACTTATTTCTGCCTGCTGTTTATAAACGGCAGATCAGAATAAGGCTACATTAACACGACCGATCCATTTTTGCGGTCTGCAAAAAACAGTCCGTTTTTTTTCACGGGTGCATCCGTTTGGCATCCGTTTCCGTTCCGTAGACGGTCCGTATGTCATCTGTTTGTCATCCGTGTGCCTTCCTTTTTTTTGTGTACTGCAAAAAAACTCAAGGAGGGTAAATGCATAAATTTACCCAGGATCCATAGCTTCATCCTACATGAGGCGGTCACATGTTCACTCCAGTGCCATTTTCTACTGCTTTTCACAGCGTAGAGCGCTCTGGTGATTTTCTTGTGCTTGTGCACTTCATATCAGTCTTTTCTGTCATTATAATGGCAGAAAGACACATAATGTCCCACTCTCCTGCATTTTGTAATTTTGCACCCTTTGGTGCCTTTCATGTGGCACTAATGGGTGCTTAGCTTTGTATTTAGCCAAAAAAATGAAAAAAAAAAATGACGTAGGGTTCCCCCTAGTTTTGTAGCCAGCTAGGGTAAAGCAGACGGCTGCAGCCTGCAGACCACAGCTGGCAACCTCACCTTGGCTGGTAATCCAAAACTGAGGGCACCCCACGCTGTTATTTTAAATTAAATAAATAATTTAAAAAAAAAACACGTAGGGGTCCCCCCAAAATTGGATCACCAGCCAAGGTAAAGCAGACAGCTGGGGTCTGATATTCTCAGACTAGGGAGGTCCATGGTTATTGGACTCTCCCCAGCCTAAAAATAGCAGGCCGCAGCCGCCCCAGAAGTGGCGCATCCACTAGATGCGCCAATCCTGGTGCTTCGCCCCAGCTCATCCCGCGCCCTGGTGCGGTGGCAAACGGGGTAATATATGGGGTTAATACCAGATGTGTAATGTCACCTGGCATCAAGCCCTGGGGTTGGTGAGGTCAGGCGTCTATCAGATACCCGACATCACCAACCCAGTCAGTAATAAAAAAAAATAGACAACAAACACATTTTTATTTGAAAAAACACTCCCCAAAACATTCCCTCTTTAACCAATTTATTAGAAAGAAAAACAAATCCAGGTCTGGTGTAATCCAAGGGGTTGCCATGACGATCCACACTGTCCCAGTCAATGAAGAGCAGAATGTTCCCCATTGGCTGGGAGAGCAGTGCAGTGACCTGAGCTAACATCAATGGGTCAGCCCAGGTCACTACATGGCATGACAAGTGCTGCTGTCAGCGAGGTACATTACCTGCGCTGATCTCCAGCACACTGACAGCACCTGTCACTGAGTTCAATGACCATCGCCTTCACAGCCAAGTATCGCGAGAGGCCCATGACGTCACCGCTAGTCAGTCTCGGGTCGGAAACGAGAGAAGGTGATGTGACAAGCGGCGGCCATGGAGGACAGTGACAGCGCTGAGGTCGAGATGGCGGGACTTCATCACCGCAGGTAAGCCGAGCGGGACCATGTGTGCAGAGTGTGTGTGCAGAGCGTGTGTGTGTGTGTGTGTGTGTGTACGTGTGTACATGCCGCGGGCAGGAGGGGGCGGAGCCAGGTGAGCGGGGAAGTGTGGGCTTCCTGCACGTAACTAGGATAAACATCGGGTTCCTAACCAAAGAGCTTTGCTTGGATACCCGATGTTTATCTTGGTTACCAGCTTCTGGCAGGCTGCCAGCGATGGCTCCTGCACACTGTAGCTGTAAAAAGCCCTGCTTTTTGCTGCTAGAACCATTCTCGAACGTATCTAGAACTATCGAATTTTAGCAAAAAAGCTCGAGTTCTAGTTCTATCTAGAACAGCCCAAAAATCACTCGAACCGCGAACTGGAGAACCGCGAACCGCGCTCAACTCTAGTGACCTTTTTTCTCCACACATATCTTTGATCAATGTGGCCAAAGAATTCTGTTTTAATCTCACCGGTGTAACGCCTGCCTGGAGCCACAGACTCAGACTGGCTGTAAATGGAGGCTAGAGGAAAGCCGCTCACAAAGCAGTACCCCGAGAACTCTACAACCCCTTAACCCCTATACAGGGATTTGGAATTACACAGAGCCCCAGAGATCACCATCTTTGGTAGGCTGTAGTCCGTGGTAGTCAGGCAGTGTCAAAAAACAGGAAATGCAATACAGGAACAGAATCATCAGGCAAGGGCATAATGAGGAAACAAAGCAGAGGTCAAATCCGGGACTGGTAGCCAGGTACAAAAACGACAGGCAGGAGGGTAGTCAGAAAACAAGCAGAGGTCAGAGCACGGGAATCACTATACAAACAGAACAGGAACCAGGAATACAGAACTATCTCTGGCAGTGGTCAGCAGACAGGAGGGGAAATAAGAAGGGTGTGGTGTCTTCCCATTGGCTGCAGCTGAATGATGGCAACTTCAGCTGGGAGACACATAGCACCTACAGTCAGCCAGTGGTACTGCAGATCCCAGTGAAACCCAGCTTAGTGCATGAGCGGAGCCTGCGCCCACCAGAGCCACTGGCACCAACTCCTCTCCCATCACCAGCACTATCCATGGCGGGAACACAGCGTCGCCTGGTGATCGGAGCAGAAGTCACAGGAGCGGACTCCGGTGGGGACATGACAACCGATCTATGGGACTTGTTTCCAAAATACATCAGGCTTGTTTAGATTCTTTTTTTGTATACATCTGATGCTAAGTTTTATGGTGAGGAAGCAGGAGAGTTTTGTTTTTTTTGATGACTTCCATCAAGGCCATATTTGCGCAGGTGTCTTTGAACAGTAGAATATCTCTCACTGAAATTTTGCTTGGTCTTCCAGACCTTATCTTGATCTCCACTGTTCCTGTTAACTGACATTTCTTAATTACATTTTTAACTGAGGAAAGTGCAACTTAAAAGGCTTTGATATCTTCTTATAGTCTTATCCTGCTTTATGGGCCTCCATCATTTTCATTTTCAGAGTGCTGGGCAGCTAAAGAGAAGAACCCATGGCTGTTGATTTTTGCACAAGGTTAAAGGAGGTTGTATTTTTACAAAGCTGGCCTTTCCTAATGATGATAGGGAACAAAACCATAACCCTAACAGGCTAATTAACATCTACAACCTTGGTGAAAGTCTTCTGAGTACCCAAGTGTACAAGGGTGTCCAAACTGTTGCATCTGCCCATTTTCCTTTTTGTAATTTTTAAAATGTAAAAGATTAAAAAATAATTTGCCTAATTACAATAGAAATGTGTCAATATTAACTTTATGCCTTTTAATGAACATTTTATTTTCAACTTGCTTAACTGTTCACAATAACAGTAATTCTGACCATGAGTGCCCAAACATTTGCATATCACTGTATCCTATAGTTCAAATCAAGTAATGTTTCTTCAATTTTTTTTTTATGTTGTAATTTTTTTCCACATCACAATCTTTATAAATTTAAAAAAAATATAAGCATGCAATTTTTACACTGGCCACTGGGGCTTTTTTAGACTAGTACTTCCTGTTTTTTTTTCCAGGAGGACTTTCTAGGGTATCTCCTTAGCAGTGGTGGGATTAAAATGACAAGTAACATCTCTATACACAGCTGATAATAAAGGATCCACAATAAGTGATGTCACAGCTGACCCTGCTCCCTGACCCTTCACAATGACTTTTGCACAAGCTCAAAAGGTGTTGTTTCCTGAAAAAAGGATAAAAAAAGTCACAGCTCCAATATGAAAATTGCAAGATTTCTATTTTTTATTGATTGTGATATGTAAAAAAGAGTGCGAAAAAAAACATCTAACACAACAAGATGACATAAACAATGAATAATTTTCTAATGATAAATTCCCTTTAAATCAGGAAAATAAATACCCCTACAAACATGCATCCTCTAATCAATTTATCAACCAGTTTATTTTTTTGTGCTAAATACATCTTGTAATTCTTGTCTTCTACAAGAAAAAAGGACTGAGCATACTGAAATCAAACATAACTGATCCTGAAAGCTAAAAATGATTGACTAAAGGCTGCTTTACACGCAACGACATCACTAACGCAAAGTCGTTGGGGGTCACGGAATTCGTGACGCACGTCCATTCTCGTTAGCGATGTCGTTGCGTGTGACACATATGAGCGACCGCTAACGATCAAAAATACTCACCTTATCGTTGATCGTTGACACGCTGTCCAGTTCCAAAATATCGTTGCTGTTTCAGGACGCAGGTTGTTCGTCGTTCCTGCGGCAGCACACATCGCTATGTGTGACACCGCAGGAACGAGGAACCACATCGTACCTGCGGCCGCCCGCAATGAGGAAGGAAGAAGGTGGGCGGGATGTTCGTCCCGCTCATCTCTGCCCCCTCCGCTTCTATTGGGCGGCCGCTTAGTGACGTCGCTGTGATGCCGAACGAACCACCCCCTTAGAAAGGAGGTGGTTCGCCGTTGACAGTGACGTCGCTAGGCAGGTAAGTAGTGTGACGGGTCCGAGCGATGTTGTGCACCACAGGCAGCGATTTGCCCGTGACGCACAACTGACGGGGGCGGGTACACACACTAGCAATCTCGCTAGCGAGATCACTGCGTGTAAAGCGGCCTTAAGATGCTTAGGTCAACCTCACAGCTACCAATTCCAATAGCATTGTATTTACAAACTGGTGGTTAGTAGTGATGAGCGAGCACTCCCATGCTTGGGTGCTCAATACTGGTAGCTAGCGATGAGCGAGCACTACCATGCTCAGGTGCTCAGTACTCGTAACTAGTGATGAATGAGCACTACCATGCTCAGGTAGTCTGTACTCGTAACTAGTGATGAATGAGCACTACCATGCTCAGGTGCTCTGTACTCGTAACTAGTGATGAATGAGCACTACCATGCTCAGGTAGTCTGTACTCGTAACTAGTGATGAATGAGCACTACCATGCTCAGGTGCTCTGTACTCGTAACTAGTGATGAATGAGCACTACCATGCTCAGGTAGTCTGTACTCGTAACTAGTGATGAATGAGCACTACCATGCTCAGGTGCTCTGTATTCGTAACTAGTGATGAATGAGCACTACCATGCTCAGGTGCTCTGTACTCGTAACTAGTGATGAATGAGCACTACCATGCTCAGGTAGTCTGTACTCGTAACTAGTGATGAATGAGCACTACCATTCTCAGGTGCTCTGTACTCGTAACTAGTGATGAATGAGCACTACCATGCTCAGGTAGTCTGTACTCGTAACTAGTGATGAATGAGCACTACCATGCTCGGGTGCTCAGTGCTCATAACTAGTGATGAGAGGACACTACCATGCTCAGGTGCTCGGTATTCATTACGAGCAGTTGAACGCTCGGACGAGCTCAACTTGTGTACCTAGTATAATGGAAGTCAATGGGGAACTCGAGCATTGTTTTGGAAGATCTTCTGGGAAAAATGATAGCATTTCCCATTGTCTTGCATTATAGTCAGTACACAAGTCGCACCCATCCAAGTGTTCAATTGCTCCTTAAGAGAACCAAGCAACCAAGCATTGTAGTGCTCAGTCATCACTACTGGGGAGTTAATTTAATCAAATCTGAGTGAGACCAAAAGGCTACTAACCAGTATGGTCCACTACACAACTGTGTGACTGGCACTATATAAAAGCATTACCCACCTTTAGGAATAGTGTGTAATTAACTGTAAATCAATATTTTTCGTTTGATTGCCCTTCCTCACTTGATACTGTGGCACCGGTATTTTAGACTATCTTTTGTATTAGCAAATATGATCAATCAGAGGAAATCAGGCTCAAGATTTCTACATATTCAGGGCATTATCTATTGGCTATAATGTTGATCTCTATAGAATTCAATCTATGTAGTACAGTCCCTGACAAACGTTTTGTCACTTATCCATGTTATGTAAATAAAAGCTTATAACCTGACTTTAAATCATCTATTGGTTTCATAAATTACTCTTTTGAAAGCTGAAACCCTCCCAAATTTGGTTTAGGTTATGAAAATACAGTTGCTGCAAAGCTGAAATATTGATCATTTAATAAACACAGAAAGGTCAGATTTTGGCAAGACAAAAGTTTTGTCGCCTTGTCATATAATGCACCCAATCCTAGTTTACATCCTCACCTGTGCTCACTAAATGATCGGTTAATTAGTGGGTGTGTATAAAAAGAAACCCAGCACCCCAGACCTTCACGTGAACTGCAACTTGACTTCTAACAGCATGCCAAAAATCCACCCTGCGACCAACACTTGATTATCAAGAGGCTGAAGACCAGATCCACTGCAGAGGTGGCTGGAACCTTTAATTTGTCTCAAGCCCAAATCCGGCAGATCCCGCAAGACAACTGCTCAGGAGGAACGTTTGTTGGTTAGAAAATCCAAAGCCAGCCCCTCTTCACTGCAGCAGAGCTCCAAAAGGCCTCGTCACCTCAAGTCCCTGTGTCAACTAGAACAGTTTGTAGGATTCTGTCTCGAAATGGCCTCCATGGTTGAATCAATGCCCAGAAGCCAGCACTAATCAAAAGGCAGTTAAAAAACCGTATGGCATTTGCCAAGTCCCACAGCCTGAGAAACAGATGAACGCTGGAAAAGTGGCAGAAAGTGGATTTCTCTGATGAATCTTCAGTTGAATTACACCACAGCCACAGCAAATACTGCAAGAGACCTACTGGAGTCCATATGGATCCAGAAAACAGTTAGTTTGGTGGTTGAAAGATCATGGTCTTGGGTTACATTCAGTATGGGGGTATGCAAAACATTTGTAAAGTGGAAGGCAATATCAATAGCCTAAAATATCAAGAAGTGTTAGCTACCTCTTACATTCCCAATCATAAAAGGGTCAAATTCTGCAGCAGGGTGGTGCTCCATCTCATATATCCATCGCTACAACAAAGTTCCTCCTGGCAAAGAAGATCAAGGTGCTCAAGGACTGACCAGCCCAGTCACCAGACATAAACATCATTGAGCATCTTTGGGGTAGGATGAAAGAGGAAGCTTAGAAGACAAAACCAAAGAATCTAGATGAACTCTGGGAGGCATGCTAATTCTGATAACTTCATCAATAAATTGTATGAATCATTGTTGAACCACATGGATGCAGTCCTTCATGCTCATGGAAGTCACACAAAATATTAAATATGGCTCTAATAGCACCACAACTTCATTCACCAATGTTATACAACATATCTTTGTATTAAAAGTTAATTATTTGTTTGAATTTCACATTACTTTCTGTGGGCAACAAAACTTTTGTCTTGCCAAAATCTGACCTTTCTGTGTTCATTAAATGATCAATATTTCAGCTTTGCAGCAACTTTATTTTCATAACCTAAACCAAATTTGGGAGGGTTTCAGTTTTCAAAAGAGTAATTTATGAAACCAATGGATGAATTTAAAGTCAGGTTATAAGCTTTTATTTACATAACATGGATAAGCAACAGAACTTTTGTCAGGGACTGTACAATCTATGCACATTATTAAAGTGTACGTATGATTACACCTGATGAGGTTCGTGTATTTATTCATGTTAGAATGGCTGTAAAATCTTAATATGCAGGTGAACATTTTATCTTAATATTAAGGTAAAAGTATTAAGATATGAAATTGAATAGTTCACAAGTCCAAATGACTGACATCTGCAGGTTGATCCCAGGAGAATGAGATCTCAAAAGCAGGAGGCACATTGAGGACCTGTCAATCAGGCTACGTGAGAGGGAATTGAGCTACAGTTTTCATAAAGGGTTATATAACTAATATGATATTTTTAAAAGTACATCCAGGTTAAATCTATCTAGTGATGTACTGTATGTGGCTTGTATTGTGAAATCTGATAACAAATATGCTTTAAATGGAATCCGTCACCAGGTTTTTACTCCCCCATCTGAGAGCAGGATAATGTAGAAACAGAGACCCGATGGGTCCCTTACTTTGCTGGTAGTTGCAGTTTTGATTTAAAAATGTTTTAGTCTTCTGCAGATTTAGCATTTCTCTGACTTCTGAGCTCTGTATAACTCCTCCACCAATGCTGATTGGCAGCTTTGTGTGTGTGTACTATGCATAGGTATATAGCTGCCAATCAGTGGTGGAGGCGGGGTTATATAGAGCTCATGGATGACTACAAGGCAGCAGCCCAACTAGTCCTCTAATGATAATTATCACAGTTTTATCATCAGGAGATTATCAGAACCATGGCATGCAGTCTAGTAAGTGAAGCATTGTTGGATTTAGAGTCTCTGCCTCTACATTATCCTGTGCTCAGATAAAATAGCAAAAACCTGATGACAGATTCCCTTTAAATCCTTATGTTGAGCTCAGCAACAACCAAAGCACCTCATTATTTTTTTTTCCTAGCATAAAAATCAACTGGAAATCAGAGCCCACTTGATAATGGGCAGAAGAGTAACCACTAGCTTTTATTCTGGCCCATAAGGTCTTGTTGTAAGTCACTTTACCATTTGATTTCTTCAGTGGCAATGCATCTTGGAAATAGATGCAATCAATATATCTAGGTAATTTATAAAACAAGACTATCCAATAAAAATATAAACAAATAACATTCCATAACTTATGCAATTAAGTATGGCTTTCACATGACAGGACCCCAAGAGGCCTGAAACAAAATGGTTTGCAGCATGTGACAGTGATCTATATCGATATATTGCTTAAAAACATAAACAATAGAGAAAAAAGCATTCAAAGTTCATCAACATAGCTGATCAACCTTATTTTACAGGCAAGCAGCTACAAAACAAGCCAAAAGTGTCAGTTATCCCAAATTTTTGCTTACACCTGTTACTCTACAAATAGTGAATTTTGGGTGTTGGGGGCAAGTCATGGAAATGACAATAAAGCCCAGATTAGGTAACGCGCACACAAACAGTACAGTTTTCAGAAAAGTATCATCTGATTAACGTATCATCCAAATTATAACACGAGCGACCAATCAGATGCTGCGTAGAGTTATATTATAGGCAAGCATGCACTATTTCTGCACTAGTTGCTATATATGAGACATAGTTTTTTGCTGCCTTGCTGACGTGAGTAGTTTCAATTGTAAGAGTGTGTGAGCCGTAATATCTGCACCATAAATTTCTTAACGATTAAATGGAATTAAAATTTACATACCTTTTACGAGAGCTGTAATTTCACTCTTCTATGCTTGACATGGGAAAAATGCACCTGAAATTGCAAGAAAAAAAAGAGAGGTCACCAGAGCCCATACAGCTGCAAGTCTCAAATTCAATGTTTCTGCCAAACAGCAAGTTCCTATACAGAGTAAAGCAAAACCATTCAGCATAAAAATAGTCACTGGGCTGACGTTGAAACCATACTTCCTGCCTTATCAGTAGAGCTCGCTGCCGTCGCTTTCCTCTTATGAATATGATGCAAACTCTATTGGCCACTCAATATTAATGATTTCTAAAAGCTTTGTGTGTGTTTGCAGCTTCATGACAGTCAACTTATTTTTTGAAGCAAGATTATTATTTATGATGCACTTTACTGTTAGGATGGTGTTTACCTAAATTACTAATGTAACGCCAGATCGAAAGAACTACACTTGGTTCCTGTAATGCACTGAGTCCAGGGAGATGACTCTATTACATAAAGATTATACATTCCTAGATCACATGCAGTAGTGGAAGGTGTGTACAGTCACTGACTGACATTGCTGGAATACCTCAGCTTTAAAGCCAGCAGAATGGGCTACTTACATGCTGGTGCTTGGGAACACCATCATACTGTATAAGTACAAAAATGTATTAGCAAAGATGCTGAGTTCTAGGACCTCCAACTATTAGGAGAACAAAGCCTGATGGCCAAAAGTCCCCATACATAGGCCTAACCTGCCGATTTAAGTCTACAAACTAATGTGTATCAATGTCATGGGGTAGGTTATGACAGGACAGGAGCCCCTAGGCTGGCCCTCAGACTCGAGACTCTGCACTGTCCCTTATCTCGGAGGTAGGCATGATGGTAGCCAAGTCTGAGCCCCCAGCGTGACCCTGACTCCTGTCCATGCCCTGATCTTTCTCCCCCTCTCTCCTACTCTTGGGGCAGGCCGGAAATCACAATACCCCACAAAATGACACGAACAAGGTAGAATGGAAACTTGTACACACCGCACTCAAAACACACAGGAGAGGCAATATGTGTATAGAGGAACAACGAAAAAGGGGGAAAAAATGCACAACAGGGGAATGTTCACACCACTCAATATGGCAACACAGATCTCCGTAAGCAGGATAATCACCAAGACTGGGATCACTGAAGCTATCATCGGTGCATACTGGAAGGAGGCCATGCCTTTAATAGGAAATAGGCAGCTGCACGTGGCCATTACCAACCTGAGCTCTTAGTTCCTGCTCTCCAGTCTGCAGGAATTAACTACTGCAGAGCTGATGAGCAGTGAACCTGAACCAGTCGATGCATGGCTCTAGCTGAACAGGCTCAGATTGCTTGTCAGACTCTGTGGTGTGAACAAAGTCTGACGACGCCATGCTACCATGTGCATACAGAGCCGAACATTGCATGACAATCGAGTCCTCCTGACTCTTCCCCGACAGATGATGTTGGAAAGGCAGAGTATCAGGCATGATGAATTTAAACCTTAATCCATTTAGCCATTGACCAACAATACTGTCAGCAGTTTTCTTATAATGAACACACAAGCAGGAGAGATAGCTGTAACAAGAATCATCATTTGGCCAACAAATATCTAATGCACATGGCCACCCTAATCCTCATTGGCTTCTCTATCTAAAGTGAGTGCACAAATTTCGGGTAATTTGTATTTTTGATGATTATTATTTTTAGTTATGAACAACTACAGTGATGTCGGTCAATCCATAAGTTTATTAAACCTGAATATTTAAGTAAAAGTGAGGTTTCTTGGTAAAATATTTATGTATGCAGAATTATTGGGCAACTATTAGTGTCGGAATTATTATACAACTAAATGAGAATCGTAAATGTTCCATCTCAATTGTTATTTTCATCGATTAAAGTGAGAATAATAACCAAACTACTCAAATGTACAAAACACATTACTGACATTTCAAAACAACATCAGTGACCAATATAGCCGCCTTTCTTTTCATTAACAGTCATCCATAGAGTCTGTTAGTTCCTTAATCTGTTGATGTTCAACTTTTTGGAAAGCACCAACCACAGCCTCCCAGACACTGTTTAGAGAAACGACTGTTTTCCATCACCGTAAATCTTCTGTTTATGAAGAGCCCACAAGTCCTCATTAGGGTATACTTCATGTTATTATTTGTTCATCTTTAAGGGCTCTATTGGCAGCGAAGCAGTAAAGAATTCAATGCATGTGATGGAGCATTGTCCTACATAAAAATTATGGTTTTTTTTAAAGATACAGACTTTTTTCTGTTTAATACTACTTGAAGCAAGTATCTTCTAAAATCTGGCAATAGGTTTGGGAGTTGATTTTTGAGTCCTTCTTCAACCCCCAAAAATCCAGATACCTTATATTTAATAAAACCAGCCCATATCAGTAACCTATCTCCTCATTGCTGGTGTCTGAATTGAAGTGGAGGTCAGTGTCCATTACTGATCCAGCCATGGGCCCATCTATCTTGTCTGCCAAGAGTCAATCTCATCTCATCAGTCCATAAAATCTTTGAAAAGTCTGTATTCAGATTTTTTTGGGTCCCAGATTTTTTTGGGTCCCAGTCTTAACGTTTCAACTTCTGTGCATCATTCAGTGCTGGTCAGGTTTCAGCTTCCTTACTTTGGTCATGTCTATGAACAATGAACACATTGTACTTCTCGGCCCTCCAGGGAGGATGCCGTTCTGGAATATTATAGCACTGCAGGATGATGGGTTCCTGGTCACTTCATGTTTGATTCGTCTTGACTTTACGGCAGGTAATGCACGTCAACATTATTTTTATGACCCTGTTGACTATTTGCAGCAAACCTTTTGATGGATCAATGATCATGCCCCAATAGATTAGCAATTTCAAAGAGCAGCATCCTTCAATAAAACATAACAATTTCTGACTTTTCAGAGTTAGTTACATCTCTTTTTGGCCCATTTTATCTAAAGAAAACAAGCTGCCTAGTAATTTTACACACCTTGATAAAGGGTGTTGATATTCTTAAAGGGATATTCCCATCCCAACATCCTATCCCAACATGTAGCAGGTATAATAATGATAATATTCGCAAATACCGCCAAGAAGAAATGTATAGTTTTCCTGGTTCACTATGTCTCTTACCTCATGTGCAGGGCATTGCAGGACCTTAGGTATCCTAGGTTATGACCACTATCAACTAAGTATCACTATATGCGTGGTGGTAACTATGTATACCTAAGGTCCTGCAATGCCCCACACATGAGGAAAGTGACATAGTGAATCAGGAGAACTGTACTACATTTCTAACTGGCATTTGCTAATATTATTATTATTTCACTTACTACATATTGAGATAGGATCTTGGAGATAAGAATACCCCTTTAAGCCACATTGTCCTTCATTACACAAATACATATCACCTGATATGTTTCATCATATACAATTTTCAAGTTTATACAGCTTGGAGTTGGAAAATCTGCAAAAAAAAAATCCGATTTGGACAAAATAATCACGTGCCTAATAATTCTCCACACAGTGTATTTGCATCACCCTTTTAAAGGAGTTTGCCAACTAGGAACACTAGCCACTGGATTTTCTAGAACACTTTCAGCTATGACTTTATGTCTATTATATGGGTGCCATTGTTGCATCCCAGCAATGTCACCCTTAAGGCCCCGTCACAGTAAGCAACATCGCTAGCAACATCGCTGCTAACGAACAACTTTTGTGACATTGCTAGCGATGTTGCTGTGTGTGACATCCAGCAACAACCTGGCCCCTGCTGTGAGGTCATTGGTTGTTGCTGAATGTCCTGGGCCATTTTTTAGTTGTTGCTGTCCCGCTGTGAAGCACAGATCGCTGTGTGTGACAGCGAGACAGCAACAACTAAATGTGCAGGCAGCAGGAGCCGGCTTCTGCGGAGGCTGGTAACCATAGTAAACATCGGGTAACCAAGAAGCCCTGTCCTTGGTTACCCGATATTTACCTTTGTTACCAGCCTCCGCCGCTCTCACTGTCAGTGCCGGCTCCTGCTCTGTGCACATGTAGCTGCAGGACACATCGGGTTAATTAACCCGATGTGTGCTGTAGCTAGGAGAGTAGGGAGCCAGCGCTAAGCATTGTGCACTGCTCCCTGCTCTGTGCACATTTAGCTGCAGTACACATCGGGTAATTAACCCGATGTGTGCTGTAACTAGGAGAGCAGGGAGCCAGCGCTCAGTGTGCGCTGCTCCCTGCTCTCTGCACGTGTAGCTGCGTGCGCTGGTAACCAAGGTAAATATCGGGTTGGTTACCCGATATGTACCTTAGTTACCAAGCGCAGCATCTTCCACGCGGAGCTGGGGGCTGGTCACTGGTTGCTGGTGAGCTCACCAGCAACTCGTGTAGCGACGCTCCAGTGATCCCTGCCAGTTCAGGTTGCTGGTGGGATCACTGGAGCGTCGCAGTGTGACATCTCACCAGCAACCTCCTAGCAACTTACCAGCGATCCCTATCGTTGTGGGGATCGCTGGTAAGTTGTTTAGTGTGACTGGACCTTTAGTGGTTTGTATCCAACATACTGCATGTATTGATATCATTAGCAGAAGTTGGTGTCGTCATCATCATCACATACATGAACAGAAATTTTTAACTGTTCTTTATCTTATCTTTGCATCACGCTTAATCAGCTCTATACAATGTGTTCATGTTTATGGTGTTACATAAACAAAAGTGATGTAAATGCCTTTTTTATCTGACCCTAATGATGCTATCATACGGTGTTTTTCGTAAACCATAACAGACACTTCCTCAAACAGATACTCAGTGAACAGTTCTCCATCTTGCTGTAGAAAACATTAGCTGGTGTTCACGCCTGATTTTTTATACAAACAGCTCAAAACTGCTCAAAACTAAAAAAAAGACTAAAAAGGATACATCATAACTTTATCCCTCCTCTACTGCTCCTCTTCCAGCATTGCCCGAGTCCTCTCCTGATCTCTATGCCTCTTGTGTTGGACAGGCGGGTATGTAATCACTTTAGACAATCACTGGCATCATTGGTTTCCATCGTCTAGCGTACTATGCTTTTACACCAGTTCATTTGGCAGATATTGCCATCACTATTCTACCATACATGGATGGAAACTTTTAATTGTTGTTTCTCAACTTTGCCAAATGCCTAATCAACGTTATATCATTTGTTCAGTTATATGGTGATACATGTAGAAAAGTTGTGAAACCTTCTCTTCTCTTTTACCTAAACCTTAAGATACGGTCATATTTTTCAGAAGCCACAACTTCCTAAGATACTAAAATGAGTTCTTGATGTTGCAGTAGAAACATTAGACATTCTGAACCATCAGCTAATCTAAAACACTAGGCAAAAAGTCCAATGTCTAGTGAAACAGTGTATAAAAGTAATAAAACCTCAACAGTAAAACTTAGTCACATTATTAATATTCTACTTGAAATGAAGGGCAAGCATCAACTTCATGCAAACAATCTAAGGAAGTGTTACATGATATTTCCATGCATTTGACTGCAGTACAATTGGGGTTTGTTGCGGACTGGGGTGCCAAGCGTCCACCAGTAACAATGACTCTGGGGGCCCACTATTCAGCTACATGCAAGTATAACATTACCCTAATTAATAAGCATATATAATAAACGGAGTAATTTGTTACATGAATGATTAGACGTTACTTCTGTTTGTAAATAGTAAATGAAATGTGTTGTGCCAAAAACTAACTAAGGGTTGTTTTGTCCTGACTGTTTAACAATCCTTAGTGAAATTTTCTTAGTTTTACTGGAGATTTCTGCATATATATCATAGTTCGAGTTACATCTGGGCTACTATATATTTTAAAGTATAGGGAATCATTTGTGTTTTCAATTATCACATTGTAATGCCCACACTGGAGTCCACGCATTTTTCTGCCCCTCTCCTCTGGCGGGGACATCGGGCCCCTCACCCGTCTTGCTCTCCTGTGGTGGCCGCTCCATTCCAGTTCCATGCTGCTGTCTCCCGGAGGCTGCGTAGTCACAGCAGGCTTCCTGGTTCTGTCATAGGGACTCGCGTGCGGCCACACCTCCTTTCTTAAAGGGCCAGTGTAACTTTAACCCGGAAGTACCTTTCAGATCAGCTGAGGGCCTGCAGCTATTTAAAGTACTTTCTCCCATCAGAAAGTGCCTGGGTAACGTGTCTAATACTTTGCTAGTTCTCAGCTTTCCTAGCACTTTGCTGCTGCTTTTGTATTGTGCTAGTTCCACTGCTGAAATCTGTTTATATTTCAGTGTACTGCTGCTGTTGTTCCTAACCTGCCGCTGCTGCTGTGAGCCCCCAACCACGATACCCGCTGCCTTGAAGAATCATCACCAGCTGCTGCTACCGTATCCATCCATCTCGGTTGAACTCTCAACACCTATTGCTGCTCTATACCAGAGACTATCGCTTCTGTAGCCCTGGGGCCAGCCATTGCAGCACCAGTTTTCCCGAGTGATACCCAGTCTCACACCTGCAGCATAACACCCTCACCATCAAGGGCTCTGGAGAAAACGAGGTGTGGTTCCATAGCTAAGCCCCTCTGTGCTAAGGCCCAGTGGGTTCACTAAAATCCCTGCTCGCCTGGCGAGCTAAAGACACATTTGGTGTATGAAACATTTATTGAAACATGTAGGCTTTGTGGTTTGTAATTATTTACATATATTGACATTTTATAAATATGTTGTCTAATGACATTTTTACTATTATGACAATGATCCTTTTTCATTTGTACATATATTTGAGCCTTTTCATGGATCTTTGTGGACAATGATACATTTTATGTAATCTTTCAGTGTATAGTGGTGTGAAAAACTGTTGACTCCTTCCTGATTTATTATTCTTTTGCATGTTTGTCACCCTCAAATGTTTGCAGGTCACAAAACAAATTTAAATATCAGACAAAGATAGCATAAGTAAACACAAAATGAAGTTTATAAATTAAGGTCTTTATTATTAAGGACAAAAGAAATCTAAACCTACAGCGCTCTGTGTGAAAAAGTGATTGCCACCGCCTTAAAACTTAAATTAACTGTGGTTTATAACATCTTTGGGAAGCTGAGTTCAATTTCCCTAGCCACACCAAGGCCTGATTACTGTCATACAAGTCCTCAATCAAGAAATTACTTAAATAGGACCTGCCTGACAAAGTGAAGACGACCAAAAGATTCTCAAAAGCTAGACATCATGCTGCAATCCAAAGAAATTCAGGAAGAAATGAGAATCAAAGTTATTGAGATCTGGAAAAGGTTATATAGCCATTTCTATAGATTTGGGACTACAGCAAACCACAGTGAAAGCCATTATCCACAAATGGCGAAAACATGGAACAGTGGTGAACCTTCTCAGGAGTGGCTGGCCGACAAAAATTACCCCAACAGTGCAGTGACGACTCATCACGACAAAACAAACGTTGAACATTTTGGAAGGTGCATGTCCAAGTACATCTGGCATAAAAGTAACACAGCATTTCAGAAAAGGAACATTATGCCAACAGTAAAATGTGATGGTGGTAGTGTGAGGGTCTGAGGCTGTTTAGTTGCTTCAGGACCTGGAAGACTTGTTGTGGTAAATGAAATCATAAATTCTGCTGCCTACCAAAAAATCCTGAAGGAGACTGTCCGGTCATCTATGCATGACCTTAAACTGAAGCGTACTTGTCTTATGCAGCAGGACAATGATCTAAAACACACCATCAAGTCCACCTCTGAATGGATTAAGAAAAACAAAATTAAGACTTTGGAGTGGCCTACTCAAAGTCCTGACCTTAATCCGATTGAGATGGTCTGGCATGACCTTAAAAAGGTGGTTCATGCTTGGAAACTCTCCAATGTGGCTGAACAACAACTCTGCAAAGATCAGTGGGCCAAAATTCCTCAAGAGCATTGTAAAAAACTCATTGCCAGTTATCACAAACGCTTGATTGCATTTGTTCCTGCTAAAGGTACCGTCACACATACCGTTTTGGTGACACAGTAGCGATCCCTTTAGCGATCTCGTTATGTGTGACATCTATCAGCGATCAGGCCCCTGCTGTGAGATCTCTAGTCGTTGCAGAATGGTCCAGGCCATTTTCTTCAAAGGCGATGTCCTGCTGAGCAGGGCACATCGCTGTGTTTGACACTGTGTGACAGGGTCACAGTGACTGCTGAGATCGTTATACAGGTCGCTACTGCGACCTGTATTGTTCCTGCATCGTTGGTAAGGTCTGACTGTTTGACATCTCACCAGCGACCTCAAAGCGACTTACCACATAGTTTTCGGGATCGCTGGTAAGTCATTGTGTGTGACTGGGCCTTATGGTGGTGTCACACACAGCGACAACGACGTCGCTGCTACGTCACCATTTTCTGTGACATTGCAGCGACGTCCTGTCGCTGTCGCTGTGTGTGACATCCAGCAACGAGCTGGCCCCTGCTGTAAGGTCGCCGCTCGTTGCTGAATGTCCAGCTTCATTTTTTGGTTGTCGCTCTCCCGCTGTGACGCACAGATTGCTGTGTGTGACAGCGAGAGAGCAACGAAATGAAGCGAGCAGGGAGCAGGAGCCGGCATCTGGCAGCTGCGGTAAGCTGTAACCAAGGTAAACATCGGGTAACCAAGGTGGTTACCCGATATTTACCTTCGTTACCAGCCTCCGCCGCTCTCACGCTGCCAGCGCCGGCTCCTGCTCTCTGCACATGCAGCTGCAGTACACATCGGGTAATTAACCTGATGTGTACTGTAGCTAGGAGAGCAGGGAGCCAGCGCTCAGTGTGCGCAGCTCCCTGCTCTCTGCACATATTGCAGTACAGCGACGCGTGTCGTTATGATCGCTGCTTCGGCTGCTGTGTTTGACAGCTAAGCAGCAATCATAACAGCGACTTACAAGGTCGCTGCTACGTCACAGAAAATGGTGACGTAACAGCGACGTCGTTGTCGCTGTCGTTTAGTGTGACCCCAGCTTTAAGAGTGTCCCAATCATTTAATAGGTTTAAGGGGCAATCACGTTTTCACACAGGGCCCTGCAGGTTTGGATTTCTTTTTCCTTTAATAATAAAGACCTTTGTTTATACCTTAATTTTGTGTTTACTTGTGTTATCTTTGTCTATTATTTAAATCTGTTTGGTGATCTGAAACATTTAAGTGTAACAAACATGCAAAAGAATTGTAAAATAGGAAGGGGGCAAACACTTTTTACACCACTGTATATTGGAATGCTGTGTCATTATTTACATTTTTATATTATTTTATATCAAAATCTTTAGTAGATTAATGAATAATACAGCTAGTTTATAAATAGAATGAATTATTGACTATATTTCCAGAGGACAATTCAATTTATTTTTACATAGTTTGTTTTCATTGTAAATTCAGGTTCTGATTCATATATAGAAAATGTCTTTTTGTCATGGGTGAACACATAATTATGTAAATTAGTAGAGTGGTTCCCTCACAAAGTTATCTGCCACTATTTATTTTATTGGTTCAAGTTGCATTGGTTTTATTTCAGGAAGGCTTATGACAAGCCGAAACGCGTTATCATTGACGCATGTTCCTGTATATGGAATTGATAGAATAAATCCTTTTTCATGAAATTAAAGTGCCAGTCTATTTTTCATTATTTGACTTTTCGATTATGAATTAGGTACTTTAGGACAAGCTTAGAAGCATTTTGTACAAAGGAATAATGTGTGCTGGTATTAGGATCCAAATGGCATTTGCTGTATTTTCCTCAGAGGTTATCCCTCTGTGTCCGGCAGTGAACTATGATTTGTACTTTATATACATCATTTATGAGTAATAATTGATGAAGTTGCATCAGAAATGCAATATTATAACATAATATTTGTGTAAAATCAACTTTTACGTGAAAAGAAATGAATGAGCTATTCAGTGAGCCAGGTACATTATTTCTACAACTGCTGTTATTAGGATGGTGTTGTTGCTGTGCTCCATTATTTTTTATGACCCGCCTAATGTTTTTTTAGGTTCAAACTAACTTTAAGATTATTTACTTATCCTCACGACTGAACGTAAAATACTAAATGAGCCATTGTTTATAAGCTAAGGGTAATTAAGTTAGGGCTCCAACTGAAAAGATATTTATGAATGACCTTTTACTTTAAATCTGCCTTACATTAATATTTGTGCCCTCTTTTTCTTTCTCTCTACAATTTTTGCTTTATTATACCCACGTTGCGCTGCTCATATATTTTCATGGCTAGAGAGCATTTGATATATAGTTGCAATCATCCTGAATAACTTATACACCGGCCAATTCACATTTAATAGCTAATATATAGCTGAATGCTACATTATTTATAAAGCATTATCGGAGCCAAATACACTTTGCATACATAAGTAGTTTTAATAGGAAAAGGCATTACTTAATATCTATTGGCCAAACTAAAGATATAATACAGTGGAGTGCATACCCAGATGGCTGATGGCCTAAAGATTCTTCAGCCAATCGTTTGGCCAGCAACCATCTCAGCTGGCTCTTCCATAGGCCCCCCTCACACGTCCATTTAAAAAAAGGCACATGTTGCATGGTCCATTTTGCCCATTCATGTGGCCATCCATATCTATGTGTGTGTCATCTGTGTGCTATCCGTGTCACATCTGTGTGACACATACCAGAAAAAAACGCATGACACTGAAATTATTTTTTTTTTATGTGTTAAAAATACGGAAAGATTGACAGATAGATAACTTGTAAAGCTATTTAGCCAAATAAATAAATAATTAAATTAAAAACCTACTTGGGGTTTCCCACCATTTTTGGGCTGCAGCCCTCAGCATTCTGATTTACCTTGGCTGGTTATCAAGAATAGAGGGGATGTCACACCGTTTTTTTTTAAATTATTTATTTAAATATTTTTTATTTATATGACGTGGGGTCCCCCCTATTTTTGATAACCAGCCAAGGTAAAGCAGACTGTTGGGGGCTGGTATTATTAGGATGGGAAGGCCCATGGTTATTGGGCACTTAATGCCCAAAAAAGCCTGCAACCTCCACAGAAGTGGTGCATCCTTAACTGCGCCAATTATGGCACTTTGCTTGGCTCTTCCCGATTCCCTGATGTGCTGGAAATCAGGCTAATGATTTGTGGGGTTCATGGGGTTGATGTCAGCTATAAATTATCAGCTGGCATCAATCCCAGGAGTTAGTAATGGAGAGGCATCTATCATACTCCCTATTACGAACCCAGTAAATTTAAAGAGAAAACAGTTGATTCAGGAAACCATAAATGCCAACATGATCCCCTTCCTTTGGAAAATGGGCCTCAAGGCAGTATTCCACCATGATAATGACCCCAAACACACATCCAACACGACCACTGCCTTGCTAAAGAAAGGGTAAAAGGGTAAAAGGAGCTGGATTGGCTAAGCATGTCTCTAGACCTAAACCCTATTGAGCATTTGTAGGGCATCATGAAAGGGAAGGTGGAGGAGTGTAAGGTCTCTAACATCCAACAGCTCCGTGATGTTGTCATGGAGGAGTGAAGAGTATTGCAGTAGCTCCTGTAAAGTGCTAATGAACTCCATGCCTAAGAAAGGTAAAGCAGTGCTGGAAATAATGGCCACACAAAATACTGACACTTTGGGCATATTTTGGGGATTTTACTTAAGGGTGTACTCACTTTTTCCCAACGGTTTTGGGAAAATTAATTGCAGTTGTGTTATTTAGAGGGTACACCAAATTTACACTGTTATACACGCTGTACACTGATTACTTCACATTGTATTAAAGTGTAATTTTACAAAAATGTGAGGGGTGTACTCACTTTTGCAATATACTATATATCTGCCTCCATTCTACTCTCTCCCTCCTTTTCTGATTTTTTTGCATTGTTGTTTATTGTTCACTGGCATGTTGACTGTTGGAGAGATACAGCTACCTCATACAGCAGCATGTGGTCAGACTAGCAGAGTGACGATGTTGCTGGCCTAAACTATTATTCAATTAGAAGCACCTGCCCTAGTGCTATCAGGAAGGCAGAATTAGTGCGCTACCAAAGGCACAAGATGGAAAACACCCTGTCAGAATTTGAACAGTCACAATGCACAATTTTGTATACTTTATTAAATTTAAAGGGGTTTACAATAACAGGGGAGGGGGTAATTGAAGTATTTAAAATGCATTGTTAAAAATATTGTTGAAAGAACAAAGAAGGGGAAGAGGAAGGGAAAAAAAGGTAGGCTAAAAGTGGATGGGTGAAGGGGTATTGGAGGGGAGGTGGGAAAGTAGGAGTTAGGAAATATAAAGGGGGAGGAGAAAGGGAGGGAGGAAGACGTTGAGGCAATTTGTTAAGTTTCAAAGTCAAGCAAGATTATAAACTCTTATATTCATTTAGCACAGTAAACAAACACATTCGGCAATAACATATTACATTTATATTATTTAGAGAATGTCAAGGAACTAAGTCAAACACTGCACAATTTTGAAAAGGGTCACAAAAAAAAAGCTAAGTGAAAGAGCAGAAAAAGTCCAGCTCACCACCGTGTCCATTCACCCTCTGTATGGAGTCTCGGATCCAGCCCCGCCATGGCTCCAAATCAATAAAGATAGTTTGAGAATCCAGTTCAAAACATACGAGGTTCTTTTTTTAATTGTTTACATAAAGTGCATATCAAGAACAAACATCAACGCGTTTCAAGTGCAAACAGCATTTTTAGTAATGATCAGAGTGCTGTTTGCACTTGAAACGTGTTGATGCTTGCTGTTAATATGCACTTTATATAAAAATGAAATAAAGGAACCTCGTATATTTTGAGGTGGATTCTCAAACTAACTTAAAAAAAAAACAACTAATTGTTTGCTGAAACTGAATTTAGTAAATTAATATACAGTACATTCTAAATCATAGTGTTCAAAGCATTTGTTGTTTAGAAAGTATCAAGATAGTGAAAAGCCAGATAACAAAGCAACTGTATTATCTGTAGATGCAATGCAATATTGATGGAGAAATACAGTATGTGGCCATGTTTGGTTAACGTCATTATTGCAGTCTTATAAGGCAGTTAAATAGCAGTGAGTCAGTCCGGCCACGTGTGTCTGCGTAGCTGTTTCACAGCACAAACATTTAGCTAGTCACAACTGAAGCTTGACATTAACACCCCATTAAATGTGAATTGAAGAGAATTCACACTTTTTATTATTGTTTTACTCCCAAAAAACAGCCAACAGACTCTTACACGATCACTTATAGATCCTTTCCATTTTCCTTTTTGTAGTGTATGAAACCTAACATCTATCTGTTCTACATTTACAATGCCGTTAACTGCAACCTACTGGCTCTTGTAGCTTTTATAGGCTCGGAGAGTCTTGCCGCTGCTTCTGATGACTGGCATTATCTGCCATGCTGTTGACGTGATGTCAGTGCACCAATCAGAGAGTTCTGTGGTTTGGAGAGAGGGGCGTTACAACAAAGACGGGGCACCCTACTCAGACACAATGAGATCACTGATTTGACTGTTGATGTCAGCACCGCAGCTAATTCCAGACACGTCTTGCCGAGGATTGATGAAAAAATGCAGTAGAAGACTAGCGTTCACCATACATACAGCATCAGTCATCATTCAGATTTAATATTTGTATTTCTATGTAGGGTATTAGGCTTTAAGACACCCTGATGCTCTGATACCACTTATCTCTGATGAAGTAGAAAAACTGGCTTAGTATTTTTCCCGACAACTGTATAAGGAATATGTGGCAGAATCCATTAAATATAAATGATCTTTGACAAAATTAGAGGGATTTTTAGAGAAAAATGTTACATCTATTGGCAGCTTACCAAAAGTCAAACAAAAAATACAGCAGCACTATGTAAGCGCTAAGATGTATGCAAACATTACATTTATGGCATTTCGACTGCATTACTGCTAAAATATAGTTATAAAAAGGAGGGTACTTAGCGCATAAATTGGTCAATTCATGAGAGTGCACCAGCCTTAAACCGTACCATTCGTTGATGGGACCTTAATCTAATATTTATCAAACATGCTTTTCCCATGCTAAAAGCGTAAAAATAGAATAAAGTGTGAACATGATCAAGCTTGGTTTGCGTTCATCTTACCACTTACAAAGTGCTGCTGTATTCTTTTGTGTATTATGCAGTCATAGCATCTTGCACCTGTTCACACTTTCTTTATGATCAGAGTTGCTTGTCAGCTTTGGGGTGGTGACTGCCTCCATATTTGTTTGATCACTAGTGTTGAGCAGACCCAAACTGTAAAAATCCGGATCCGCGCAGTTTCAGCGTCCGATCCGGGTCTCACCCGGACTCGGTAATCCGGCTGCACGATCCGGATTTGTTTTCTCTCTCTCTCTCTCTCTCCCACTCCCACTCCTCATTGACATATATGGGGCCGAACGCCGGATTGGATCCGGACTTCTTTTTCAACCCACTGGGTAGCCGCCGGACCCGGATTTTTCCCTATCCGCTCAACTCTACTGAGCACTCATCTTCCCATCAACCTAAGGCTGTTAGGCTGGATCCTATCTACCTTTTAAATTTGCGGGCTTGTAGCCAGAGAGAGGTATGTTTAATAAATATTAGGTTAGGGTCTCATCAAAAAAAGATCATCTTGCCATGGCTGGTGGGCTCTCATAAATTCATACACTATGTACCTTCATTTTTATACAGTAAGTATATTCTATATAGCAGTAATTTCATATATTCAAGGTTTGCATACATCTTAGTGCTTACAGTGTGCTGCTGTATTCATTTGTTTGCACATCACACAGTCATAACAGCTAGACCTTATTCACACTTACTTCATTCTGTTCATTCATTCATCTTCATTCTGTAGGCGCTGGTCAGTTTTTTTAGTTTTTGGCTTACCAAAAATGTTCAGCACCACATTTTAAAGTGACAAAGTTCATGTACTCACTAAACAACATCAGGCATGTATCCACAGTGCCAAAGATAGAATACAATGTACAGTCATGGCCAAACGTTTTGAGAATGACACCAAAATTATATTTTCACATGATCTGTTGCCCTCTGGTTTTTAATTGTGTTTGTCTGATGTTTACATCACATACAGAAATATAATTGCAATCATATTATGAGTACCAAAAGGTTATATTGACAGTTAGAATGAGTTAATGCAGCAAGTCAATATTTGCAGTGTTGACCCTTCTTCTTCAAGACCTCTGTAATTCTCCCTGGCATGCTCTCAATCAACTTCTGGATCAAATCCTGACTGATAGCTGTCCATTCTTGCATAAGCAATGCTTGCATTTTGCCAGAATTTGTTGGTTTTTGTTTGTCCACCCGTCTTTTGATGATTGCCTACAAGTTCTCAATGGGATTAAGATCTGGGGAGTTTCCTGGCCATGGACCCAAAATCTCTATGTTTTGTTCCATGAGCCATTTAGTGATCACCTTTGCTTTATGGCAAGGTGCTCCATCTGCTCTTGGACAGTTGGGAGAAGTTGCTCTTGGAGGACATTCTGGTACCATTCTTTATTCATGGCTGTGTTTTTAGGCAAGACTGTGAGTGAGCTGATTCCCTTGGCTGAAAAGCAACCCCACACATGAATCGTTTCAGGATGCTTAACAGTTGGCATGAGACAAGACTGGTGGTAGCGCTCACCTCTTCTTCTCCTAATAAGCTGTTTTCCAGATGTGCCAAACAATCGAAAAGGGGATTCATCTGAGAAAATGACTTTACCCCAGTCCTCAGCAGTCCACTCCCTGTACCTTTTGCAGAATATCAGTCGGTCCCTGATGTTTTTTCTGGAGAGAAGTGGCTTCTTTGCTGCCCTCCTTGAAACCAGGCCTTGCTCAAGCAGTCTCCGCCTCACAGTGCGTGTAGAAGCACTCACACCAGCCTGCTGCCATTGCTGAGCTAGCTCGGCACTGCTGGTAGTCCGATCCCGCAACTGAAACAGTTTTAAGATACGGTCCTGGTGTTTGCTGCTCCTTCTTGGGCGCCCTGGAGCCTTTTTGGCAACAATGGAAGCTCTCTCCTTAAAGTTCTTGATGATGCAATAGATTGTTGACTGAGGTGCAATCTTTGTAGCTGCGATACTCTTCCCTGTTAGGCCATTTTTGTACAAAGCAATGATGGCTGCACGTGTTTCTTTAGAGATAACCATGGTTAACTGAAGAGAAACAATGATACCAAGCACCAGCCTCCTTTTAAAGTGTCCAGTGGTGTCACTCTTACTTAATCATGACTGATTGATCGCCAGCCCTGTCCTCATCAACACCCTCACCTGTGTTAATGGAACAATCACTAAAACAATGTTAGCTGCTGCTTTTAAGGCAGGAATGCAATGATGTTGAAATGTGTTTTGGGGGTTAAAGTTCACTTTCTTAGCCAATATTGACTTTGCAAGTAATTGCTGTTAAGCTGATCACTCTTTATGACATTCTGGAGTATATGCAAATTGCCATTAGAAAAACTTAAGCAGTAGATTTTGTAAAAATGAATATTTGTAGCATTCTCAAAACTTTTGGCCATGACTGTAATCTTTCTCAATCCATTACAACATAAAAGAAGGCCATAATGATAAATTAGTAAAAGCCTTATTCTATCTCTGGAGTCTTGAATGTGAACGTATTTGAGATTACTCAGGTATGTGCTGTGATGGGGTTATACAACAAAAACGTCATTTTCTTTTCCCCAGTAGTCTCCTATAAGAGAACAAGAATCCAAAAACGTTGTCAGTGTTTCTAAAACCAAACAATGGCCACTACGAAAAGAGCCAAAAGGCGAAACAATACTATGATATCCAGATTCAGGAAATAATATTGCATGTGCATTATATATAAAATTGCAGATTAATGTATTATTTGTATATTCATTTTTCTTTAAACTGTACTGATATCTTTTGCCTTATCCAATACTTTATAAAGGACCAGTGGAAATGTCTGTGAACAAAGACTGCTGACTAGGTGATATATGAATACAATCCTGCTGGCAGAAAAAATATTCATTCCAAGACTAGCAACCCTACCAGACCTCAGCTGTGTAGTTTCTCTTGTGTTCGACTAGAAGTTCCCATAATGGGTCACAATTCACATTATTAAAAGGAATGATCTAAATGATTAAACAATGAATTGGTTAAAAATAAATTTTAATGAATTAATGACCCCCGCATAACACCAAAAGCACATTCTGTATACATATCAGCCATAATAGTAAAACCAGTGAATAATATGCAGTGATTAGTATCTAACAAAAGTGTCCGAAGGGGGGACAAGGTCATGGGCATCCACAGGATCAGTAAGGCACATAATGATTCATGGCAGTGGCCTTATTTAGCCGGATAATGAGCCTTATCACAGTGCAATAATGTTTAGGAATGGTTTGAGAAACATAATAAAGTTCAAGATGCCGACTTTGTAAAAACATTTCTCTGATCGAGAATTTGTGGAATGTATTGGAAAAACAAGTTCAACCCATGAAGACCACTGCTTCTCATTTACATGATTTAAAGAATCTGCAGTTGCCATAGTGTCAGATATGGACACCATTATCCATCTTCTGGAGTCCATGAGTTAACAGGTCATGCTGTTTAGGCACCACAAACGTCTATTGCCAGATATGGACACCTTTAGGTCTTGTGGAGTCCATCACTTAACAGGTTATTGTGTTTTGGCGCCAGAAATGTTTAGTGCCAGAAATGGACATCTGTGTAGTCCATGCATTGACAGGACATTGTATTAAGGTGCTATAAGGGGGATCTAAACAATACAAGGCACATGATTTAAATGAAAGCCTATCTGGTCCTATCCTGCAGTAGAGCTACTGTTAAACAAACCTGAAAACAAACTGAAGCTTAGTTTGCATCATATGGGACTGTGGCACTACAGACCAGTCAGAGTACCTGTGCTTTCCTCGGTCCACTCATGACGCTCTGAGCATGATTCTCTGCTTGAACATCCTAGGTCTTCAAATTGATATGGATGTTCCCACCTAGTAGCAACCTAGACAGTGTTATAGACCAAGTCAATCCCTTCATGATAACGCATTGCCTAATGGCAGTGTCTCTATAGGCAGCATAATGTGCCCAGTCACATTGTGACATTGTTCTTGAATAGTTTTGGAAACATGGCAAAGTTTAGAGTGTTGAGTTGACTTTGCTAAAAATTTCCCAGATCCAGCATTTGTGGGATGTAATTCAAACACAAGTTCAATCCATAAAGACCACATCTCATAACAGGACTTCAAAGATCTGCTGCTTATATATGTCAGAGCCAGATATGGACGCCATTATCATTTGTGAAGTCCATGCTTCAACATATCAAAGTGTTTTGTTACCTTGAGGGGGATTTACACAATATTTAGCAGGAGGTTAAATGGTATGACATAGTCAAGGAGACCACCTATGCCAAACATGGTATCCATCCACAGACAGCCGTTTCGGGGTATTTGCCCCTCATCAGTGTGAGTGGGACATTGCCTAGTAAAAGACTATGTGAGCAAGGATGGTTGACCTTAGGGAGATCAACATCCACCACTGCGGAGACACCATCACGTGTTTCTCAACGCAGTGATTCTAGAGCAATGCCCCCTGGGAATTGAGAAACACGTGATGGTGTCTCCGCAGTGGTGGATGTTGATCTCCCTAAGGTCAACCATCCTTGCTCACATAGTCTTTTACTAGGCAATGTCCCACTAGCCAGATTCCTACTCCACACTGATGAGGGGCAAATACCCCGAAACGGCTGTCTGTGGATGGATACCATGTTTGGCATAGGTGGTCTCCTTGACTGGAGACTGCCCTTCCCGTGGTTGTTCCTTCCCGGTGAAAGACCTGGCTAGTTTCCTGCCAGCGTTGAGAAACATGTGATGGTGTCTCCGCAGGCCTTCTTGATTTGAATATCAATATATACAGTCATGACCAAAAGTGTTGGCACCCTTGAAATTGTTCCAGAAAATTAAGTATTTCTCCTATTAAATTATTGCAATTACACAGGTTTTGTTATACACAAGTATATTTCCTTTGTGTGTATTGGAACAACACAAAAAAGCAGAGGAAAAAGAAATATATTGGACATAATTTCACACAAACGCCTAGGATGGGTTGGTTCAAATTGCTAGCACCCTCAACTTAATATTTGGTTGCAGACCCATTGAAATAAATAATTATAATCATTCACTTCCTATAACAATCAACAGCTTCTTACACCTCTCAACTACAATTTTGGACCACTCTTCGTTTGCAAACAGCTCCAAGTCTCCCATATTTGAAGGATGCCTTCTCTTTCTAGCAATTTTAAGATCTCTTCACAGGTATTCAATGAGCTTTAGATCCAAACTCATTGCTGCCACTTCAGAACTCTCCGATGCTTTGTTTCCATCCATTTCTGGGTGCTTCTTGAAGTATGTTTGGGGTCATTGTCCTACTGGAAGACCCATGACCTAGCATGCAAACTCAGCTTTCTGAAACTGGTTCTGAAACATTGCTACCCAAAATCCTTTGGCAATCTTTAAATTTTGTGTTGCCTTGCACACAGTGAATGCAAACCAGTGCCAGAGGCAGCAATACAACCTCGAAACATCTTTGAACCTCCTTCTTTACTAAATAGCTCTATCTTGGTCTCATCTGTCCACAAGACGCTTTTACAGAAGGATTTTGGCTTACTAACGTACATTTTGGAAAACTGCAGTGTAGCTTTTTTATGTCTCTGTGTCACCAGTGGGATCCTCCTCCTGGGTTGCACTTAATAGCTGTAAAAGCATTTAATTTAATTCAAATGCTAATGGATAGTTCACTCTGACACTGATGCACCCTGAGCCTGCAGGACAGCTTGAAATTCCTTTGAACTTGATTGGCGCTGCTTATCCACATATGGACTATCCTGCATTGCAACCCTTCATTAATTTTTCTCTGCCATCCATGTCAAGGGAAATTAGTTACAGTGCTATGGGTTGTAAACGTTTTGAATATGCTGTGCACCATGGACAAAGGAACATCAAGATCTCTGGAGATGGACTGAGTTGGACTTGTAACCTTGAGATTGGTGATATTTTTCAACAATTTTGTCTGTCAAGTCCTCAGACAGTTCTCTTCTCCTCTTTCGGTTCTCCATATTTAGTGTTTGAGTCAACGTCTTCCTTTTTTATTTCTTTTTAGGTGTGATTTTAATATTGCCCCCACCTGTTACTTGCTACAGGTGAGTTTGAACAAGCGTCAAATGCTAGAAACAAAGTTGTTTACCAACAGTTTTGTAAAGATGACAACAATTTTGTCCAGACCATTTTTGTGTGAAATTTTGTCCAATATGCCTTTTCTCTATGTTTTTTTTCTGTTGTTCCAATACACACAAAGGAAATAAACATATATGACAAAAGATGTATAATAGCAATGATTTTCTTGGAGAAATACTTTATTCTCCAGAACAATTTCAAGGATGCCAACACTTTCAGCTATGACTGTATGCATAAATAAGATTTAGTTTTATTGTTAGTTTATTTGTATGTGTAATTTAGCTTCTTTTTGGAAAAGGCAAAAAGGTACAAAAGCTAGTGTTTTATTAATACCAATTTCAATGCATCCACATGAGAGTTATGGGCTTAATTTGTGACCCTGTCTCTACTCCCAGCATGTCAGGAAGAACAGTCACACTGAGGACATATGTATCAGTCTTTATCTATCGTGCTCTTGTACAGACACCTGGTGGTGTAAAGCTGGCCATGATAACTTTCCTGACAGTGATCAGTCCTGACACCCTGAATAAATATATCATTTCACGAGAGAGAGAAAAGTTACAAAATACTTGTAAATCTGTCATTTATGAAATGTACATAAAAAGATAATATAACTATACACATTCTAAATCATTACTATACATACAGTAAAGGGGTTGTCTCATCTTTTGCTAAATGTCTGTAGTTACAAGAGACTTCGGAGTCCATCACACCATTCGCATCATATGTGCCAGTTTCTGCGACGAGAGGGGCGGTCATGTGCCACAAGCATGTAATAGGCATACTTTTGCCCACATTCTGACTAACCGTGACCAAACTCGCTCAATACAAGTGAATTGAGTGAGCGTGTGCACGTCTGGTTGGAATGTGGCCGGAAGGATGCATATTGCATACATCTGGTTATATGACCAACAGATCTAGCCACAGACATTGAAAAATCCTGACAGCGTACATTACGCATGCTATGAGGATTCACAAGGATCTGCTGCCATGTAGAGTGACTGCAGACTTTTAGCAAAATACTAGACAACCCATTTAATGCTAAAATTAATAATTTAAAAATGGAGGCAAACTTACATAATTTATATAAATTGAATGCTAATTATTCAAAAAAGAAATGTACTCCCAAAAAAAAATCTAACAAGAGGTCAAATGCATTGTAGGCAAAAACATACCAAATTTTTAAAAAACTAATGGTTTTCCAATGCGTAGGGCTTGGACATTAAGAAGGTATGTATCTGCAATATGTCAAACAACATCTATGTGAATTTTGATACATGTGTCCATCTATGTTTTAAAGAGAAAAAAAATAAAAAAATAGATATATGTATATATTCTTTGTTCAATTTATAGTTACATAGGTGGAAAAAAGACCTAGGTCCATCTAGTTCAACCTTCCTCCACCAATTATACATTTCGTCACCAAATCATTTATAACCACAATGTTGTGTGTACTGAGGAAATCATCCAGCCCTTTTTTAAAAGCTGTTATAGTGTCTGCCATTACTGCCTCTTGTGGTAGGGTATTCCACAGTCTGACCGCTCTAACTGTAAAGAGACCTTTCCTATTTAGCTGTCGGAATCATCTTTCTTCCACTCAGTGTATGCCCCCTTGTTCTTAGCATTGCCTTTGGAAGGAATAAGTCATGAGTCAGTCCTTTATATTGACCACACATATATTTATACATATAAATGTGATCTCCTCTGAGACGTTTTTTTTAACTAAGCAAATCCAAATTTGCATCATATGAGAGGCGTTCCATTCCTTGTAGTAGTCTAGTTAACCACCTTTGAATGGACATTAACTTCTGAATGTCCTTTTAAAATGTGGAGCCCAAAACTGGATCCCATATTCCAGATGTGACTTACAAGTGATTTATAGAGGGGTAACAATACGTTGGGATCACGGGATCTAATCTCTCTTTTTATACACCTTTTAAAGGTGGTGTCACACACAGCGACGAGGACAACGACGTCGCTGCTACGTCACCATTTTCTGTGACGTTGCAGCGACGTCCCATCGCTGTGTGTGACATCCAGCAACGAGCTGGCCCCTGCTGTGAGGTCATTGCTCGTTGCTGAATATCTTGCTTAATTTTTTCGTCGTCGCTCTCCCGCTGTGAAGCACACATCGCTGTGTGTGACAGCGAGAGAGCGACGAAATGAAGCGAGCAGGGAGCAGGAGCCGGCGTCTGGCAGCTGCGGAAAGCTGTAACTACTGTAAACATTGGGTAACCAAGGGAAGACCTTTCCCTGGTTACCCGATATTTACCTTCGTTACCAGCCTCCGCCGCTCTTGCTGCTAGTGCCGGCTCCCTGCTCTGTGCACTTGTAGCTGCAGTACGCATCGGGTAATTAACCCGATGTATACTGTAGCAAGGAGCCAGCGCTAAGCAGTGTGCGCGGCTCCCTGCTCTCTGCACATGTAGCGACGTTATGATCGCTGCTGCGTCGCTGTGTTTGACAGCTAAGCAGTGATCATAACAGCGACTTACAAGGTCGCTGTTACGTCACAGAAAATGGTGACGTAACAGCGATGTCGTTGTCGCTGTCGCTATGTGTGAACCCAGCTTAAAGGTTTTATGTTGTAGACGTACTGAAAGGTATTGTTTAATGTTTCAGTTCACCTCCTATTGAGAATAGATAACATACTTTATTTTTTTTACTACATTTTGCTCATTTTAGTATATGGATACACTGTCTGAACACAGTTTTTTTGCACTATATAATTCTGAACCTAGTCCTAGCTGCATGCCTATCGGATTGAACATGCGGATGTTAAGGTTGTAATTTGGCTTCTTGATTTTTCGTTCTAATTACTACTGGTTCACATTAGGAGGTTTTGTCTACAGTTCAAAGTCTGATATTCTCTTTAATGTAATAGGAATGCAGTTGGAAAGTTGGCAGTTAGATGCACCAGAGAAAATAGGTGCCAGATTTTATGAACAACGGCTAAACATTGTCAGTTGAAAATAAGCACACGGCCTGAACATTGCTCCGTATACAGGCTGCTAATGTAAATGCCCTACTCTGCTGATATGGGACAGGTTTATAGCTTACTGGATGAGCGTTCAAATGGTCTATTCAACAAGGGTTGTACCAACAAATCTACCATGAGCTTCTTTTATTCATTTTTACAGATCAACAAAACAAAACCATAAAATGTCTTAAAGATAATGTGTAGTCAGAAACTGACCTATTGTGTAACTTTGTGTCAAATGTGTCATATGTATCATTTAAATACTTTTGTTTTTTTTATATCATGCACTGCATTAAAAATAAAAATTAAAAGTCATACACATTTTCACACAGGATATGCACATGTACATTAGCCCCAGTTGTCTATGTAAAAAATGTGAGATTTTTAATTTACCTTTATTCATACAGATTGTAATAGGAAAACAAAATTGACAAAATATTAAAAAAAAATACATGTAACATGTAAAGATTTAAAAATAATGTAAACATTCCATTTAACCCCTTCACAACAGTGGATGTACTAGTACATGCAAGGACATTTCCCTTTGATGGGGGCTCGCAGGCTGAGCCTTCATCTTCCCCTGCACATATTCGCTGTGATCCAATCAGCTGACATGTGCCTCTAAGAGCCGCAGGGGGATCGGAGATCCCCCTGTAGCTGTTAACCAGTTAAATCCTGCTATCAATCTCTGACTCTGGAGTTAGGCCTAAGCCACATGGCATGAAAATCGGTGCGAGTGGTGTGCGATAAAACATGTCAGCGTACATGAGCGATTATTTTCTCAGCCCTAATCGGACTGAGAAAACAATCACAGAATGCTGTGACTGTAATGAAATCCTGTTTTCTCTCGCACCCATTCAAGTCTATGGGACGAGAGAAAAATTGTGCTGCACTCATGGTATACCGGTGTACCGTGAGTGCATGGAGAGAATGGCAATAGTCGGCTAGAAAGGAGAGAGGGAGATAAATCCCTCCCCTCCGCAGCACCGGCCCACCCCTCCTCAGTGCTGCCCCCCCCCCCGCAGCTGAGGTCCGTTGTCAGTCGCAGGGACACTCGCATGACACTCGGCTCCGCTGTACTGCCAGTGTGAAGCCCCGGGGACGCTGTGTCGGTGCATTACCTTCAGGGACTCCACGTAGATGGATCTGTCTGGTCACAGGTAGGAAACCTTCTTTGTAGTTTGTCGTGACGCCACTCTCAGATTTGCGGTCAGTGGGGACCGCCACTGCAGGTTAAGGGATGCCTGGGGCTGATGGTGGGTGCAGCCAGTTGTAGTAGCCTCCTGAGAGTGAGGCAAGCCCCAGGGCCCTGTGTAGATGTGTGGAACTACAAGGCGCAGAATGACTCAACACAGGCAGGATGTCTTTCAGGGTTTTTACTCACAGTTGATGGCAGGGTGAGTGACCCGAGCGTAGCTGGGATGAACCAAGTGGGAATCAGGTGTCCTTCAGGCTGACTTGTGAGGGTGACTACTAACTCGCCTTCCTTAGCCCTTGGTGGTTTGGGGTAACCCCGACTTTTAGTCCCTATGGGGGTCACCCAGGGAAGTTGCTGAAGCCTCTCTCCCCTTCGTTTGCCGTTTGCTTGTCGCCTGGACCAGGCCACTCCAGCTGCTTGCCTCCTGTGACCTATGGGCCCTAACTGTGGCTACGTGGCTGCGGCTTTTGTGGTGTTGTGGCGTGGGCTTTGAGAGCCCCACACCGGCAGGTTTAGCAAAAGAAAGCTGGATCTATCTCCGCTTCGGGATCTGCCGCCCGTTTGGGCCTGGTACTCTCTAGCAGTCTCCTTACTTCCCACTCCGTTGCTCTCTCTTTAGCTGAAGATGGATTTCGGGTAGCACTCCTAGGTGACCGTTCTCCCCCGTCGGTAGCCACTGCGCGGGCGCTGTTAGACTGCAACAGCCCCAGGGGTCTGCTCCTCTCTGAGCTCCCTGGACTCTGCACTAAACTGACTCACTGTTCCCTCCTCTCCTGTTCTTGCCTACGCCACCTAGCAACCAGACTCTCTTACCACACCCCTTGAGAGGAGATGGAGGCTTTTGGCCCCCTCCACTATTCCAGTGAAGGTGAAGGCTTTTCCCCCTCCTGGGATCCCCAGGGGTCCTCTCATAGGTACATGTGTGAGACCTGATCACTATGCGCCTGTGTACCACACCCCAGTCAGCCTTCTGGATTACCTGTGTTGTACTGTCCCCAGCATGGGTGCAGTACTCAGTGGTGCCTGACCAGGTCAGGGGCGCCACACCAGCGTGAGCCGAGTGTCATGTGAGGGGATCGCAGTAATCCCCGTGTGGCCCCGGCCATAACATGCTCCAGCGGGCTCATTTGGCAGCCCTGTGCCGTGAACGTGGGAAGCCAGGGGTCAGTTGATGACCCCGGAGTGTGTCATGACGAAATTCCTGAGAATACCAGCTGCCAGCCGGCGTTCATAGGAAATCATCAGATTTGCTGTACAAAGCAATGCTGATGCTAATGCTCTGCTCTTTACAGCACAAGCGATCGGATGATCGCAGCATCAAGTCCCATGAGTAGACTACTGTAGTAAAAACACTAAAGATCTATTAAAATATAAAATAAATTAATCCAATCGGTAAACAGAGTATGGAATATAAATTCAAAACACTATAGTTACATTTGTTTGCCGATGCAACATTACAATAAAATACAATAAGAGGTGATAAAAACATTTCTTCTATTCAAAAACTGTATTAGTAAAAACGTCAGCTCGGGGCAAAAAATAAGCCATCACAAAGCCCCATATCAAAGAAAATGAAAACATTACTGGTCTCGGAAAATGACAAGAAAAGCTATATATATATGTATATTTTTTTTTTTTTACAAACTGCTGAAAATTTTTCCACCAATGATATAGAACAAAGACTATACATGTTTAGTATCTACTAGCCACTGACCAGGATAATGAGACTGTGTGCACACAGTGCGTTTTTATTGCATTATTTTATGCGTTTTTGAGTGCAGATTTGTCACAAAACAGCATGCAAATCCTTATGCCAACAAAGTCACTGAGAATCCTGAAATGTAGTGCACACTGAGTATTTTCTCTTTCGAGATTTGGTGCAAAAAATAACCTGCAGCATGTCAATTCTTTCAGCGTTTTACACCCATTGAATTCAATTGAAGAACGCATGCAAATAGCCTTAAAAACGCAAAATGTTGCAGAAATTTTGACAACTAAATTCATTGTGTGCACATACCCTCATACTGCTAGGTCAGTTTTAACATATAGTGATCATAGTAAATAAAATCCCCCCAAAAAATTGTGGAATTGCACTTTTTTTGCAATTTCTGCGCACGTGGATTTTTTTTTTCCCATTTTTCAGTACACTTTATGGTAAAATTAGGGCTATGTGCACAAGTGGCATTTTTCTTTTGCATTTTTTCATGCGTCTTTCCTCGCTTATTTTAATCAGTAAAAGAAAGAAAAAAGTATCCCAGCAAAGTCTGAGAATCGTGATTTGCTGTGCACACGCTGCTTTTGTCCTTGCAAATTTTGTTACTGAAAAAAGAAGCAGCATGTTAATTTTGTCTGCGTTTGTTTTCTGTGTTTCTATAATCCCCTGCAATGCTTTATCACTGCAGTGGATAATATCACAGCACTCTTCACCACACACTATGCATACAGCATGGTGTGTGAGGCTCTCCAAAGCTCAGTAACCCGGGGTCGTCATGGTGACGACCTAGGGTTACTATAGCAGCGATTGGATCCCTGCGCATTACAGGGACCCAATCGCCAGGGAGAGGTAGGCGATTCCTCTCCCTGCCTCCTGAATGCTGCAATCGCACTGACTGCAGCATTTAGGGGGTTAAACTGCAGGCACCGCTCTAAGCAGTGAGGGCTGGGTCCCGGCTGTAACATCAGCCGAAGGTTTGGCAGCAATCGAGGGGGTACAGCGCCTGAACGTCCACGACTGTCAGGACTAAAAAAAAGCACAAAAAGAAGCAAGAAAAAATGCATATGAAAAAAGGCACAAACACAATAAAAAATGCATGTTTTTTTCCTGCTTCATTTTTCCTGCCAAAACATGCTTTTTTGTGTGCAGAAAAAAAGCACATAAAAAGCAACGTGGACACATAGCCTTATGGTTTCAGTCAAAAGTACAACTTCTCCTGCAAAAAATAAGCCCTTATACGACTATGTTGATGAAAAAATAAAAGAAGTTATGGCACTTGGAGGAAAGGCATGAAAAAACAAAAAAATACTACCATGAAGTATGTATCCATTTAAATGCAGAGAAAATTAACACTCACTGGAAGATCTGGGAATGTTTAGAGAACTATCGGATGATGTAGCAGTTGACTGACTTTGTGTTCATCCGAGAGCTTTCTCGGGAGTATTGTCAGATTACCCACCATAAATGGTCTGAATTACCCCTAACTTAGAAGGACTGCATCCCATTACATAGGCTTAGGACATTCTGACTTACTTGTTCCTATAATAATAGAAGCATATTATTACAGCAAACCACTAACCATCAGTAAGACAAGGCAGGGATCTCTTACCATTCCTGCTTTGCTGTTTTGTCTTGAATCATTTATAATTAAAGAGACCTGTCATCTGAATTATGCTGCCTGATCACATAGAGAACATACAGAGAAAATATACCATACTTTGAAAAGCCAATCTGGGACTATGCCGCTTGGTGACTAGTCCGTGCCAGGTCTCATGGCGGCTTCTTCCAACCCTGCTCTCACACACCCTAGACTGAGAGATGTCTCCTCATGTCTGTCTATAAGGAGAGACCTATCAGTCTAGAGGAAAAACCCTGCCTCTGACTAGTCCTCTGAGATACAAATTATTAGGCTGGAGTCACACTTGCGAGAGACTAGCGCGAGGCTCACATCGCATCACCCGGCATGGCCACACACTCTCCTGACAGGAGCGGGTCAGCTGCATGTATTTCTATGCAGCTGAGATGCTCCTGTCCGGAGAGCTGTAGGCCATGTCGAGTGATGTGATGCAAGAATTGCAAGAATCTCTCATAAGTGTGACTCCGGCCTTACAATGTTTTTGCTGCGGGCGGGGAACAGACCATGGCAGGGGGGCTGCTCGAGATGCTCGGATCCGGGCGGTTGCTGTGGTTCGAGTGGCAGCCGGACCCGGGCTTGTGCAGTCGTCCGTTGCCCACAAGTGAAAAAGGGGGTTTATTTACAGGGGATAGTTTGTCAGTGACGCCACCCTTGGGTTGCGGTGATTGTTGGTGACACCGCCGCTGCCTTGATATGGGGTGCCCGGGGGCTGATGGAGCGGGGCAGCAGGATGGTATCCCCTCCACGGGTAAGGGAGGTGTTGTCATGGGGCCCAGGTGTAAGTGGGGTGCTGGGACGCAGTCTGCAGGGCTGGACTGGATGGTATCTTGTGTACTCACTGTTTGGAATAAAGTCACACAGAGTACAGATAGTAAACCAACTGCCGGTAACCGGTAGCCTCCGGAGGGGTGTGCTCGGGTCCTGCACACCGGTGGACAGAACAGGGGTCCTTCCTCCTGCACTTTATGTTGCTGAGAAAATTTCTCGAAACATGAGTCATATGGTAAATGGGCCACCAGCACTTGTGTACTAGCGGCGCATATGCATCACTCGCAATAGAATGCAAAGAAAGGAGAACAATCGAGTGTATATGCAAACAAATTGTTTATTAGGAAAAAACACACGCAAAACAGCAATAGGAAGTAGATTAAAAACAACTACCACTGAATCAAGGGGGGCATAGAGTGTGACAAAGGATGACACAATACATGTTAAGTGCCAGTGACCATGGAAAAAGTGACAAATGTTGTATTGGGAAGGCCAAAGTAATACAGTATGGCAATGAGACCCAATGTTCACAATCCCAAATAGCCGTGGGAGAGGTTGGATGTTTGAAAAGGGATTAATAAGATGGTATAATCAACACATTTGGGTAACAAATGACCAATACCCAGTATTCACAGTCCCAAGTAGCTGTGGAAGAGGTAGAATGTTAAAACAAGGGTTGTTTGGATGGCACAATAGTACTTCCAAACAACATTAAACAGAAAATAGCCGTGGGAGAGGTAAGGGTACAGGTTATGATGTCACACTATAATCGTGGGAGAGGTGAGAACATATAATTGAATGGAAAAATAACCAACACACCGGGGCGGGTAGACACTACCAGTACTCTATTAAAAATGTCTCAATAACATTGTACAAAAAATTGGTAGTACCGTGAATGGTCCAGCCACGACCGGAGTGTGTGGAATTACATGTAAAACACCATAACCAAGGCCATAAGGTACCAAAAAATACTTATAATTACTGGCCCCAGACATATAGTATGCATGCCGGAGAGGCCTTGAAAGGCATAGAATCAAAGGGCGTAAAGTGCAAATGCATGAAGATAAATAATCCTAATAACGTGAAAAGTATGGTAAAACAATACCCACTGATAAGAATAGCCACTGGCAACAGATATGGGGTAACAATCACATAATGTACATACCCAAAGAGAAGAGGGATCACCACCAACGCGCGTTTCGCGGAGGTATTGTTGCTTCTTGACCTGGTGGATATAAATAGCCTAGTGGTTGATTGTTATCGCTATCAGGTGTTGAATCACTGGACAGGAAGTATATGGTGAAACTAGTTGGACAGCCCATCAATGACCTGATAGGCTAGTAGCCCATAGTGGGCGTTCATTAATGGCACAGCTCGTCTATATGGCTAAAGGGGGTAAACAAACTGACAGAAGATCATGTGATCTTTATGATTTCTATAATTATAACCCAAAACGTGAGGCCACAAATAGGTGCCAAATGCAGGTAATGTTGCTCAAAATGTTTAAGTGTCCACGGCTAAAGAAGTGAACGAGCGGTGTTATACACAGAAATCCAGGAAGTTCCAACGCTCCGGACGTCCCACGCCCCAGCCAGACTGAGAATGAGCATGTGACGCCACGGACGCGTAACCATGGCAACCACACGCTCAAACACAGCCCTAGGCTGGAGAGGGCATAGGACGTCACGAGCAGGAACACCCCCGGAAATCCCGCCCATCATAACACGCAGTAAGGTGACGCGCGCCGCGTGAGGCCATATCATTGGGCACAGAGGCCTGATCACTTGTAGAAGTGTGTATGGTAATAAGGGAACCGGTGACCATGAATGGGATGCATAACAATGGTATCTATAGACTGAATATAAAACATGGAGTTACAAACATATAGTAGCAGGCATCAAGGTAAAAAGGATATTATTAGGTATTTTCAACATTACAATAAATACTTAATGAGCCTATGATTATATATGTAAAAAGGGGAAGAAAAAAAAAAATGTGCATTGACTAGTCCGCATGAAACGGGGTAAATCTGCTCCCGGTGACTTTTCCATGGGAGCTGTGGCCCGCGAGAGCTGACCCTTAGGATTTTTTCAGGCACTTGTAGATGCCCTATCTGCTTCCGCCTTGCTCTATCTGGCCTGTTAGTGGGACAGACTTAGAATCTTGTCCCCTGCTGATTAATTGGAAAGGTGCTTGCAGCTGTCCTCGCCCTAGGGTCCAGGAACCACGACTGCACGGCCTCCGGACCGGATTCCCGCTGTGGCTACAACCCTGCCCTGATCCATTTAAGGTCTCACGCGACCAGATCTCCGTCACCTGTGGCCCTGCTCTGTCGTCTGCTACCTAGTCAGCTCAGGTAGTCCGGTAGTCCGGGAGCTACAACCCCCGACTACCCTTCACTCTTCTCACTTCCACTGTCCACACTCAACTCCTCTATTTCACTGTGTGTTCCCTCCCCTTGACATCTCAGGACCCCTAGGTGGGCGTCACCATCTGCCTGGCCCCGCCCACTGGTGTGTCCCTATTGTCCTGGGGGGTAAATAGGCTTTTGTGGCTGGTGTATGTACCTATGTGTGGGGTTGTGTTGGAAGGCTAAGGAGGAGAGAATCCTGCATCTGGAAGATGGATGCAGTTTTCTGTGACAACCTGATTTTGTCAGGGGGGCACATTTTTACTGTTTTAGTAAAATACATGGCTACTATTATTCAGCCAGACTAAAATGGTGATTTTCGCTCTCAGCTCTATCTCCTATCAGTATCGGTGGTCCGCTGGTAAATGATCCTCTGTGCAGCGAGTGCTCGCTGCATATGGGAGTGGAGGCAGACATTGATACTGACTCCTGCAGTGTCAGTGTGTGCCCAGCTGCATAGCAAGAACTGTCAATCACCATAAGTGAAGATGTGGAGGATTATTACTGAAGGTTTGGTACTGTGCCCTGAGCCCTTGGTCACACTGAGGGTGCACAAACGCCACCTCATTTACATATCCAATAAAATAGTTTATATGCAAAATGAAATAAGTGATATCTACACTATAAAATGGACTTTTATTGAGGCTGAGGACTCTATATGAACATATAAATGATTTCACTTGAATTTTGGGGGTAACAGACTCCCTTCAACCTGCTTCAAAAAATGCTCATAACCAACCACTGAGAAAGTAACAACTATTTTAGCAGAGCAAACAGTGATGTAATAGGCTAAAATCACTTACAAAGAAAAAGTATACAAAGTGGGAGCTATACATTCAGCATCTCGCTCATGAACAGGCTTTCCCTTTGTGTCACTTGGTTAATTAAAAAGGGACTGGTGAAAGTCTCTTAATATCACATGTTTAGGTTTATTGTTGAATATTTAGACATTAAGATTCTAATTTCTTCGCATTTTGCTCATTACCAATATTGCTTCTTAGAGCAGAAAATGAAATCTAGTAAAAGAACAGTGCAGTAATAATGATGTTATGTGGCCGGTTTCTACAGATTATTTTAGATTGTAGATTGTATATACAGTAGTCTTAGATATACTGAGTATACAGCTCCTAAACAGCCATGTGTCTTCATAGCAGGCCCGGACTGACCATAGGGCAGTTCTGGCAAATGCCAGATGGGCCAGTCCCTGTAGTGGGCCGGTGCCTGTAGTGGGCCACTGTATCTGCAGTCACCGCCGCGCTCCTCAGCAGTGTGTGCATGCCAGGCACACTAGCTTCAGCAGGAGCAGGAGGCAGTGCTGTGCTGTGCCGGCCCGGCATGCACACACTCCTGAGGAGCGCGCCGGTGGCGGTGACCAAAACTTCCTCCTTCCTATGCAAATGTATTTGCATCTTTCAGATGTTAATACATTTGAACAGTGCGCCGGGACTAGGCTCTGCCCCTGATGTGCAGCAATGTGATGAGATCAGCACCTTGCTGACGTCATCACAGTGCTGTGGGCGCCACACTGGATACATCAGACAGCGGTAAGCGCTCCATGGAGGAGCCGACGAGAGGTATAATTAATGGGGATGAGTGGGGAGGAGCTGAGGACACATAAAGGGGAACATTTTTGAAGGAACACAGCTTTGTGACAGGCAGAGGGGGAGAAGTGTATTCCGAGGGAGGGGGGAGGCAGGAGTGTGTAGTGATGGGGTAGTGTAATTTGTGTGTGTAGGGGGTGATGGGGGTGAATTGTATTACGTCTGGAGAGGGGGTAATGGAGGGTGCATTGTATTGTGTGTGGGGGGAGAGGTAATGGGGGTGTATTGTATTGTGTCTGGAGAGGGAGTAATGGAGGGTGCATTGTATTGTGTGTGGGGGAGGGGTAATGGGGGTGCATTGTATTGTGTCTGGAGAGGGGGTAATGGAGGGTGCATTGTATTGTGTGTGGGGGGAGGGGTAATGGGGGTGCACTGTATTGTGTGTGTGTGTCTGTGTGTGTATGTGTGTATGTGTGTGTGTGTATGTGTGTGTGTGTGTGTGTGTGTGTGTGTGTGTGGGGAGGAACGCGGAGTCATTAATCGAGGACTAATTAGTGTGATATCAGTGATATTAGTCCTGGACCTTTTCGCACAGGTACAATCACCTGTAGTAACTGCAGCGCTTGTAGAGTGATTAGGACACTTCTGGCACTTTTTAACTATCGTCCCCCGACGAAGCACTTGACGAAACACGTGTTGGGACGTCGGTCCCCACGTGTCCCCCAGGAACCTCGGACGCCTCTTTTGCTTGTGGTAAGCCTACATGCCTTATTAATGTTCCTAACGTGATACTACCTGGGCACCTCTTAATCGTATTTGAGGTTATAGGTTTTGCCTCAGAGGGTATTTTGGCTATTGTACCAGTTATACATATAGGCCTTGGAGTCATGATCTGGTATTAAACCATAGGCTTAGGTTATGGGGCCACTAATTAGCGGCACAATGGTCTTTTGGGCCCCTTTTTAGGGCCATCTGTATGGGCATGAGGCTGCTACAATAATGACTTGTATTCATCTGGTCTGGCAGGTCCGTTATAATTTTTGACACATGTCCTGGGTCACGTGGGGTCTCCCCTCTTCCTTCACTCACTCAATCCGGTTTTTCATGATTGTTATTTGTATGTACTGCAATACCCTGTGCGCTATAAAATAAAATGTTTTATACATTTGCATCACGGTGTCTTTTGGGTATCTTTATATATTGGTAAATTTAAAGACTCTTGCTCTTGGAGTTCAAATGTATCAGTTTCGAGTTGTTGCCTATAATTTCTGGATTTTTATGTTATATTTGACAGTTATTCTGTGGTTTATCACAGGTTTATTCCAGGTCCCTATGGATCATAAAGCCCGCGAAAAAACGTGGGAAACCCAACTGGATAGAGTTTTTGAAGCTGGAGGGGAGGAGTTACCTACTACGAGTTCTAGGTCCACCATGGACCGCATGAACAGTCTTAAAACCATGTTGAATAGGAAGACACGTTTGTGGTGGAACGTGGCATTCATGAAAAGATACATTGATAGGGGACTAGTCCCCAGGGGATTACGAGTCAGGGTCTTTCCTTCTTTTGTGGTCTCAGATGAGACAGTTAAGACAAAGTGGGAGGAGGCCGCATCCAACTGCTCCAGGATTTTCATGCAGCTCCTAATCGAGCTTAATGAGAAATCCATCAATGAGTTGGAGCAGGAAATTGCAGATGTTCAGGCCAACCTGGACTCTGAACTTACCCCTGAGGAGTTGTCCAAATACAACGATTCACTTGATAAAGAATTTACTAAGTGGGAAAAGGAGATCCTGAGTACCAAGACGAAGAAATACCAACGTGACGTCACGGACTATAAAAATGGTCAGGTGTACCGCTGGCGAGGTATGTCCTTCCCCAATAAAAAGAAGAAGCATCAGGCCTCGTCCATGTCAATGTCTGCCTCGTCTATGTCTTCACTGGAGGAAGATTCCACATCTGAAAGTATCAGAAATATAAGACCGAACACGAGATCGGTCCAGGCTCGGAATCAACAGACCTTGGCGCTGGGTGGTGGACGGTCGGCCCCTCCTTTGGCTCGGAAAAAAGGAGGTGATGGACACATGGAGGTAATTAACTTATCCAAACATGTCCTCACCCCCACGCAGACGGAGGTTTTGAAGTTGGGGTTGTCATTTGTGCCCCATACTAACTTCAATCTCTTTTCAGTAATCAAAGACCTCCATTTGTTCTTACGGAAGTTGGTACTACATAAACTACACTCTAAAAGAGCCACAGGGGAATCTAGTACTTCCATCCGGGAACAGGAGGCCATCGCTGCGTTGGAGGAGCTAGAGGAGGAGTCGGCCCACCACCAATCAGGTAACTTCCCACGTCACACCATGCCGAGGTCTACCACATTTCCGCCCTTGTCTTTATGCCCCCCGATTCAGATTTTCTGTGAACTAGTGTCTAAAGATATCCAGCAGCTCCCACGGAGAGGGGGTAAAAATAACCTCACTAAACAACAACAAACGGCACTACGGGAGATCGAATCATTGGATGGGGTGGTAATTAAACCCGCCGACAAGGGCGGAAATGTGGTAATTTGGCCAGTGGAGTTGTATGAGAGGGAGGCATGGCGGCAATTGAGGGACCGGGAGGCATATGAACCTCTCCACCATAACCCCATACGTGGCTTCACCAGTGACTTGGAGCTGATCTTACTGAGGGCATTTGAGGAGGGGATTATCCCTAAAAAAATCTATGAGGGCCTCCTAGTAAAAACACCTGTTGTTCCAACTTTTTACCTCCTCCCCAAGATTCATAAAAACCCAAAGATACCTCCTGGGCGTCCCATTGTCTCTGGCATGGGAGGGCTGTGCGATGTTACATGCAAATTTATCGAACACTATTTGCACCCCTTGGTGGAGACGCTGCCCTCTCACGTCAGAGACACTGCGGACGTCCTAAGGAGACTGGAGGGTCTTATCTTGGAGGAGGAGGCGATTTTGGTAACAATGGATGTGGAGGCCCTCTATTCCAGCATTGGTCATCGGGATGGGCTGGCTGCCGTGCGTTTCTACCTGGATTCGAGTAGTCTCGATGGGTCCTTGTCCGCCCTTATCATGGAGCTGTTGGAGTTTGTATTGACGCACAATTTCTTCGTGTTTCGAGACCGGTTCTTCCTCCAGCGGCGCGGCACTGCGATGGGGGCGGCCTGCGCGCCGTCTTACGCAAACCTCTTTCTCGGCTTTTGGGAGAGGGAGGTTTTCGGGGACGGCGTGCCGGCGAGCTCCCATGCGCAGTGTTGGCTGCGCTACATTGACGACATCTTGGTTGTCTGGGGGGGAACCGGCTCTGAGCTAGAGGACTTTGTGCGTCACCTTAACTCCAACAGCTATAACATCTATTTAACTCATCAGGTCGGACCAAGGACCATCGAATTTTTGGACATTCGGATCTCGGTGGAATATAACGGGGCGGTCGCCACTACCATCTTCCGGAAAACTACTTCGGTTAATTCCCTCCTCCATGCTACCTCGGGTCACCCCGGGTCGACAGTGAATGCCATCCCGACGGGCCAGTTTCTGCGGTTACGCAGGCTGTGCTCGTCGGATGATAGATTTGAATCTGAATCAGGGGATATGAGGGAGAGGTTCTTAATGAGGGGGTACAGCCAGAGATCTATCAAAAAAGGCTACCAGCGTGCTAAACACTCCCAGCGGGACCAGCTTCTATCGGGCAATGTAATTACAAAACCCACATCCAGTCCATTGGCGAGATTCATTTCCACCTATTGCCGACAGTGGGACCAAATCAGAGGTGTATTAAATAAACATTGGGCCATCCTCCATACTGAGCCCTCTCTTCGTGGCTATCTACCGGAACGCCCCTTGATGACGGCAAGGCGGGGTAGGAGTCTCAGGGATGCATTGGTGCATAGTCACTATGTGGTCAAGAGAACCCCCCTCTTTGGATGTGGTCCCCAACGTGTTGGCTGCTACCCTTGTGGTAGCTGCCGTGGCTGCCAGAACATCATTCGGGCCACAACCTTCTGCTCAGCCGACGGAAAGAGGGATTTTTCCATTCGGACATATATCTCTTGCAGCACATCTGGCGTAATTTATTACGCCACGTGTGGCTGTAACAAGATATATGTCGGTCTGACCTCACGTGAGCTCCGAATTCGCACGAGGGAGCATGTGCGTGATGTTCTGGCGGCCAAAGAGACCACCAACCCCGAATCCCTAAAAACGATACCAAGACATTTTAGGGAGGTTCACAATTGTGACCCCACATCCCTCCAGGTCCGTGGCATCGACAGGGTACATCTGGGAATTCGGGGCGGTGACCTCAAAAAACGGTTGGCACAGATGGAGTGCCGTTGGATTTTTGTTCTGGGTACTCAGGCACCAGTTGGGCTGAATGAACGGCTTTCCTTCGCCCCTTTTTTGTAATTTTTGTAATCTCTGTCTTTATCCCCTTAATATTGGTAATTTTGAGGGAGTCCGACTGAGTAGAAGAAAGAGGGAGGTTGAGCTTCTCCCAGTCGGACTCAATCAAACTAGGTAGTTTGCTCTCAGGGTGGCTGTGTCCACCCTGGCTATGCAACAGAGCTGTGAATAGCTGCGTAGCCCCCTTGTATGTGTTTTTAGGATTTTGAATGTTATCTTTTCATGCTGTATTTATTGGTGGTCTTATTTCTCTTTTAACAGTGTGTCTTTTCTTCTTTTTTGTTCAATTTTAAGGGACCTGGTTTTGTCATGAACCTTTCTCCATGGCGCCCCCTGCCCCCCCCCCCCCCTCTTTCTCTCCCTTCCCTCCCGTCCTAGTGCCCCCTATATTCGGGTTCTGCTATTAACCCCGGTCTGGAAGAAATGGAAATTCGTATGCATTTACAGAACCAGAAAGTGGGAGGCTATTGAACTGCGATGCAAAAAAACATGGACATGGAATATCTGTGACTGTTTTCATGCTGTAATTGTTGGGTATACATCTGTGTCTATGTCTTTACTCTTCATCTTCTTGCAGACGTCTGCCTATCTATTCTATCCATCCTCTCCTCCTTCTGGTTATGTACCATTTTTGGTGATTACATATAAACAATGCATAATATGTATGTGCTTTATAACATGTTTTCCCCTGATCATTAGGGGATATTATATTAATGCCCAGCATATTTTTGTGTGCTATACACCACACTGTTGTTGATGGGATTTTAGGGGTTGGACTAACGTTTGTCATTAGGGGCAGGTCCATCTTACCCGGCACTGCAGTGGTCTCCGTCTGCCGATTCGCGTCCGTGGCAACGCTCGTTGCGGCGGGGAACCGGAAGTGTCGTATGGTGACGTCACCGGAAGTCCTCGCTCCGTCGACTTCCGGCCGCCGATACTGAGCCGCGGCGCGTTCGGCAGCGGTTACCCACTCCGGTGCACATGGGGAAATGGAGGTGTGTCATCAATTAGGGTCCCTTTTTAAGCTTCACTTCTGGCACTTTTTAACTATCGTCCCCCGACGAAGCACTTGACGAAACACGTGTTGGGACGTCGGTCCCCACGTGTCCCCCAGGAACCTCGGACGCCTCTTTTGCTTGTGGTAAGCCTACATGCCTTATTAATGTTCCTAACGTGATACTACCTGGGCACCTCTTAATCGTATTTGAGGTTATAGGTTTTGCCTCAGAGGGTATTTTGGCTATTGTACCAGTTATACATATAGGCCTTGGAGTCATGATCTGGTATTAAACCATAGGCTTAGGTTATGGGGCCACTAATTAGCGGCACAATGGTCTTTTGGGCCCCTTTTTAGGGCCATCTGTATGGGCATGAGGCTGCTACAATAATGACTTGTATTCATCTGGTCTGGCAGGTCCGTTATAATTTTTGACACATGTCCTGGGTCACGTGGGGTCTCCCCTCTTCCTTCACTCACTCAATCCGGTTTTTCATGATTGTTATTTGTATGTACTGCAATACCCTGTGCGCTATAAAATAAAATGTTTTATACATTTGCATCACGGTGTCTTTTGGGTATCTTTATATATTGGTAAATTTAAAGACTCTTGCTCTTGGAGTTCAAATGTATCAGTTTCGAGTTGTTGCCTATAATTTCTGGATTTTTATGTTATATCTGCCCCTGATGTGCAGCAATGTGATGAGATCAGCACCTTGCTGACGTCATCACAGTGCTGTGGGCGCCACACTGGATACATCAGACAGCGGTAAGCGCTCCATAGAGGAGCCGACGAGAGGTATAATTAATGGGGATGAGTGGGGAGGAGCTGAGGACACATAAAGGGGAACATTTTTGAAGGAACACAGCTTTGTGACAGGCAGAGGGGGAGAAGTGTATTCCGAGGGAGGGGGGAGGCAGGAGTGTGTAGTGATGGGGTAGTGTAATTTGTGTGTGTAGGGGGTGATGGGGGTGAATTGTATTACGTCTGGAGAGGGGGTAATGGAGGGTGCATTGTATTGTGTGTGGGGGGAGAGGTAATGGGGGTGTATTGTATTGTGTCTGGAGAGGGAGTAATGGAGGGTGCATTGTATTGTGTGTGGGGGAGGGGTAATGGGGGTGCATTGTATTGTGTCTGGAGAGGGGGTAATGGAGGGTGCATTGTATTGTGTGTGGGGGGAGGGGTAATGGGGGTGCACTGTATTGTGTGTGTGTGTCTGTGTGTGTATGTGTGTATGTGTGTGTGTGTATGTGTGTGTGTGTGTGTGTGTGTGTGTGTGTGTGGGGAGGAACGCGGAGTCATTAATCGAGGACTAATTAGTGTGATATCAGTGATATTAGTCCTGGACCTTTTCGCACAGGTACAATCACCTGTAGTAACTGCAGCGCTTGTAGAGTGATTAGGACAAATCAGGGAAGCAAAGAGCAGAAAATACATCAAGGTCTGCTACACACTGCAAAAATGTGTCACATAGTGCCATACAGTACTCACATAGTGCCATACAGTACTCACATAGTGCCATACAGTGTCACATAGCGCCATACAGTGTGACAGAGTGATACAGTGTCACATAGTGCCATACAGTGTCACATAGCGCCATACAGTGTGACAGAGTGATACAGTGTCACATACTGCCATACAGTGTCACACAGTGCTCACATAATGCCATACAGTACTCACATATACAAGTGCAGAAATATATTACACATTCACCATGCGAAAAGTGGGCCTGTGTACCCCCAAATGCCAGGGCTAAATTTTAGTCCCAGTCCGGTCCTGCTTCATGGACACAAACTACAAACAGATCATGTGTCTTTTTCAGGTCTATTCTACTGTTTATATTTTACAAAAAAAAAGTGGACATATGGAAGTGAGGAATACATGACAGCGGGGTCGGACTACACACAGGGATGGTAATTTGTAACAGATCTGGAATAATTTTTCAATCTGCGGTAGGGACAGGGATGACAAGAGAATGTGGTGCTTAATAGCAGAACTCTGATCGTGATAAGTCAGAACCAAATCTATTAGTTATAAAGCATGATTTATATATTAGTTGTATGCTTTCTTCTTCAAAAACATGGTAATCATTACCATATTATACATTATTCTTAGGAGTTACAATACGAGGAGCTGCTGATAAGTCTTTGACTTTGTGATATTTTTTTGTTTCTATGGTAACGAATGTTACATCAAATGAAAGCCTTATGTGTCTAATATATGTTTTCAAAATTTTGTGGTTGTTGCTTATGGCAACAGTGTTCTACGCACTCGGGAAAAATAAATGGTGGAATCTAATGCAATATTCATAGCAACTGAGAGCAGAGGAGTGATAAAATTCTTGTTTCTGCAAGGAAAGTTCACAAAGGATATTCATGGTGATATGTCGCAGACATTTTGGGATCAATGCCCTTCATATTCCACAGTTAAGAACTGGGATGCCAAATTTAAAACGGGCCACTTTAGCACCAATGATGAGGATCGTCCTGGACGACTGAGAGTGGTTGTTGTTCTGGAGATCATCGATGCTGTGCACAACCTCAAACTGGAGAATTGACGAATTTCAGCTAAAGCAATAGCAGACCTCATGAGGATATTCCTGTAATCGTGTTTGTGTCATTATCCATGAACATTTAGACATGAGGAAGCTATCTACAAAGTGGGTCCCCAAATGTTTGACAACAGATCAGAGAAGCATGCGAGTGAAAACTTCCCAGTCCACTTGTCAGCATTTCTAGACTGATAAGAACTTCCTGGATTGACTGGTCACCATGGATAAGACCTGGATTTATTTGTATGACCCTGAAAACAAGGAGCAGTCAAAAGAGTGGAGGCACAATAGTTCTCCTAGTCCAAAGAAATTCAGGGAGCAAAAGTCAGCCACTAAGGTGATGGCGTCTGTATTCTGGGATAAAGAGGGCGTGTTACTAGTGAACTACCTTGAAAAGGGTTCCAACATCAATGCAAGATATTACATTGAACTTTTGGACCAATTGAAGGCAGCTCTGAAGACCAAAAGGCGCAAGGTGTCCAAAGGAATCTTGTTCCTGCAAGACAATGCCTCCACTCACACTCCACAAGCAACCACGGCAAAACTGGCAGAGCTGGGCTTCCAGCTGGTTGACCACCCATATTATTAGCTATATCTGGCTCCTTCTGACTATCATCTGTTTCCAAACCTGAAGAAACACCTCAAGTGTACCAAATTTCACACCATTTCTGATGCCATGGCTGCTTCAGATGCCTGGTTTGAGGCACAACCGAAATCCTTCTTTTTGCTAGGCTTAGAGAACTTGGAATACTGATGTAAGAAATGTGTTGACATCAGTGGAGAGTATGTGGATTAAATGTAAAGTTTCATCATCCTATCTCGTTTCTTTCTAGGTAAAGCCAAAGACTTATCAGCAGCCCCTTGTATATTAGAAACTAAGTAGGAATTAATCAGATAATTAATACTCTAATATTAAAGTAATCAGAACCTGCAGATTTGACCAACCATTAGATTTGTATGCAGCTTCTTGACAGATTGCAGTATGTAGAGACACAAAACAATGGGTACAGTTGGAATCTGTTGTCTAATCCTTTAGTTTAGTGTGGAGATAAGCTGCCTTCAGATGGTCCTTACCGGGGCTCTCCCATAGAGAACACGATCATTTGACTTAAGGCCCCGTCACACTAAGCAACATCGCTAGCAACATCGCTGCTAACAAACAACTTTTGTGACGTTGCTAGCGATGTTGCTGTGTGTGACATCCAGCAACAACCTGGCCCCTGCTGTGAGGTCGTTGGTTGTTGCTGAATGTCCTGGGCCATTTTTTAGTTGTTGCTGTCCTGCTGTGAAGCACAGATCGCTGTGTGTGACAGCGAGACAGCAACAACTAAATGTGCAGGCAGCAGGAGCCGGCTTCTGCGGAGGCTGGTAACCAATGTAAACATCGGGTAACCAAGAAGCCCTGTCCTTGGTTACCCGATATTTACCTTTGTTACCAGCCTCCGCCGCTCTCACTGTCAGTGCCGGCTCCTGCTCTGTGCACATGTAGCTGCAGGACACATCGGGTTAATTAACCCGATGTGTGCTGTAGCTAGGAGAGCAGGGAGCCAGCGCTAAGCATTGTGCGCTGCTCCCTGCTCTGTGCACATTTAGCTGCAGCACACATCGGGTAATTAACCCGATGTGTGCTGTAACTAGGAGAGCAGGGAGCCAGCGCTCAGTGTGCGCTGCTCCCTGCTCTCTGCACGTGTAGCTCCGTGCGCTGGTAACCAAGGTAAATATCGGGTTGGTTACCCGATATTTACCTTAGTTACCAAGCGCAGCATCTTCCACGCGGCGCTGGGGGCTGGTCACTGGTTGCTGGTGAGCTCACCAGCAACTCGTGAAGCGACGCTCCAGCGATCCCTGCCAGGTCAGGTTGCTGGTGGGATCGCTGGAGCGTCGCAGTGTGACATCTCACCAGCAACCTCCTAGCAACTTACCAGCGATCCCTATCATTGTTGGGATCGCTGGTAAGTTGCTTAGTGTGACTGGACCTTAAGCCGAGGGTCACTGTGGATGGGGGAGTCCGGAGAGAGAGCTGTCAGCCAAATGACTCTGTATATGGCCAGCTTAAAGATGATGAGTCACCAGGTCATGATTGGCCAGTGTTTGCACTTATTTTATTCCTGAGTATTCCAATTTTTGTTTTTCTAAAATCCGCCACATTACTCCAGAAATGGGCCTTTTTATTTAGTGCTAATTTTTATAATCTTTTCCAGGAGGGTGTGGCTCACTGTGAAATAATGCAGAGCAACCTAAAGACATGTCCCATAGAATCCTGTAAGTCACCCCCTTGATAAAGACTGGTGGGTGCAGCCATGCTTTTGAAAAAAATTAGTTTGGGACCCGGACCTAACCTGAATCCCAATGGAATTGACTAATTTGGCAGCCAGCCTTTTTTTCTTTTTTTTTTTGTTTGGTGCACTGCAAACTACACATAATCACACTGTTGTTAACCTACCGTGGGCCGATCAAACACTGCAAGTGGCTCGCACTGGACTGAGCACCGAGCGTACCCGAGCACAGTGATGCTCGTGCAAGTAGTTAGCATACATAAAGCATCCGATCTCCAAACTTAAACTCTGTTTTTTTTGTAAAGTCTGAGTTTGGCACAAACACCAAACACCAAACCTCGAGTTCACTCATCTCTAGTAAAGATCTTCAAAATTAGTGGATTATAAAAACAAACAAAAAAACCCCCAGAATATTCAGTGGAGCTGCAGGAACAAAATACCAGCAAAAACTGGTCTCTTTTAATCTGGTGACAGGTCGTGTTAACACTACATCACCACTGCAAATCAGCAAGTTAATCACATTTAAAGGAGCTTGCTTTTCCCATAAATCATTAGCCAGACCATTAGACAGTCTCTACATACCAGTAACTTCCCTTCATTTCCTCTCACATAATTACCATTATCATTTACAATCTAAAAGTAGAAGATATGGTAAGATAAGGATTCTTCCATGTGGCCAATGTCTTTAAATATCATTGAGACCTTATGTATGCTGAATTCATAAGTGGTTCTTCTAGACCTACCTAGTACTATTTTATTAACATTCCAGTAAAGGCACATATTGATTCTTGAAATCTGCAAAACCAAGTAACCGATACGGCAAATCCATCATCCAAATCCATTGAATGGATTTTCTTACTGAAAGCATCTTACATCTACTATCTTCTTGTGAGCATTCTTCTCTAAAAGGTTCCTTTAATTTCAGGACATTATATAAATGTATTTTTACAGCAGTTATGGAGCTATATGACCCTGCATGGCAGTTGCATGTACAAAGAGGCAGTTTATTTTATATGATTTATAACAATGCAAACCCATGAGGAGAACTCTGTGGACGCATAAACCAGAAATCTAAGGAATAATTTGTCAAACACATCTGGCCAAGTACCGGAGACCGAACTGTTGGGCCTTCCAGTTGCCCAAATAAGGATTTGTTCCTTCTGTTGGTCGATGATTACACACCCAGACTCACACTGGTCATGGGAACATCTACATTTAGTCAAACAAACATCCTAATTTTCCAGGCGCTTTCCCAGTTAATTAAGGATCCAACTGCTCATAACATCTTCTCTTCCTGCCCTTATAGCAATTAGATCGAAGATATTGTGTAAATTGTCTTTGGAACAATTTGCATCGTATTTTCAGATGGGAAACGTATGTTATCATGGAGTATTGTGCTCAAATCGAAATCATTCTTCAAAACACAAAAGCAAGAAAAGCTAAAGTAACAAGATATTACACAACATTACATTGAGAAGTTCATGCCTCAGTTATTTCATGAAAAATACAGGCCAAATAAACACCATCAATTATTAGTGAATTGTTAATAGAATTTCTAAACCTCTGTCCTAAGGGTTTATTCATTCACAGATCTTCACAGATCATTAAGTTAAATTTAACATATTATTAACGTACGGTGGCACTATGTGGTTTACACTACTTTAACCAGAATAAAAAAAGAAACTCAGCGGAAACAAAAGGTCAATTACAAAACTGATACAAAAGGTCCCTCTTATCTTCCAGGTAGCTTGTACATACAGAAGCCTTGACACCAGTGTGAGCAATGGGCCACCTGAAAGATTGACAATTCCCACGATGCTCCTGGCCCAAACTATGCTGTCTCCCATGCTTGCAGTAGAGGAAGGCTTTGCTGCTCAGAGGCTCTGAAGCTGACCTGATCCAGTGATACTGCCAGCCTCAGAGCAGCACTTTCATGATCTATAGCAAAGAGCTTGTACGCACTGCTCTTATTGTCTAGTATACCGGCCACCTCTTATAGAATTCAGCAGTGGCCAGGAAACTAGAAGAGGTGGTCTGATACCTAAAATGTATTTTCTAACTATTTTTACCCCATATCCACTTTTGTAATTATTTCTATTATACAATTCTATACACTACACCCCTATTTATCTAATCCCTAAAGGTGTTTTTTTACTACATTTCCTTTGATGTTTGGTTTGAGAGGAGTCTTAAATGTGACGTCAGAGGAGACTAAATCTGCAGTCACTCCCCACAGTGTCTATCGCCCCTCCTGGAACAGGTCATCCCTGCTGTGCTGCAGTTACTTACTAGTTTCTTGTATCACTGCCCTCTGAAGATGTCTTGGATCTTGAATGATGAGTAATGGATCCTCTGGCTGAGGTTAGTGTTCTGCAGCCAGTTGCATTACTTGTGTGAAAGACTTCGGCTGGCATTGATGCTAGATGCACCAAAACCACACCACAGCCTCTAGCACCACCCTCGAATAAAGCATCATGTGTGCTGGTGTCACTTACTGCCTCTAGCACCACCCTCAATTGTAGCATCATAAGGGCACAATATTAGAAGTAGTGAGTGATACCAGCACCACCCCCTGATGATGCTTTGTTTGAGTGCGGTGCTAGAGGCAATAAGTGACACCAGCGCTGATGAAGCTTTGTTTGAGGCCAGTGCTAGAGGCTGTGGGGTGGCACTGGTGGCACTCACTGCATCTATCACCACCCCCAGCTGACGTCTTTCGCACAAGCAATGGAATGGCGGCAGAGAGTTGAGTAACATGCCACCTTTACTCTAATCCAGCCATAGCGTCCATCATCCATCATCCAGGATCCAGGACATTCTCAGAGGGCTGTTATGCAAGAAACTAGAAAGTGTCTGCAGTGCTGCCCCCATGTGACGACCTGTTCTAAGAGGGGCAATGGACACTGTGGGGAGTGACTGCCTCCTGTGACTCTTCTGAAGTGAAACATCACAGGAAGGGCAGTATAAAAACACCTTTAGGTATTAGATAGAAAGGGAGAAGTGCAGGGAATTGTACAATAAAGATAATTATAAAAATGGTTAAGTGAAGATCACACATTACACTACTTCTCCCATCGTATGTGATACACATCACTGAGCACTGTATTAAATCCCATCATATGTGATACAGGCCACAAATCTAACCCCAGCATGTGATAGGGTGAGCAGCACTAACAGAATCTGTACTGCCAGCCGTCCTCTATGACATTGTCCAGATATCAGTATCACTTTGCAGTCACCAACAAAATGGATCCGCACTGTGATCCTAAACTTCACCCTTCCTTATCCTTTTGCCAGAAGGGAAGGGGAACACTGACATCACACACATGTGCACAGACCACACCCAGTTATTGCAGTAGTAATGTGACCTAGTAGTATACTAGGTTTTCATGGCAGATTTCAGTAGCTACTTCCCATAGTGTTTAAAAGTGCAAAATATCAAACGTTTAAAATTATTTTTCACCTTTATGAAAATACGGTAATATTTTTTATTTTAAATTTTAAATCAATACTTTACATGTTTTCAAATGTTGAGATAAAAAGCTTTTGATGGCACCTTCCCTTTAAGTCTGAACTTCTACATGTCTAGTTAACACAGTAAATTCTGAATAACGTTATTTCTCACTCTAAATAAAAAAACTGTATAAATAAGTTGCAGTTTCTGAAACTCTGAAAAAGTAAAACTCTACACCTGTTATTTTACTGTTATAGCCTTCCGCTAAATTCACAACCTGTCATGTTTTCCTGGACAAGTTCCTCGTGTTGACGGTACAGCAGCCTATTTACAGCTATTTCTTATTTTTCTATAAGATTAGAAGCCATAGTGATGGTGGTTGGTGAGACGAAAAATTACACAGCTCAAAAACACCTACTCATTACTCTGTGCGCTGAGCCACGGGGACCAATGACTCAGACATATAAGGTAAATGTTTAAACTCTTTGAACCTCAGGAAGGCTGTTATGGAAAACATGTAGTGAACAAAATGTTACAAATAACTTACCGAGGTGAGAGTAATAGCAGTGCCAACACAAATGTATAAGAACAGATGTAAATTACTCTTACCAGTTAGAAACTTCCATCGGAAACTTTACCGTAGATTCAGTTTTCCCAATATGAACAGGAGAAAAAACACTTAACATACAAAATGAATGAATAAGTAATATGGAAAAGTAATAATATGTCAGTTCCCAGAGGATTGGTAGCCAGTGCACCTAGAAATGTCAGCTAAAGGGGGATTTTCATGTTAAAAAAGGAGAAGTGCCCCTCATCCCCCCCCACATGAGAAACAAAGAAGTAAAAGAGACTGGAGAGCTGCATGCGGCTCAAGAGAAAACTTGGGACTAACTAATTAGCTTTTTGGACTGTGACCAGTTAATGTAAATTACATATTTTATTCGCAGACCACTAAAATAGTCAAACTGGCTCCTATCGATTAAATAGGTGATGTTAGATTGATCGAATCAGGACAAGTTAAGAGCGAGCACTACCATGCTTGCGTGCTCAGTACTCGTAACGAGCAGTTAATGCTTGGATGGGCACGACTCGAGTACTGAGTATAATGCAAGTCAGTGGGGAACTCAAGCATTTTTCCATGAAATCTTCTGGAAAAATGCTTGAGTTCCTCATTGACTTACATTATCCTTGGTACTCGAGTCGCGCCCATCCGAGCATCCAACTGCTCGTTATGAGTACTGAGCCCCTGAGCATTGTAGTGCTCACTCATCACTAGTTATGAGTACTGAGCACCCAAGCATGGTAGTGCTCGCTCATCACTAGTTATGAGTACTGAGCACCCAAGCATGGTAGTGCTCGCTCATCACTAGTTATGAGTACTGAGCACCCAAGCATGGTAGTGCTCGCTCATCACTAGTTATGAGTACTGAGCACCCAAGCATGGTAGTGCTCGCTCATCACTAGTTTTGAGTACTGAGCACCCAAGCATGGTAGTGCTCGCTCATCACTAGTTTTGAGTACTGAGCACCCAAGCATGGTAGTGCTCGCTCATCACTAGTTATGAGTACTGAGCACCCAAGCATGGTAGTGCTCGCTCATCACTAGTTTTGAGTACTGAGCACCCAAGCATGGTAGTGCTCACTCATCACTAGTTTTGAGTACTGAGCACCCAAGCATGGTAGTGCTTGCTCATCACTATTTATGAGTACTGAGCACCCAAGCATGGTAGTGCTTGCTCATCACTAGTTATGAGTACCGAGCACCCAAGCATGGTAGTGCTCGCTCATCAGTAGTTATGAGTACCGAGCACCAAGCATGGTAGTGCTCGCTTATCACTAGTTAGGCCGACTGAACTCCCACCTCCCACTAGAAATGTGTTCTCAGATTAGTTTGACTAAACAATCTATCCATACATCTGAAAAAAAATTGTTTTTGGAGCTAGTTCATGGAGTCTTACAGAACACATTCCAGAAGCATTAAGCGCAGTTATATAGAATGAATGGTTATCAACTGTTATGGAATATGAGATAGTTGATCTTCCCCGGCATTAAGTATGAAGCATTCTCCCCACTCTTCTTTTTTCCTTTAGTAATGCGATCATCTGTTTTTGCACTTATACAAGCTACAATCATTGGTTGCATCATCAAAGTACAGATGAATTCCAATGTTTTACTGTTGCCAAGTTCTGTACACATAAAGAGCATTTATATTAGGTTTGGTGTATTTAACCTCGATTTCACATTGATGTAAAAGATTAGACATCAAGTGTATATAAGACATCATATAACTAAAATGTGACATCAACTCATACTTTAACATTACAGGGGTCTGTGAGGCAAATCCCGGGATATGAAGATGAATTATGACTTCCAGTCATAATCGCTCATCACTCCCTGGCAGTGCCCCCCTCCCTTCTTGTTCTCAATGTCCAGCATCTGTGAAGGTGTTACACCTCCATGGCCATCTCCTGTGATATGGAGATGAGATGATGTGGGAACAATGGACACAGGAGGACTCCCTGCTGTGACCCTGTGGTAGGAGCTGCTATCTAATTAGCAAGCTTGGAAGTATCCAGACAGAACGACTCCAGTAAAAAATGGTTCATATCTCGCAAGCCATATTTCCGATAAATATGGCAACCATAAAAATGGTGTCTCCGCATGCGGACGATGCTGGCACACCCTTTTTATGGGAGCGGGAGCTTGGGAAATACCCCAGGCGTGATATCAGCCAATGGGGAACTAGTAGACAAGTCATGAGTCCTCTCATTCTGTAGCTAAATTCATAACTGTCACAATGAGAGCATTGGCGTCCGCCTACGACGCTCCCAGGCCAAGTTATGGCCATATTCCATGTTGTGGATTTTGTCCATAACTCCAGCCAGGGGTGGAGCAGTGCTCCCTCTGAGGTCACGAAGGTAGGAGGGGACCTGGATTTGCCCAGGTTGATAACCCTACTTCGGCCATTTTCCAGTGTTCTTTCGCTGGGGGTCACGTGCAGGAAACATCTGTGGGAGTTCCTAGAAACCTGGTCTACAGCGCCCCCCTGTGGCCAGACGCACAAGGTAACTGATTGAATTGCATACCTGTTTGTAAACCATGCTTTATCTGTAACTGTACTCTGACATATGTATATTCTGTAGATTCCCTATTGTATATATTGTAGTTTCTAGTGTGCTTTAGGCTGATTAAATTATATAATTAATCTTGGGCTGTTCTGTTATCTCGATCTTGAATCCCACGTCTGTGTGTTCGGCTAATAGTTACCGTGAAGCGGTTGGTGGCAGCGAGTTGTGCCAAGGATTATTGTGGGGAGGCCAGTGAGATTCGGGGAGGTTTTATATATTCCGCCCGCGGAGGTCGGGGGAATATATACCCTACTCTCACCGGGGACCCTTCAATAATCGGCATAAGTAGTATAGCGGCCTCCTTGCTTATTGTCGGGCAATTCCATAATTGGCCTGACTATAAGAGGGGCGCTAGAGAGCGCGTCACGTGCTCTGTCTGTCGGTCGGGAGGTATAAAGGAGGGGTGACCCCCACTTGTTACCCCCCGATTGTGACGTACTGGTAGCCAGCGCGGGGGATTTCTGAGTGACCCCCCCGGTGGTTTGTGACATATTGGTGGCATAGCGGTGGGATCGAGATAATAGTGTGTGTGAGTGTGAGACCCATACACCCAGACACTAAAGACTGCCTGCAGCAGCTGTGGCTGCTGGGGTCTTCAGACTAGCTCAACACTAGAGTGTCAGAGTGCAGATACTGTAAGGTGTGTGGAGGCATCAGGTGTCAGTTCTGTGTCAGTGACCAAAAGTCTGCAAGAATGGCTGATGGCACCAGGAGCAGAGCTAGGCAACTGGCCAATGCTAAAGCAGGAGCCGAAGAGAGGGAGGACGGTGCTGTGGACAGTAATGAGGAGGTTGTCCACGAGCCCTCCAAGAGCCCGACGCCAGAGAACAGCTCTGCAGAGGACATTGCACAACCTGGCACTGATGGACAAGATGAGGAGCAGCTCACCCAAGGGTCCTCAACGAGCCAGATGCCAGTCCTCCGCTCTGAAATAGACAGTGAATCCCCTGGCTCTGCAGCGTGCCGCAGATCACCACTTGCCGATCCCTCCGGCCTGAGAGGTGCAGAGGCCCTCCTTCAAGCTGCCTTGGCCAGGCTTATGGCTGGAGACCGGGATACCTACGAGATACTCATGGCCGAGCGTGGGCGACAGGCAGCGCGTGACGCTGAGGCTGCGGAACGGCAAGCAGCGCGTGACGCTGAGGCTGCGGAACGGCAAGCAGCGCGTGAGGCTGCGGAGCGGCAGGCAGCGCGTGAAGAGCGAGAGCGACAGGCAGACCGTGACTACCAGCTGCAGCTAGCTCAGCTCCGGCCCTCATCAGCCACATGTGACCTTCAAAACACCAAACTTCCAAAGGTCCGTGTTGAGGACTTCCCAGTGCTGGAGAAGGATGGAGACTTGGACTCTTTCCTGACTGCTTTTGAACGGACTTGCTTGCAGCACCATCTGGACAAGGATCAGTGGGCCAAATACCTGACCCCCCGTCTAAGGGGTAAGGCCCTGGAAATCCTTGGGGACTTGCCTGCTGAGGCAGATCAGGGCTACGACACCATCAAGCGGGCCCTGATCCAACAGTACAACCTCACTCCAGAGTCCTACCGCAAGAAGTTCCGGACCCTGCAGAAGGGACCAAAGGACTCCTGGGCTGACCACCGGCGGGCACTTGCCCGAGCTGCCGACCACTGGACCCAAGGCCTGCAGCTTTCCACCGGACCAGAGATCCTGGACTTGGTCATCACGGAGCAACTCTTGTGGAACTGCCCTGAGGATCTCCGCCAGTTCATCCGAGACCAGAAGCCAAAGGGGTCCACGGCTACAGCTGCCCTGGCCGATGACTACACCAACAATCGGGCTCCTGAGGCCAGGAGAGCAGCCACCAGCAGCACCTGGAGAGGGGGTAAGATGAACTCTGCGACTGCCCCACCTGCCCCTAGACTGCAGGGGGTGTCCCCCTCAACTCCCCTCTCCAGGCCCGTGGCAGAGCCAAGACGGTGCCACCAGTGCAACCTACCTGGACACTTCAAGGCCATGTGCCCTCAGCGTCCCAAGGCCCCGGCTCCGTCCCCGTCCCAAGGGCCGCCCAAGGTGTATTGTGTGGGTGGGGGTGGTGGTAGGTCCCTGGACAGCTTCCAACCTGTCACCGTCGGCCGGTCTGTGACCATAGGACTGCGAGACAGCGCCTCGGAGGTGACTCTGGTGCGGCCTGAGATGGTGTCCCCCCAAGACTTGATCCCTGGAAAAACCCTTGCTGTCTCCGGGATTGGAGGCATTGACCCGGCGCTGCCTGTTGCTGACATTTATGTGGACTGGGGCGCAGGGCGAGGGGTGAGAGAGGTGGGGGTAACTGATCGGATCCCTGCAAACGTGCTACTTGGGACAGATTTGGGGCAGATAACCTCCCAGTTTGGGCCCCCACCAAGGGCTGAACCTTCAGCCAGTACGGACATGACTCCTGACAATGTTAATGTGTTATCTATGAATGATGTGAGAGAGGGGGGAGTGAACTCTGATATTTCTGCTTGCACAGACACCATAGACACACACACAGCTGCAGCTGTGACAGGGGAGGGGGTCAGAGAAAGGTGTGACAATGCCTCTACAAGTAATCAGCCTGTGAGCTGGGATCTGCTGCCCTCTGCAGGGATAAGCAGAGAGCAGGGTGCTGCAGGGGGAGGACCAGTGTGTGGGGTGGGGGCTACCACAGCAAATGTGGGGTCCCCAGAGATTTCACAGCGGGGTTCTGTTGCTGCAGGAGGGGAACAGGCAGGTGAGATTGGGGCCGGTCCAGGAGCGGAAGTGCTCCCAGGTAAGATCTCGGTGCATGGTTCCCCCACAACCGGGGTGTCAGGAAGCCAGGTCGGTCTGCCTGAACCGGCGACTTGGTCAGGAACGGAGGAGGAGCAGGCACGACCCACGGTCGCAGCGGCTGTGGCCGCTGTCACCCGCAGTGGGAGTGCTGGAAGCCAAGGGGCCTCCCGGAGGTCCGATAGCTCTTCCCCTTCTGACCAAGTGGCAGCCAAGTCAGGTGGAGGCCAGGACACAGGTCCCGGGGTACTGACCGAAGATGTGACAGTCTCGTCGATTCTGGCCACATCTAGTCAGGGGTTTCAGGCAGCGTTAGAAGCTGATGACAGCCTGAAAGCTCTTAAGGAGCAGGCGGCACAGCCTCCCTCGGACTCGGACCCGGAGCGAGTGGTCTGGGACCAAGGACGGCTGTACCGGGCCACGGTCCAGCAGGGTTCACCGGAGGCGTGGCCCAGGGACCGACAGTTGGTGGTAACCTATCCGTTCCGGACGGAGTTGTTGCGGATCGCACATGAGATTCCGATGGCCGGACACCTAGGGATCGCTAAGACCAAGGCCAGGTTAAACCAGCATTTCTACTGGCCAAAAATGGGGGCCGATGTGGCTGCCTACTGCCGTTCGTGTGAAACCTGTCAGAGAGTGGGGAAGGCGGGGCCACGCCCCAAAGCCCCACTGGTATCTCTGCCCATCATCGATGAGCCTTTCAGGAGGGTGGCTGTGGATCTGGTCGGCCCGCTGGCCATCCCCAGCAGCTCCGGGAAACGCTTCATACTGACGGTAGTGGACTATGCCACCCGGTACCCAGAAGCAGTGGCCTTGTCGTCCATTCGGGCTGACAAGGTGGCCACCGCATTGCTGGAGATTTTCTCCCGAGTGGGTTTTCCCCAGGAAATGCTCACTGACCGGGGGACCCAATTCATGTCCCAGCTGATGGAGGCCCTCTGTAAGCAGGTCCAGGTGCGACATCTGGTGGCCAGCCCGTACCATCCACAGACTAATGGCCTGTGCGAGCGGTTTAATGGCACCTTAAAGCAGATGCTTAAGATGTTGGTCGACTCCCATGGGCGTGACTGGGAGCGGTATCTCCCACACCTGTTATTTGCTTACCGGGAGGTTCCACAGGCCTCAACAGGATTCTCACCGTTTGAGCTCCTGTACGGGCGACGTGTGCGGGGCCCCCTGGCTCTGGTGAAAGAGGCTTGGGAAGGGGATTTGGCCACCCCTGGAGTGTCGGTTATCGAGTATGTCATGCGCTTCCGGGACAAAATGCAGGCCTTGACGCAACTGGTACGCGACAATATGGCTCAAGCCCAGGCCGATCAGAAGCGTTGGTACGACCAGAACGCTCGTGAGAGGACCTACCAAGTGGGTCAAAAGGTGTGGGTACTGGTCCCCGTACCACAGGACAAGCTTCAGGCAGCCTGGGAAGGCCCATACCTCGTGTACCAGCAGCTCAACCCTGTGACGTACCTGGTCACCCTGGACCCTGCCCGTGGAAGGCGGAAGCCCTTCCATGTGAACATGATGAAGGCACATCATGAGCGGGAGGCGTGTGCGCTCCCCGTGTGCAACCTGCCCGAGGAGGGAGAAGCGGAAACCCTCTTGGATATGCTAGCCCAGGTTAGGGCCGGCGGATCCATTGAGGATGTGGAGGTTGGCCACCAGCTCTTGGAGGACCAACGGTCCCAGCTGTGGGCCACCCTCCTCCCCTTCCGGGGGTTGTTTACCAACCCGCCCGGAAGGACTGACTTGGCTGTCCATCACGTGGACACTGGGGATCATCCCCCGATCCGGCGTTCAGCATATCGGGTCTCCCTGGAGGTGCAGCAACACATGCGCCAGGAGATTGACGAGATGCTGAAGCTGGGGGTGATCCAGGCATCCAACAGCGCTTGGGCCTCGCCTGTAGTCCTCGTCCCTAAGAAGGACCGAACCACTCGGTTCTGCGTGGACTACAGGGGGCTCAATGCTGTCACGGTCGCCGATGCGTACCCAATGCCACGCATCGATGACCTGCTCGATCAGTTGGCCGGGGCTCAGTACCTGACCATCATGGACCTGAGCCGGGGATATTGGCAGATCCCCCTGACTCGCAAGGCCAGGGAACGCTCTGCCTTTATTACCCCATTTGGACTATACGAGTCCACGGTGATGCCATTCGGGATGAGGAATGCCCCTGCCACTTTCCAGCGGATGGTCAACACCCTGCTCAAGGGACTTGAAGGGTACGCGGCCGCGTACCTAGATGACATTGCCGTCTTCAGTCCCACCTGGGAGGACCACCTAGAGCATCTAGCACAGGTGCTCAGGCGGATCCACCGGGCAGGTTTGACCATCAAGCCGGGAAAGTGTCAGCTGGCCATGAGCGAGGTCCAGTACCTCGGTCACCGGGTAGGCGGGAGAACACTGAAGCCCGAGCCTGAGAAAGTGGAGGCCATCGCATCCTGGCCCACCCCCAGGACCAAGAAGCAGGTGATGTCCTTCTTGGGGACCGCTGGGTACTATAGGAGGTTTGTTCCACACTATAGTAGCCTGGCAAAGCCGTTGACGGACCTCACCAAGAAGAAGCTGCCCTCTGCAGTCGATTGGACAATGGACTGCGAGACAGCCTTCCAGGCCCTAAAGGACGCCCTGTCCAGCCCGCCCGTGCTACAGGCAGCCGACTTCACGCGGCCGTTTGTAGTACAGACCGACGCCAGTGACTTCGGCCTCGGTGCGGTGCTCAGCCAGGTGGACTCTGCGAGCCAAGAGCACCCAGTCTTGTACCTGAGCAGGAAGCTGTTACCAAGGGAAGTGGCCTATTCCACGATGGAGAAGGAGTGCCTGGCCATAGTGTGGGCCCTGCAGCGTCTGCAACCCTATCTATACGGGCGCCACTTCATCGTGGAGACGGACCACAATCCCCTCAGCTGGTTGCACACCGTCTCTGGGACGAATGGGCGATTGTTGCGATGGAGCCTTGCGCTCCAGCAATACAACTTCACCATTCGCCACAAAAGGGGCCGTGACCACGGTAACGCAGACGGGCTGTCCCGACAAGGAGAGGTCGCGGACGGGCGCACGGGGGAACACCGGAGTGTGCTGCCCCCTAGCGCCCTCAAAAGGGGGGAGGTGTGAGGCAAATCCCGGGATATGAAGATGAATTATGACTTCCAGTCATAATCGCTCATCACTCCCTGGCAGTGCCCCCCTCCCTTCTTGTTCTCAATGTCCAGGATCTGTGAAGGTGTTACACCTCCATGGCCATCTCCTGTGATATGGAGATGAGATGATGTGGGAACAATGGACACAGGAGGACTCCCTGCCGTGACCCTGTGGTAGGAGCTGCTATGTAATTAGCAAGCTTGGAAGTATCCAGACAGAACGACTCCAGTAAAAAATGGTTCATATCTCGCAAGCCATATTTCCGATAAATATGGCAACCATAAAAATGGTGTCTCCGCATGCGGACGATGCTGGCACACCCTTTTTATGGGAGCGGGAGCTTGGGAAATACCCCAGGCGTGATATCAGCCAATGGGGAACTAGTAGACAAGTCATGAGTCCTCTCATTCTGTAGCTAAATTCATAACTGTCACAATGAGAGCATTGGCGTCCGCCTACGACGCTCCCAGGCCAAGTTATGGCCATATTCCATGTTGTGGATTTTGTCCATAACTCCAGCCAGGGGTGGAGCAGTGCTCCCTCTGAGGTCACGAAGGTAGGAGGGGACCTGGATTTGCCCAGGTTGATAACCCTACTTCGGCCATTTTCCAGTGTTCCTTCGCTGGGGGTCACGTGCAGGAAACATCTGTGGGAGTTCCTAGAAACCTGGTCTACAGCGCCCCCCTGTGGCCAGACGCACAAGGTAACTGATTGAATTGCATACCTGTTTGTAAACCATGCTTTATCTGTAACTGTACTCTGACATATGTATATTCTGTAGATTCCCTATTGTATATATTGTAGTTTCTAGTGTGCTTTAGGCTGATTAAATTATATAATTAATCTTGGGCTGTTCTGTTATCTCGATCTTGAATCCCACGTCTGTGTGTTCGGCTAATAGTTACCGTGAAGCGGTTGGTGGCAGCGAGTTGTGCCAAGGATTATTGTGGGGAGGCCAGTGAGATTCGGGGAGGTTTTATATATTCCACCCGCGGAGGTCGGGGGAATATATACCCTACTCTCACCGGGGACCCTTCAATAATCGGCATAAGTAGTATAGCGGCCTCCTTGCTTATTGTCGGGCAATTCCATAATTGGCCTGACTATAAGAGGGGCGCTAGAGAGCGCGTCACGTGCTCTGTCTGTCGGTCGGGAGGTATAAAGGAGGGGTGACCCCCACTTGTTACCCCCCGATTGTGACGTACTGGTAGCCAGCGCGGGGGATTTCTGAGTGACCCCCCCGGTGGTTTGTGACAGGGTCGTTGTCTTAAAATGTAAATAGAGAATCCAAAAAATTCCAAGGCACTGAAAAGCTCTTCTCCGTTTATAAATCTTTATTTGTCCCAGCATACAAAAGAAAAATGCAAAAAAAAAACCAACGTTTCGGCAGATAGAGGGCCTTTTTCAAGCCATAAAAATTATATAAAATGTATGTAATTTTTAGAAGTCATCTTGTGCAACCTATTGTCTGATAATGGCAACCTTATTTGTTTTTTCTTATCATCCAGTCTGCCTGACGCCAGTACCCTTTTCTCAAAATGATGGGGGTAGAATCTCTCAGCATCATTTGGTTATGGTGCAGTGTCATTGAGGTATGTAGCTATTAAAAAGTGATCATGGATTTGGTTTTTTTTTTTAAAAAAAGCTACATAAAGTTATTATTACAAAAAAATGCCTTTTTCCCTACTATCAGTCTCTTCTGCCTACCTCCCACCTTTCCCGTGCACTATTTACTATTAACTGGCAAACTTAGGAGGATGAAATGGCAGAAACTGCCTAGAAATAGAGACTGAGAAAAAACACACAGAAATCGGATTTGGCATGCAGGAACATGGTCAGCACATATCACATTGGAGGAAGCAAAATAATGTATACAGATAGGACAGAATGTGATCCAAGCTGTTGCTTTTTGTGAGGTAAAACATATCCCTGACTGTTTAAAACCATGGTTTTATCTCACAGAAAAAAATGTTTTACCTAACAGAAAGAATCAGCTGTGATCCCATGCTATACTGTCTGTATAATCTTTTGTTATCTCACCAGGCAAGGAATTGTAGTATGTGCCAACCAAGTTATAAGAACAGAATTTCCTTAATAGTCTAATGTTATCAACATTTCTTCCGTTTTCAATTAGGGTGTAACTAGATGGAATCTAATTTCAAGATCTACATCCATCAGACAGTATTACCAGTTTAATTTTTTATGGAGCGTAAACAAAATGTTACATCTAATTGAACTGTTGTTTCAGGCTGAGGACCCAATACACAATCCAAGGGGTTGCACTAGTGGACATGCTGTCACGGGTGTGTCACAGATAACAGACAGTCCTGTAGTGCCTGACTATAGAAGGTCACAGTGTATGGCTGCACAAACTGCTTCTTGACCTACTCTTATTTCTGCTTGATGTATATGGTATCTTATGTATCTCCTCTGCTTGTGGTTCATCCCTTTCCCTTTAGGACCCCGCGGAGTTCCTCACAATTTCAGTTGTTTCCATTAGCACTTCCATTTGTGTCCTTAAATTCCGTCATTTCCTTCTGGTCAATGCTTGTGATAGCTCTAACTACCTACAGATCCTGAGTGCAAGCAGTCGGCTTGTAATCATGTGGAGTAACTTTGTTGCATTTTGCAGTCCCTCTCCCTGTATCTTCTTGGAGATAAATTGTCTGTTATTTTCATTTGTTTGTTATCCCTGTATGTCCTTTAGCTCTTAATGGGGTTGACAAAGAGCTCATCCCATCCGCTCCCTACTTAGAGCCCAGATCAGGGTTGGCCTAGGGCAAGTTATCCTGCTCGGCGCATAAGTACGGAATCTATCTAAGGTGGTGGGGGAAGCCCTGGCCCAGCGGTAGACTTGGTCATCGGTCACCATCTCCCCCTTCCCTAGACACAGGGTTTCCCTTCATTTCCACCATTCACTAGTTACTTCCCCGTACCTAGTGCAACACATGCTTTACTAAAGTCCACTAGTGATTTGCATGCCTCCCTTGTGAAAACCTTCCAAGAGGTCTTTAATCCTAAAAGAAAGTGACCCTTAAAGGACAATGGAAAAATCATCAAAACTACTGTTAATTAATTAGCAAACTTACTTATTACAAAATGACTGAGATCTGTCCTCCTGCTAAATTCCAGGTTTTACTTGGTCTTAGTAATGACAATGAATATACTAATAAATTTAGTAAAGTAAACACATTACTTAACTGTGTGTACATTTTGTAACTCAAGTAGAAAACTGAAGAGGAACATTGTGGTGGCCGTAAAAAAATCAAAAGACAGCACAGCAGAACTGCCATTACACAGGGGTTCGCTAATGATTGGGAGCTACTTTGCTGATTCCTACAATCTAAATCATCAAGATTGATTTTCTTCACATTCCTTCTACAGACGCAGCTTTATTTCTGGTTGACTTGCCTTAACAAGACCCTAAAAAAAAAATCCATGTGCTCAAATAAGGGGTATCGCTACTGCGATATCGTCGGGGTCAAATCGAAAGTGACGCACATCCGGCGCCGGTAATGACGCCGCAAAGTGTAAAGCCTAGATGCGCCAATAAACAATTGCAAAAGCGTCGAAAATCGGTGATCTGTGTAGCGTCGGTCATTTTCATAATGTCGCACCAATAAGAGATGCGATGTTGTTCCTCGTTCCTGCGGCAGCACATATCGATGTATGTGAAGCCACAGGAGCGAGGAACATCTCCTTATCTGCCTCCACCACCAATGTGGAAGGAAGGAGGTGTGCGGGATGTTTACGTCCCGCTCATCTCCGCCCCTCCGCTTCTATTGGCCGCCTGCTGTGTGACGTCGTTGTGACGCCGCATGACCAGGCCCATTGGGAAGGAGGCGGGTCGCCAGCCAGAGCGACGTCGCAGGGCAGGTAAGTGTGTGGGAAGCTGCCGTAGCGATAATGTACGCTATGGCAGCTATCACAAGATATCGCATGTGCGACGGGGGCAGGTACTTTCGCGCTCGGCATCGCTAGCCAATGCTAGCGATGTTGCAACATGCAAAGTACCCCTAAATCTATATCTTTGAAAAATATGGTAAACTTATCAGAAACATGTAGGAGATGATAAAAGAAAAACTACAAAATCGGAATAGAATTTCTTCATGGCTTCCACATTCTAGTGTGTGTGTCGTAAGGACAATAGTAAATTTTGTGGTGTAGCCATATACAGTAAAGCCAATAAGCGATTTCCTATGATAAACAATGAGCTTACAATTAGCAGGGATAACCACACTTTGGCTTTTCAGACATTCTTTCTCTTTGTCTTCCATAACTTTGGAGCTGAGTTGCTAAATTCAGCCAAAGGCGCGTAGACCACATCTTGTCACAGAGACCCGAACTGTGCTTTATCCATAGCTCTGGAATTTGGCCTTCTGCCGGTTTCTTACATTCCCACTCCCTAAACTGTACTAAAATAGAAATGGAAGGATTTTCCTTATGCATCTCCCAAGTTTTTCTGCTTCTTCCAGGGTTCAACAGAGGACAGGAAATTATCCTCCCAATAATGTCCCTTCTTGATAGAGGCAATCATGCCATGATTTTTATGTGTCTTTCTCTGAACATCTCCTTAATATGTTAACATCTGTTGAATCCAGCAGAGCTCTGCATGTGGAAGTACTTAGCTATGTATGCTTCGCTCCGGTGACGTTATATTATGAATCAGTCTGAAATCATTTATAAGGAGAAGCCAGTGACATATGTATTCCCAGCCACAGTAACTAACACCCTTATTTAAAGAGGTTGTGGGAGATTCTAAATAAAAATGTCCAATTTTTTTCCCCTCCAGACGAACTGCTACTATAACCTAAGGGTTTACAATAAAATAGTGAACATAGAACCGGAACGTATAAAAAACTGTCTCCGAATTAGATACAAAAAACATATATAAAAATACAGATAAAAAAAGTGAGTCCTCCAGCGGCTGGCGTCACAACACAGCAGGAGGCAAATATAGTAATTAGAGTTAACACTATGGGCCAATTAGATCCTAACAACCAGATGATAAGCATTAATACACCAAAGAACATGGAATTCAAACTCAAGAAATATGGGGTCATATAATCATAAGTACTGAAATTCATTGGCTACTTCATAAGCTTAGATTCATGTATGGTCATTACAGTATCAAAGAAGCCTCCCATTAACTTTTTTGCCCTTAAGCTGTGTATATAATATATCACAAAAGTGAGTACACCCCTTAAATTTTTGCAAATATTTTATTACATATTTTTATGGGACATGACCATTGAGGAAGGATTCTCCAGTCGTGCTGTATGTGTGTTACCCACCAATACCATCTGTAAATAATACACGAACTGCATGTGACTTGGTTTAAAATTGGCCACAGCAGCCTTTATTACCTATTATTTACATACTAACACAAGGGGGCGCCGTCCAACGGGCGACCCCAACAAATAACAATAGGTAACACAGTAACCAATACAGTAAATATACAACCCTGGGTAGGCCCAGTCCAGGAACCACTTCTCACTCCAGTATCCCTGGCCGCAACACACCGACCCAGAGATGAGGTATTAATCACCTACGGATTAACCCCCCAACTTTGCAGAACCCCGTGCCTGCAACATCCCGGAACCTGGAGCCACCATACCAAGATGGTGTCTCTCTGTCCAGTTACCATTGCCTTCAACCGCCTCTGGACCAGACCTACCCCCCGCTGCTGTGACAAAGAAACAACCCAGACAAAATTCCCCTCGGTATTAAACACAAGGGAGGGTGGGCGGGGATCGTTCCATATCCGGAAGTCAAGAGAGAGGGGGGTAAGTCAAGGTCCTTTACTTACACCCCTCAACTGTCCCACCTCTTCCTCCAGGGAACTCCTCCTACCCACCAATCCCTCTATTCTGCCTTATAAACAAACCATTCCTGTTTCCATTAACCCCATCACTCCTTCCCTTCCCTCTAGTCATGTCGCCCCTCCACCCTATGGGTTCCATGGCTTTCTAAACTGAAGATGTGACACTTTGATACAATTATTATTATTATTATTATTATTTATTATTATAGCGCCATTTATTCCATGGCGCTTTACAAGTGAAAGAGGGTATACGTACAACAATCATTAACAGTACAAGACAGACTGGTATAGGAGGAGAGAGGACCCTGCCCGCGAGGGCTCACAGTCTACAGGGAATGGGTGATGGTACAATAGGTGAGGACAGAGCTGGTTGCGCAGTGGTCTACTGGGCTGAGGGCTATTGTAGGTTGTAGGCTTGTTGGAAGAGGTGGGTCTTGAGGTTCCTCTTGAAGCTTTCCACGGTAGTGGAGAGTCTGATGTGCTGAGGTAGAGCGTTCCAGAGTATGGGGGATGCACGGGAGAAATCTTGTACACGATTGTGGGAAGAGGAAATAAGAGAGGAGCAGAGAAGGAGATCTTGTGAGGATCTAAGGTTGCGTGCAGGTAGGTACTGGGAGACTAGGTCACAGATGTAGGGAGGAGACAGGTTGTGCATGGCTTTGTATGTCATGGTTAATGTTTTGAACTGGAGTCGTTGGGCGATGGGAAGCCAGTGAAGGGATTGGCAGAGTGGCGAGGCTGGGGAGTAGCGAGGGGAGAGGTGGATTAAGCGGGCTGCAGAGTTTAGGATAGATTGGAGGGGTGCAAGAGTGTTGGAAGGGAGGCCAGAGAGCAGGAGGTTGCAGTAGTCGAGGCGGGAGATGATGAGGGCATGCACTAATGTTTTTGAAGATTCTTGGTTAAGGAAAGCACGGATCCGGGAGATATTTTTGAGTTGTAATCGGCATGAGTTGAAGAGGGCTTGGATGTGTGGCTTGAAGGATAGAGCAGAGTCGAGGGTTACTCCAAGGCAACGAGCTTGTGAGACTGGGGTGAGTGAGCAACCATCAAGTTTGATGGAAAGGCTTGTTGGAGGAGGTGAGTGAGGAGGAGGAAAGACAATAAACTCTGTTTTGTCCATGTTAAGTTTTAGGAATCGTGCAGAGAAGAAGGATGAAATAGCAGACAGACATTGTGGTATTTTGGTTAGTAGAGAGGTAATGTCAGGTCCAGAGAGGTAGATCTGTGTGTCATCGGCATAGAGATGATACTGGAAGCCGTGGGACTCTATGAGCTGTCCCAAGCCGAAGGTATAGATGGAGAACAGCAGGGGTCCAAGAACTGAGCCTTGAGGGACACCGACAGATAGGGGGCGAGCTGAGGAAGTGGTGTGAGAATGGGAGACGCTGAAAGTTCGGTCGGTTAGGTATGAGGAGATCCAAGATAGGGCCAAGTCTGTGATGCCCAGAGATGAGAGAATCTGTAGTAGGAGGGAATGGTCTACTGTGTCGAAGGCAGAGGACAGGTCCAGGAGGAGGAGGATAGAGTAGTGTCGCTTGGCTTTGGCGGTTAGTAGATCATTGGTGACTTTGGTTAGGGCAGTTTCGGTAGAATGATGTGGTCGGAAGCCAGATTGAAGCCGGTCAAAGAGGGAGCAGGAGGAGAGGTATGAGGACAATTCAAGATGGACATGCTGTTCCAGTAGTTTTGAGGCATAGGGGAGAAGGGATATGGGGCGATAGTTTGACACAGAGGATGGGTCAAGGGAGGGCTTTTTGAGGATGGGTGTAATAGAGGCATGTTTAAAGCATGAAGGGAATACACCACTTGCTAGTGATAGGTTGAAGAGATGGGTTAGGGCTGGGATGAGGACTGCGGTGATGTTGGGGATGAGGTGCGATGGGAGCGGGTCCAGTGCACAGGTGGTTAGATGTGATCTTGAGAGTAGAGTGGAGAGATTGTTTTCTGTCATGGTGGAGAAGCTGGATTTGGAGGAAGAGGGATGAGTAGCTATGATGAGGGGCTGTGGTGATTGTGGGCCAAAGCTTGCTCTGATGTTGTCAATCTTCCGCTTGAAGAAAGAGGCAAAGTCTTCAGCTGAGATGAGAGGAGAGGGAGGTGGTGCCGGAGGACGGAGGAGAGAATTGAAAGTGTTGAATAGCTGTTTAGGGTTGTGAGAGAAAGAAGATATGAGGGATGAGAGGTAGGTTTGTTTTGCAGCAGTGAGTGTGGACTTGAAAGTGGTGAGGGACTCTTTATATGCAATGAAGTGTTCAGTGGAATGAGACCTCTTCCATCTGCGCTCAGCAATTCTGGAAGCCCGTCTAAGTTCTTTAGTCTGCCTTGTGTGCCAGGGTTGCCTGTTGATTGTGCGGGTTTTGGTGTGTGTGAGGGGGGCAGCTGTAGTCAGTGCACAGCTTGTATAACAGTGTAAATTTGGAGCATCCCCTAAATATCCCAACACACAGCCCTTAACGTCAAAACCGCTGGCAACAAAAGTGAGTACACCACTAAGTGAAAAGGGTGAAATTGTCCTCAATTAGCCATTTTTCCTTTTCCTGTGTCATGTCACTCATTAATGTTACAAGGTCTAAGGTGTGAATGGGGAGCAGGTGTGTTAAATTTGGTGATATCGCTCACACACTCTCTCATACTGGGCACTGGAATTCAACATGGCTCCTCATGACAAAGAATTCTCTGAGGATCTGAAAAAAATAGTTGCTGTTCTTCATACAGATGGACTAGGCTAAAAGAAGATTACCAACACCTTGAAACTGAGCTGCAGCACGGTGGCCAAGACTATACAGTGGTTAATAAGACACATTCCACTCAGAACAAGCCTCTCCATGGTTGACCAAAGATGTGTGCACATGCTCAGCATCCTTATCAAAGGTTGTCTTTTCAAAATAGATATGAGTGCTGCCAGAAATCCTGCAGAGGTTCAAGAGGTGGGAAGGTAGACGCCACACACTGCATCAAATTTGTCTGCATGGTTGTCGTCCCAGCAGGAAGCCACTTAAAAAGATGAAAGCCCTCAAACAGATTGGTGACAACAAGCAGACTAAGGGGTGCTTCACACACAGCGAGCTCGCTGCCGAGATCGCTGCTGAGTCACGCTTTTTGTGACGCAGCAGTGACCTCATTAGCGATCTCGCTGTGTGTGACACTGAGCAGCGATCTGGCCCCTGCTGCGAGATCGCTGCTCGTTACACACAGCCCTGGTTCGTTTTCTTCAAAGCCGCTCTCCCGCTGTGACACACAGATCGCTGTGTGTGACAGCGAGAGAGCGACAAATGAAGCGAGCAGGGAGCAGGAGCCGGCGTCTGACAGCTGAGGTAAGCTTGTAACTAAGATAAACATCGGGTAACCAAGGTGGTTACCCGATATTTACCTTAGTTACCAGCCTCCGCAGCTCTCACGCTGCCTGTGCTGCCGGCTCCGGCTCTCTGCACATGTAGCTGCTGTACACATCGGGTTAATTAACCCGATGTGTATAGCAGCTAGGAGAGCAAGGAGCCAGCGCTAAGTAGTGTGCGCGGCTCCTTGCTCTCTGCACATGCAGCTGCATTACACATCGGGTTAATTAACCCGATGTGTACAGCAGCTAGGAGAGCAAGGAGCCAGCGCTCAGTGTGCGCGGCTCCCTGCTCCCTGCACACAGCGCTGGTAACTAATGTAAACATCGGGTAACCATACCCGATGTTTACCTTAGTTACCAGTCTCCGCAGCTTCCAGTCGGCGGCTCCGTACAAGCGCAGCGTCGCTTGCACGTCGCTGCTGGCTGGGGGCTGTTCAGTGGTCGCTGGTGAGATCTGCCTGTTTGACAACTCACCAGCGACCATGTAGCGATGCAGCAGCGATCCTGACCAGGTCAGATCGCTGGTCGGATCGCTGCTGCATCGCTAAGTGTGAAGGTACCCTAAGGACATGGATTACTGGAACTGTGTCCTGTGGTCTGATAAAACCAAGATAAACGTATTTGGCTCAGATGATTGTCAAGCATATGTGGTGGCAACCAGGTGAGGAGTACGAAGTGTATCCCTCTTACAGTAAAACATGGTGGTAGGAGTGTCATGATTTGGAGCTCAATGAGTACTGCTGACTGTGGAGAGCAACAGTTCATTGAGGGAATTATGATTGTTAATGTATGATCCACATCCTTTAGAAATTGGGCCACAGGGCAGTATTCCAACATGATAATAACCCCAAACACACCTCCAAATCATCCAGTGCCTTTCTAAAGAAGCTGAGAGTAAATGAGCTGGACTGGCCAAGCATGTCTCCAGACCTAAACCCTGCATCTGTGGGGCATCCTGAAACAGAAGGTGGAAAAGTGCAAGGTCTCTAACATCCACAGCTCCGTGATGTCGTCATGGAGAAATTGAAGAAGAATCCAGTGGCTCCTGTGAAACTCTAGTGAACTCAATGCCCAAGAAAGTTAAGGCAGTGTTTGAAAATAATAGTGGCCACACAAAATATACTTTGGGCACAGTTTGGTCATTTTCACTTAGGAGTGTACTCACTTTGCTGTCAGCGGTTTAGACATTAATGACTGTGTGGTTCAGTTACTTAGAGGGCACGTAAAATTTACACTTTTATGCAAACTGTTCAATGACCACTTTGCATTGTATCATAGTGTAATATCTTCAGTGTTGTTCCATGAAAATTTCTAATAAAACATTTACAAAAATGTGAGGGGTGTACTCAAATTTGTGATATACTGTATGTATTGTAGTGTGAGTGTATTAATATACTCACCTACTGCCACTTTGTCCAGTATCCTCTTCTCCATGACATCACTGCTCTCTGAACTCTCCAGGTCACATTGCGCTCTGTGTAAGCTAGAAGTGGCTCTAACAACGTAAGCTTATAGAGTGTCCGAACGAGGCTCCATAGTCTTACACTGTAAGAGAGACTTCTGGTTCACACAGAGTGATCTGGAGAGTCTGAAATTCAGTGATGTCATTGAGAAAAGGAGCAGAATAGTGCTGGATACCAAAGAAGATGGTGGTGGGTGAGTATATTTATACACACACTAAAGTACATACAGTATACACAAGTTGAAACGAAAAAAGTTGATGGTAGGGTTTCTATTAATACATGAAAAGAGACGTGAATAATGCTAATATTAAAGGGAACCTGTCAGCAGAATTTTCGCAATTAAACTAAAAGATTCCCCTTCTGCAGCTCCTGGGCTGCATTCTAGAAAGGTTCCTCTTGCTATTGTGCCCCCTTTGAGACCTGAATAAATACTTTATAAATTCTTACCTTTTTGTATGCAAATGTTTTTTTATGGTCACGGGGGCGGGCTGTTTTTCATCCATTATTCCCCCTCCTGCCACTGTACGTCGTCCCCCATTGCTCATTTATATACACGAGGACGCTCTCCTCATGTAACTGTCCTCCCGAGGTCTCACGTATGCCCAGTGGCACTCTCACGGGACTGAGCACTGTGAAGGTGCGCGATTATGGGTGGCTCTGTGATTGTCATCAGCAGCGTTATCCAAGTACCCGCCCATAATCTCGTGCCTGCGCTTTTCCCTCTGCCTACACTGTTATGCGCAAGCGCTGGTCATATGAACCACGTTACCTATTACCGCGGGCATGAGATTATGGGCGGGTACTTGGATGACGCTGCTGATGACAATCACAGCGCCGCCCATAATCTCGCGCCTGCGGTAATAGGTAACGTGGTTCATATGGCCAGCGCTTGCGCATAACAGTGGAGCCAGAGGGAAAAGCGCGGGCACGAGATTATGGGCGGGTACTTGGATGACACTGCTGATGACAATCACAGCGCCGCCCATAATCTCGCGCCTGTGCATTCACCTCACCAGCGTTCAAACTTTGCACAGTGCTCAGTCCCGCGAGAGTGGCACTGGGCATGCGCGAGACCTCGGGAGGACAGTTACATGAGGAGAGCGTCCTCGTGTATGTAAATGAGTAATGGGGGACGGCGTACAGCGGCAGGAGGGGGAACAACAGACGAAAAACAGCCCGCCCGCGTGACCATAAAATACATTTGCATACAAAAAGGTAAGAATTTATAAAGTATTTATTTAGATCTCAAAGGGGGTACAATAGCAAGAGGAACCTCTCTAGAATGTAGCCCAGGAGCTGCAGAAGGGGCATCTTTTAGTTTAATTGCGAAAATTCTGCTGACAGGTTCCTTTTAATACCACAGGGTTTGTATAACAAAAAATAATAAATACAGAAAATCAATGATCTATGGAGACCCAATAATGAATAAAAACTAACTGGTGTTGTGGCAAACCTAGATGCCCGTTTTGGAGCTGTGCCTTCACTGTGTACCTCAACATATCAAACTATTCCTACCTTCAAAATCTTAAAAAAAAAATGTGAAAACAATAATCTACAATTTTGTGCACGACTTCACTACAATATGATCAGCTACTATCACCTACCATCTAATTTACTCTTCTCTTGTAGATAGATCGCTCTCATTGGCAAAGTCCTCTACCCCTATGTACCAGTCAGCCCCTCATTTAATGATGTTTGTATCACATTTTTACCTTATATCAAGCACTAATATACCAGAATTTAACTTTTTCTATATAAAGGCTGACATATTGCATATAATAAAGCTCTCCTTTTTTGTACTTTGTACTACGTATTATTTTGCAAATATATATTTGCCATTTGTATATCTTAAAAATGTTTTTACCTTCTATAAAACAGCAATTCTCTAAAACATATTTGCGTCAATGGGCTAAATGATATAAAATGTAAATAAAATCATACAAAATAATACAGCTTTTGTTGATTAATTTTTAAGACAAATCGGTCAATGAAATCAAACAAACCCATTCTCTAGCAGCCAAAGAAAAAACGTTTAACCATTATTGACATTTGAGGAGAAAGGTCAAGAGAGTATGCAACAGAAGATATCTTCTTCCCAGGATTGACAGAAGCCGGGAATGCCTGAAGACTACAGAGGAAGCCCTGGTGGCTATGACTCCTGTTTGCCCTGATCTGTTCTTGGGAGGTTTTGGTCTCCTGCTAGGTTATTTTGGTTGACATCCCTCCAGCTGTGATTTACCCTCCTGTTAGCTGCGAACTATATTTGCTTCCAAGAAACGCACTCACAAGGTGAGAGAAAAACAATCAGAAAGGCCATAAACCATGCCCGTATAATCCGACTGTTCTGGGTATTGGAGTCAAAACTTCAATAAAAGCTTAAGAAGCAAACTGCTCAATGAGGATAAACCTGTCATCTATACAAATTATAAAAGTTTTGAATTTACAGCTGTGTTTAGTTTTCCTGAGTATTGGTGTCTTCTTTTTCCCCTCTTTTTTCCACTCATATGATTTATTCATTACACTGTTCCTGATATTTTTCTGTTGTAAATTACAATACTTTTTTATGGCAAGGCATAAATTAGGCCAAATAAAGAGCCGTAAAATCAAGTGATTGTGAAGCAGTGGGGAACAATTTTTGCACCAGTGAAAGTTAGCAGTATTCAAACTCAACCTTCCTTCATAGTATTAACCCACCCATAAGAACTTATCCCTTACCCAATGTATAGGTGTAAAATATCTGGTGGAAGAATGTCTGACCAAGGAGACACTCAGAAAATCCATAGATCACCACTCCATTCAAAAAGTAAAATCCAGATCAATATGGTGGGAGTCTCAACACTTATCTATTCCGTGGATAGGTGATAAGTTGGTAAGTAAGGCCAACCCCTCAAAATAATTAATACTCATATCCATACTAAATGGAGACAATATTAACACCACCTAAGATTCTTTTCTCATAAATACACCATATGGCTAAAATCTTAAAATCTGGTTTGCAATGGTTTAGAATGCTAAACCTTTGCAAACCTTTAAAGGGAGCCTTTCTGAAATTATACCCCAAAAAAACATTAATATGACTATGTAACCATTTAATCAATAAGCCAGTTGATTCCCTAATGAAGACAGAAATCACATTTTGAAGGGCGGTATGGAAGTGTAATGGGGCACAATGATGCACTTACAACTGCTTAGCCTCCGCTGCACTCCCAAACTAGCTGCACCCTACCTTGGCTGATTGACAGGTCAGTGGCCAATGTACCAGAGACAACGACCTGTCAGTCAGCTAGGGGAGCGTGCTACTGTTTAGGACTACAAAAATAAGAAAAAAAAACATTAAAGAGGTTGGCCACTACTTTAACACTGATGGCCTATCATTAAGATAGGTCATCAATGTCTGATCGGCAAGGGTCCGACACCCTTCACCCCCAAAGATCAGCTGTTCTCAGCCCCGGTGGCAGCAGACAGCCAAAAATGGTCAATTCTGGAGCTGCACCTTCTTCTGATGGAGGCTGTGGCTGGGTACTGCACATTCACTTCTTGATTTGAATGGGAGGTGGATGTGCAGTACTCAGCTGACGGAGGAGCTCTAGAACTGAGCATTTCTGGCTGCCTGCTGCTGACCGGCAGGAGTGTTGGGTGTTTGACACTGGACAATCAGACATTGATGACCTATCCTAAGGATAGACCATCAATGTTAAAGTAGTGGGCAACCTCTTTAATGTGTTTTTTTTTCCTTTTTTTGGGTTGGGGTAAAAGCCTCTAACAGAATCCTTTAACTAATTGAAGCCCAATGATAGACTGTAGGTGTTGAACAATCAGATTACAATAGATTGCTAAATCTAATATATGGTCAGTTTTGCACAGCAGGGTAACTTGAAACTCAAAAGCCTTTATGCAAAAGCTAAAACAGGGTCCCCAGTTATCACAAATCTTTAATAGCACTGGGATTGTCATATGAGCCAATGGCACCTTTTGGCCCCTAGGCTCCAGGGCTTAGGTGTGACTGCAACAACTGCACCCATTAGAGTTCCCCTCCTGGTTTTGGCGTTTAGGTTTTTATATACTTTGTCACTTGTGCTTCCTTGGATGGATGACACAGTTGTACTCAGCCACATGCTAGTTCCTGCCCTGGATGCCATCAGCAGCGTCCCTCCACTGTAAACTTTCCTCTTAAGAATGTGATAAAGAAGAAGCATCATTAGGCAGAAAACAACAAATACAAGGCAAGAATTAGCCTTTACTGAGAAAACAACACACAGCTGTGCCCCCTACTATAGTGGTCACTGATGTGTCAGTATAAGTATATATTCTCAGAAAACGAAAACACTAAGATCGTGTATTGTCTGTGACGAATCCTGAATTCTGAGTGTACAAACACCAATTGGCCACACATATTTGACATGTTCAGCTGACCACACACAGCAGTGCTCAATCCACGACTGAGCAAATGACTCACTATCACCCAGGTCATAGACTTTATTAGTTAATGAAAAACCCTTTGTTCACAAGAAATGTATCACAAAAATATGCCCTCCATTTTTACATCAAGTTTCTTTACATTTATTTTTGGTGATTTTCATTATGATGCCATTATATATATTTTTAAGAATAAATACTGAAATTTTGCATGTTCACTTTGATCACTGAGTAGGAGTATCATGAGTCATCTCATTACTGTCAATGACAGCTGGCACATGTGTATTGCTGACAAAGAATCACACTCTTCATAATAGGTAACAGTCACAGCTCACCTCCTCCCCCTCTATGCACAGGAAGCTGAAAAGTCTAACTTTACAATAATTGAGCTGCAGTAAAGGATAAAACTGGCCTGACACATGAGATGTATATTAAACCAAATAAATTTGGCCTTCAAAACTAATGTAAAAAAGATTAGGATGGGGCAGTTGGATTTCAACTGCTTAATCGTTTTGCTCTTGGGAACATAAGCTGCCTATAGATCTATAGAGGACTCAGGTAGCGTATTACTCCCTTCCTAAAGCCCCAATCACATTGCACTAAAGTCAGCTGAACCCGCCAATGTCTTCTGACAGTCTACTGTAATATATATGGGAGCCACACCCTGACAGATGGTGTAGCAGGAGAGAAGTATCGGCAATTATGAATTCCAGCCGGAGGGGTCTGGCAGTGGCTCTCTTATAAAAGACACAGGCCAAGGGTAGCATTGGGCAATATAGCAGTGTCACAGGTGCCTAATGATTAATGGGCCTTTACTTCTGAGAAATGTGTAGGACTGTTACCAATCACTCATCATAAAGTCAAGAAAGAGTGTGTAAAGTTTCATAATCAATGTACAATGGAAAATATGTTGCTGCTTTTTAAATAACTGTAGCTAATTAAAGGGGATCTGTCAGCAGGTTTGTGCTATGTAAGCTGAGACAGCATGCTGCAAGAGATAAAAAACAAAAAGCAACTTTGTCTCTCTTATCAGTGTGTGTGTAATTGTTCACATAATCTAAAGGCTTTATTACCCTGAGATTACCATTATAGGACAAAAAAACTCACAGGCAAGGAAGTTCGACATGCCTCCTGCTGTGATTGACACCTGGCAGTCAATCTATCATTTTTATTGAGAGCCTGGTGGGAGCAGAGCAGCCCTGCTGAATCTAAATGCTTTGATTGTTTCAGAATGGTTTCAGCCAGTAATCTATGGGATACACCACTGGATTCTCTTTGCCTACATTATGTTGCTGTCAGAATAAGTGGCAAAAACCTGCTGACAGATTTCCTTTAAATAGTTAAGTATATATATTTCATATATACTAATAAATAAGGGTCCTTTTGTTAACCCAATTTTTTATCGGTAAACGACTGCTGACTGGTAAATATTTACAGATCATTTTATAGCTTGTAGACACCACAGACCATGCTGACACTGAACAATCTGTCTGTAGTAGATCAGTGGACATAGGCCGCCATTGTTATTGCCAATGTGAGTCCTCTTTACAAAGGACGATGCACCGCTGATAATTATGATCTTTTGTGCAGCACAAAAAATCATTTCACCCCACGAATCACAATTTTACTGGTTTGTCAGGTGATTGTCATCCCATTTAGATCACAACATTAGTGTGAATATATTGTTCCTAAGAACGCTCATTCACTATAATCATGCCGTGTAAATGGGCCTCAAGTCTAAAGTCTATGGGCCCCCACTCATTATTACATTTGTGTCTGTTTTTTGTCGTTTTTTTTTTTGTGGTATGCGCATTTTATTGTTTGCACCAAATTTATATTTGCTCTTTTTTTAATTTTATTTATGTATTTGCATGTTTGTTTTTTTAGATCTAAGGGAAAACTTTTCTCCTTGTAGAGACTGACAAACCAATCTGGCTTCCAGTGAGGAGACTATAGCTGCAATGCCCTTCTGGGAAATATTCAAATTGTCTCTTAAGGGAGGAAGGAGACGAACTCTAGTGCCACCTATTGGAAGGAGCAATCCTAAAAGTCAAAAGTGACCCTTTAACGAGCCTTTTCATATGACTTAGGATTTCTGCCAGATCAGAACCTCAATTAATGTGGGACAATTATCCCGAAACACCGTGTCTGCAAATTGAGGTTCTGATCTGGCATAAATCCTAAGTCACATGAAAAGGCTTGTTAAAGGGTCACGTTTGACTTTTAGGATTGCTACTTCCAATAGGTGGCACTAGAGTTCGTCTCCTTCCTCCCTGAAAAGACAATTTGAATTATTTTTTATATCGTTACTGTGCTGTTTAGGGTTTCCATCTAAAATAAAAAGCTGAATGTGTGTGTGTGTGTGTATGTGTTTATGTCCGGGATTGACATCTCCACCGTCCCAGCTACAGCCACAAAATTTTGCACACTCACACGTCTGGACCCCGAGAGCATCATAGGCTATGTTTTGAGGGGAAATGTTAACCCTGCGCTTTACAGTTATTCGCCAAAAAACCTGCCTCCATTCAAGCGAATGGAACTGGGAGCCACAGTGCAGCCAGAACTTCAGAAGAATGCGCAGCCACACCCTTATATGGAATGTTGGCGTGTCACAATGCAGCCAGGGAAAGAGACAGACACAGACAGGGAAAGAGGCAGACACAGACAGGGTAAGAAACAGACATAGACAGGGTAAGAGACAGACACAAAGAGACAGACACAGACAAAGAGACAGACTGACAGGGATAGAGATAGAGACAGACACAGGGAAACAGACAGACAGTGAAAGAAAGGGAAAGAGACAGACAGGGTAAGAGACAGACAAAGACAGGTAAAGAGACAGACAAAGAGATAGACACAGACAAAGAGATAGACTGACAGGGAAAGAGACAGAGACAGACACAGGGAAACAGACAGACAGGGAAAGAAAGGGAAAGAGACAGACAGGGTAAGAGACAGACAAAGACAGGTAAAGAGACAGATAAAGAGACAGACACAGGGAAAGAGACAGAGGGAAAGCGGGAAAGAGTCAAGACAGGGAAACAGAGGGAAAGAGAAAGACAGGGAAAGAGAGGGATAGAGACAGACAGGGAAAGTGACAGACAGGGAAAGTGACAGAGATAGATAGACAGGGAAAGAGATAGATAGACAGACAGGGAAAGAGATTGAGACAGACGGAGAAAGAGACTTAACACCTCAAATGATGAATTGGGCCCCATGTGCTCTCCTTATCTCTGCTTGTTATTAGGTGTGTGGTGCCGTTTTTGTATAATCCACCACCCTAAGGCCATGTGCGCACTAGAAAGTGACTTTTTCTCAAGGAAAATCTGGACCCTCTTAAAGAATGCCTCACCTGCGGTAAAAAAACGGCACCAAAACCACAACGAAATCCTTTACCATTGTCTATGGAAAAAACTGCAGGTACCTGCGGAAAAGAAGAGACATGCACATTAATTCCGCAGTGGAAAATCCGCGGGTAATAAATCCGCAGCGTGCGTACAGGGCCTAAGACAGTGTTCTGCTTGACATCAACATCTGCGAAGGTCTTAAAACCTAAAACTTTGTGGAAGACTCCATGTATGATGTAATGGAACTGCTACACCTAGTATTACACATAGGAGCTATATCCTGTTATATCAGACTGACAGGAATAATAATGTAGAGTAATCACACATAACTCACATTTTAAACAGTATATTGACATAATATCTTGTTTCTGATGTTTAAACCCCAGATTTAAAAAAAAAAAAAATAAATAAATGGTATAACTGTTGCAAACATATAGAGAAGTCTCTGTGCACATTTGCTTTAGGGACTGAAGGGTCAAAGTGAAAACCATGATGTCACCGGATGGCCCCCATTATAAGTCAGTAGGATCTGTCAGGTGAAGGTGGAATCTGTCATTTACAAATTGAAACTACAACTCGAGTGTGAACCGCGCCTTATTCAAACATTCTTTATATAAAGGTTACATTGATATTTTGATACGTTTTTCACTACACCTTTATAGAAATTAAGTTATTAAGCTATTTGAAAATGAATGTGCCTTTATGGCATAGTATATCTTAAGACGTTTTCCATTCGCCGTCTGCCCTTTATTATTTCCATTCGAAATGCTTTTCAAAACAAATACATATGCATTGAGCTGGCCGTATATAATGATACCCTAACAGTTCCTTTTTGTAGAATGTAGGTACGTAAGCCTCCTGACAGATGACGTCGAGGGAGAGAAGAAGCGATAATGCAGAACTTCAAGGTGTCTTTCATTGGCTCTCTGCTCTTCTTAGTGAAAACACATGCACGATCATCTGGACAGCGCATACATGTGTATAAGCTTTCAGATGAATGCGCATCCATCCAACCGATATCTAACGTGTTGGCACCTTTACTTCCTTCCACTATATAACGGAAATATACAGTACAGACCAAAACTTTGGACACACCTTCTTATCTCTAGAACAACTATTAAGAGGAGACTTTGTGCAGCAGGCCTTCATGGTAAAATAACTGCCAGGAAACCACTGCTAAGGACAGGCAACAAGCAGAAGAGACTTGTTTGGGCTAAAGAACACAAGGAATGGACATTAGACCAGTGGAAATCTGTGCTTTGGTCTGATAAGTCCAAATTTGAGATCTTTGGATCCAACCACCGTGTCTTTGTAGAAAAGGTGAACAGATGGACTCTACATGCCTGGTTCCCATTGTGAAGCATGGAGGAGGAGGTGTGATGGTGTGGGGGTGCTTTGCTGGTGACACTGTTGGGGATTTATTAAAAATTGAAGGCATACTGAACCAGCATGCCTACCACAGCATCTTGCAGCAGCATGCTATTCCATCCGGTTTGCGTTTAGTTGGACCATCATTTATTTTTCAACAGGACAATGACCCCAAACACACCTCCAGGCTGTGTATGGGCTTTTTGACTAAGAAGGAAAATGATGGGGTGCTACGCCAGATGACCTGGTCTCCACTTTCACCAGGCCTGAACCCAATCGAGATGGTTTGGGGTGAGCTGGACCGCAGAGTGAAGGCAAAAGGGCCAACAAGTGCTAAGCATCTCTGGGAACTCTTTCAAGACTGTTGGAAAACCATTTCCGGTGACTACCTCTTGAAGCTCATCAAGAGAATGCCAAGAGTGTGCAAAGCAGTAATCAAAGCAAAAGGTGGCTACTTTGAAGAACCTAGAATATAAGACATATTTTCAGTTGTTTCACACATTTTTAAGTATTTCATTCCACATGTTTTCATTCATAGTTTTGATGCCTTCAATGTGAATCTACAATTTTTAGAGTCATGAAAATAAAGAAAACTCTTTGAATGAGAAGGTGTGTCCAAACGTTTGGTCTGCACTGTAAGTTCCACACCAGTGCTCTGCAGACTGTATGTGTGTACACTGTGCAGATTTTCAATAGTAATTTTCTCATTGAATATTGTCATTTATTTTTCATTTTATTTTGTATTCGGCCCAGATCACCATGACCATTTCTTCCATTCATAAATCGTTTCTACAAAACACACAAACATCTTTGGCTTTCTGCTTTTCCAGCCCCCTCCTAATATTCCCCCACCTCTAAACAAATAGCATAGAGCTATATCCATTGCCCCAAACATTAATAATGTTCCCTCTGTACCTCATGAATGTAATAATATCCCTCTGTGCCTTGCTATCATAACATTACTCCTGTGCCTCCTTTAATGTTACCCCTCCCCAGGATTTGTTATAATAAAAACACTCCCCTGTGCTTTTTAAGAATAACAATAATAATAATAATAATGCCTTTATGCATCCCTATAATGAAAGTGATGCTCTATTGTGGCTCCTTAAAATGATGCTCCACAGCCCGCCATACACAGTATGATGAAAACTACAGGCCCCTAAAGTCGGTATTATGTCCCCACAACCACCTATACACAGTATGATGGCCCCACAAGCCTCCCCAGACAGTATGATGGTCACCATAGCGCCCTATACACAGTATAGTGGCCCCCACAGTATATTCACTTTTACATAGTATGATTTTCATCACATCGCCATGTACAAAGTTTGATGTCCCCACACTCCCCCAAATAGATAGTATGATGGCCTCCATATATTTTCTATTACACAGTATAATGCTCCACTGCCCGCCCATACACAGTATGATGCCCTCACAGACCCCCGTTCAGTATGATGCATCACAACCTCTCACAGTATGTTGCCACAAAGCTCACATAGCTCCTATAAACAGTATGATGCCCCATAGCCCCCTATATAAAAAATTATGGCTCACAACCTCCATACACAGTATGATGGCCTACAGCCCCTTATACTGTACACAATATGATGTCCGCACAGTACGTTCCTCACTACAAAGTATGGCATTCCTCAGACCCATAAACAGAAAGATGACTTGCATACACAGTAAGTTGTCCCAAAAACCTTCTCCTACACACTATGATGGACCAAATTCCCCCACGATGTCTCACAGCCCCCATACACAGTGTAAGGGGACCACACTGCTCTACTCACAGTATGATATCATTATAGCCCCTATAAACAGTATAATAGATATCACAGACCTAACTGTACCCAGTGTTATGTCCCATAGCCCCCTATACAATATGATTGCCCAGACCCCTTATACACGGTATGATTCCCCATACTCTTTGTATGTATATGCAGTATGATGCTCCATAGCCACCAATATACAGAATGATGGCCCATAGCACCCACATAGCCAGTATGATGCTTATACTCACCACCTTCTAGTTTCATGTCCACTAGTGCTTCCATCTTCTCTTCTAGTTGGTATAACAATGGGAAGTGCAGGCAGTGAGGTCTCTACTTCATTACTGCTGTTAATAGTATCAGCATCCTCAGGATGCCAATACTATTAAAAGTTGTGCAGGCCGATGTGGCACACTCCTGGACCGGCACATCTGGTACTTGCCAGATTTGCCTGATGGGAAGTCCATCCCTAGCCACAAATGATTACTATACACACATTTGCAGATCACTGGATTCATTATGGCACTTTCCATTACTGGTTGTACAAAGGGATCACTCATTTATCTAAATAATTTGTTATTTTCAAGCAAGTGGAGTCATTGACCTCTAAAAGCTTGTGGGACATTGTATAAATGCTACTTTGAACATGAGCAGAATCAGACAAGTCTGAAAGGATGCCATACACATGTGATAGCTACGGCCAACAGCCATCTCTCCCCCATACATATGAGATAGCTTCAGCCAACAGCCATCTCTCCGTGGTCAACAGCCATCTCTCCCCCATACATATGAGATAGCTGCAGCCAACAGCCATCTCTCCGTGGTCAACAGCCATCTCTCCCCCATACATATGAGATAGCTGCAGCCAACAGCCATCTCTCCATGGTCAACAGCTATCTCTCCCTCATATATATGAGATAGCTGCAGCCAACAGCCATCGCTCCCTCATTCACATGTGATAGCTGTAGCCAACAGCCTCATACACACGAGCACTTGTATTGAACAAGCGTTCATGTGTTTTCAGTGTGAAGGTCAGAGCAAGATGGTGCAAGATACTTCTGGTAGTGCCTTTTCCATTTAAAAATGAAAGGTTTGGGTATTAAAATTTACACTGTTTGATTCTTCTCTCCCTCAACATCATCTGTTGTAGGAGATTAAGGAGGCCCACCATACACATTAGATGGTTGGCTGAACCCATCGAATTTGGCCAACTCTCATGCAATGTCTATGGGGACCTTAAAGTGGTTGTCCCTTTTCAGAAACGTTTTGCCTGCAGGCTCAGTTCGTTGTACAAAACGAAACCGAATAATTTACTCCCTCCCCCCCCGGGTACAGCACTTGTTCTGTGGCACTGCCCAAATGTCTGTGGTTTGGCTGCTGTGGAGACGTCACTGCAGCTAATGACTGAGCGCAGTGGCTTCCGTTGTCTACATCGACATGATGTCTCCCCTGCAAACTATATACTGGAGCGAGCAGCGCCAGCGATACAGAGCTGGACCAAGGGTAAGTATGGCTAGGTTCACATTTCCGTTGTTTTGCATCAGTCACATGCGTTGCTTGACGCATGTGACTGATGCGTTGTACAACGGATGACAAAGAACAGAAATCATTGTCGGACTCCGTTGTGTGCAGGGGGTGGAGCGCGAGGGGGGCAGAGCGTGAGGGGGCGGAGCCGAGCGGGGCCGTGGTGCTGAGGACATCAGTGCCGCGGGGACTGCAGGGCTGGGGACAAGTGAGTGTGTGTGTGAGTGTGTGTGTGAGTGTGTGTGTGAGTATGTGTGAGTGTGTACACATGCGGAGTGCGGGAGGGGGCGGAGCCGAGTGGGGAAGTGTCGGCCTCCTTGCACACGTATCCAGGGTAAATATCGGGTAACTATAAACGCAAAGCACTTATTTGCTTGGTTACCCGATATTTATCTTAGATACCAGCGTACACCGCTTAGCGCTGGCTCCATGCACACGTAACCACTGTAAATATCGGGTAACTAACCAAAGCGCATTGCTTGGTTACCCGATGTGTATCCTGGTTACGTGTGCAGGGAGCCAGAGAGAGCATGCGCAGCAAAATCCTACGGATCGCGCTGCTCAAAAAATGTTACAGGCTGCGTTGCTCCCGTCTGGCGGTCAGTTAAAAAACGAATGACCGCGACGCAGCGGATGCAACACAGCATCATCAGTCGCAATCCGTCACTAATAGAAGTCTATGGGGAAAAACTGGATTCCTTTAAAATATTTTGCAGGATACCGTAATTCCTCAAGGCTACGGATTGTGACGGATGCAAAACAATGGAAGTGTGAACCTAGCCTAAAGTACAGTTTGTTTTTTCCAATAAACCGAGCCTACAAGCAAAACTTTTGTTAAAAGCATTTGGTCTGGGATGAGATGAGTCATTCAAGAACTTCAGGATGCAAATATAGAAACCATACAATAAGCAGAGGTAATGCAGTTCTACCTGAGGTTGGATATCCATTGTAATAACATAAATCTGCATTTTGATAACACAATACAAATATTATGTTCTGTGGCTTATAACACAAATTCATCAAGGTAAGGGATTTCCTGCCAGACTAGTTTCCTTTAGTCATCATGCAGACAGCACGCGGTGTACTATTGTAGTGTTCCTGTATGGCAGCAGATTAAGATGTTTTCCCCTGGAGCAATGAATTTTCCACTAATATGCAATAGCATAGAACATGCCAAGTATGACTTTGAACCCTACATTTTACATGAAATACAATCATTTTCAGGATTACTGGTTTTTTTTGGTGTAGTTGAATACTTTTACTGATTAAATAGATCTCCGTTAAAGTCAAGAGGACCCATCAAATATAACTAATGGCGGCTTTTCTTATGTATGGATGCCAAATAAGTACATAAAATACTAAAATCTCATTATTTGTTCTGCTATTCCATTACCCTACATAAATAGACTGAAAGGCTCATGCACAGAGCAGCGGCACACTCTTGTGTATTGATGCACGGCATGGCAATTTATCATGTCAAACCCATTTTAAGCACTGGACACAATATACAGTGGGTACGGAAAGTATTCAGACCCCTTTCAATTTTTCACTTTGTTTCATTGCAGCCATTTAATAAATTCAAAAAAGTTCTTTTTTTTTTCTCATTAATGTACACTCTGCACCCCATCTTGACAGAAAAAAACAAAAATGTAGAAATTTTTGCAAATTTATTAAACAAGAAAAACTGAAATATCACATGGTCATAAGTATTCAGACCCTTTGCCCAGACACTCATATTTAAGTCACATGCTGTCCACTTCCTTGTGATCCTCCTTGAGATGGTTCTACTCCATCATTGGAGTCCGTCTGTGTTTAATTAAACTGATAGGACTTGATTTGGAAAGGCACACACCTGTCTATATAAGACCTCACAGCTCACAGGGCATGTCAGACCAAATGAAAATCATGAGGTCAAAGGAATTGCCCAAGGAGCTCAGAGACAGAATTGTGGCAAGGCACAGATCTGGCCAAGGTTACAGAAAAATTTCTGCAGCCCTCAAGTTTCCTAAGAGCATGCTGGCCTCCATAATCCTTAAATGGAAGACGTTTGGTACCACCAGAACTCTTCCTAGACCTGGCCGTCCAGTCAAACTGAGCAATCGGGGGAGAAGAGCCTTGGTGAGAGAGGTAAAGAAGAGCCCCAAGATCACTGTGGCTGAGCTCCAGAGGATGCAGCATGTAGATGTTAGAAAGTTCCAAAAAGTCAACTATCACTGCAGCCCTCCACAAGTTGGGCCTTTATGGCAGAGTGGCCCAACGGAAGCCTCTCCTCAGTGCAAGATATATGAAAGCCCACATAGAGTTTGCAAAAAATCACTTGGAGGACTCCCAGACTATGACAAATAAGATTATCTGCTCTGATGAGAGGAAGATAGAACTTTTGGTGATAATTCTAAGTTGTATGTGTGGAGAAAACCAGGCCCTGCTCATTACCTGCCCAATACAATTCCAACAGTGAAACATGGTGGTGGTAGCATCATGCTGTAGGGGTGTTTTTCAGCTGCAGGGACAGGATGACTGGTTTCAATTGAAGGAAAAGTGAATGTGGCCAAGTACAGAGATATCCTGGAAGAAAACCTCTTCCAGAGTGCTCTGGACCTCAGACTTGGCTGAAGGTTCACCTTCCAACAAGACAATGATCCTAAGCACACAGCTAAAATAACAAATGAGTGGCTTCAGAACAACTCTGTTACCATTCTTGACTGGCCCAGCCAGAGTCCTGACCTACACCCAATTGAGCATCTCTGAAGATACCTGAAAATGGCTGTCCACCAATGTTCACCATCCAACCTAACGGAACTGGAAAGGATCTGCAAGGAAGAATGGCAGAGGATCCCCAAATCCAGGTGTGAAAAATTTGTTGCATCATTCCCGAGAAGACTCATAGCTGTACTAGCTCAAAAGGGTGCTTCTACTCAATACTGAGCATAGGGTATGAATAATTATGACCATGTGATATTTCAGTTTTTCTTTAATAAATTTGCAAAAATTTCTACATTTCTGTTTTTTTATTGTCAAGATGGGGTGCACAGTGTACATTAATGAGAAAAAAATGAACTTTTTTTAATTTACCAAATGGCTGCAATGAATCAATGAGTGAAAAATTTAAAGGGGTCTGAATACTTTCCGTACCCACTGTAACTTAGGGTATGTGCCCTCGATCAGTGTTTGCAGCGTTTTGGATGTAGTATGTATTCACGGCATTAAAAAAACGCTGTGATGTACAGTACAAATACAGTAGATGGGATTTCTAGAAATCCCATGCCCATTGTGCATGTGCGGCCCGCAGCAAAAACTGACCTGTGGTGTGGCTTTCCGAGGCCGCAGCATGTCAATTGTTTGCTGCAGAGTCGCTTATGTCCTCCATAGGGTGAACACAAGTAATACCACAGCACACCGAACTCTGATTGTAGGTACGAGCAACTGCGGTTTCCTGCGGAGGAGACTAGTGGCCCCGCAGGTCAGGAACCACCGTGGCCAGGACATAGAGGGTGCATGACCATTACCATGACTGAGCTTTGCTTAGACTCTTATGTCTCTTTAACAGGAATCTCTCAGTAGGATCAACCCTCCTAAGCCATGTACATGGACATATAGATCAGAAGGGGCTGAATAAAGTGATACGTTGATATCTGAGATCCAACATCTTATTCTAGATAAATTCACTTTTTTCCTAAAGGGGTTGCCACTTCTTTTACTTTAAAAACCTATCCTTAGGATAGGTGATCAATGTCTGATCAGCCAGGGTCTGACACCAGGCACCCCGCCGACCAGTTGTTCCCGGAGCCGGTGACGGTAGCAGGCAGCCGGAAATGCTCAGTTCTGGAGCTGCTCCATCAACTGATAGCGGCAGTGGCCACTATCAAATTGATGAATGTGCAATACATGGCTGCGGCCAGAATCAGAAGATGGAGCAGCTCCAGAACTGAGCTTTTCTGGCTGCACCGGGAGCAGCTGATTGATGGGGTGCTGCATGTCGGACCTTGGCCAATCAGACATTAATGATCTAAACTAAGGATAGGCCATCAATGTAAAAGTAGTGGAAAACCTCTTTAATTTTTAAGATCTATGGATCGGACATGCCAAAGTCTGACTGCTGAGCGCATTGTTCTCCTGGATATAAGGCACTGGGCGAAGTGTCAGATGACAGCTTTCTCATAAGGATGACAGGAGCACTCAGCCAAGTGAGCACTCCTGTGTAAGGGTGAGTCAGCTACCATGGCTGTTTCAGCCAACAGCTATCTAATCTGTATGGCCAGCCTTCCCCTTTAAACCCATCATTTTATCTAGAAACTGCCAAGGTAAAGCCTCTTTCACACGTAGCGACGCAGTAGCGATCACGACGGGTGACATGACCTTATCAGGATCGCTGCTGCGTCGTTACATGGTCGCTGGTGAGCTGTCAAACAGGCAGATCTCACCAGTGACCAGTGACCAACCCCCAGCCAGCAGCGACGCGTGGAAGCGATGCTGCGCTTGGTAACTAAGGTAAATATCGGGTAACCATTACCCGATATTTACCTTGGTTATCAGCGCACACCGCTTAGCGCTGGCTCCCTGCACTCCTAGCCAGAGTACACATCGGGTTAATAAGCAAACCTTTGCTTATTTACCCTATGTGTAGTCCGGCTACGTGTGCAGGTAGCAGGGAGCCGGCACTGGCAGCGTGAGTGCTAGTAACTAATGTAAATATCGGGTAACCAAGAAAGGGCTTCCCTTGGTTACCCGATATTTACCTTAGTTACAGCTTACTGCAGGCTGCCAGAAGCCATCTCCCTGCTCGCTTCATTTCGTCGCTCTCTCGCTGTTACACACAGCGATGTGTGCTTCACAGCGGGAGAGCAACGAGCAAAAAATGAAGCAGGACATTCCGCAACGAGCGGCGACCTCACAGCAGGGGCCAGCTCGTTGCTGGATGTCACACACAGTGACAGTGACGGGACGTCGCTGCTACGTCACAGAAAATGGTGACTTAGCAGCGATGTCGCTGTGTGTGACACCACCTTAAGTCTAAAGAAATGTCAAAAACAAATGATAAAATTACTGCGCCGCATGTATTCTATTATTGTGTTGCAATTTACAACAAATGTTCTTGAGTTCGCTTAGTAAATCTCCCCCATTCTACATTGCTCACAAATAAATAAGATGTAGAGGAGGAAATCTTCCACATCTGGGTTATTGAACCTGATGTCAGAAAGGAAGCAGTTTGACAAGCATCTGGAAACTTCAGACATAAAAAGTTCATTCCTTTTGGCATGAAAAAGTAACATGATAGCTTTAACCGTCTCTTTTGTTACTCAGAATGTGCCCTTAAACACCAGCTACATGTGAGTGCTGAACGCTGCCCAAGCAATGGAAGCCCTTTCAGTAGTAAAACACTGAACGTATCATTTCATTTCCTTTTCTAGGCTAGAAGCTAATTTAACTATTTTAACAATTACCTTCATTTTCCACATATTTTTTTTAGACTATGGCCATGTCCTGTAACATTCTCTACATTCCCAAACCTTAGGATTTGGCAAGAAACTCAGAATTTATTATAACCATTTATTAACCAAATCAACTATAGAAAATGTATGAGCACATAAATAAACTGTTAACTTAAACTATCCCAACTATGTAATTACCATTTATATCTATCAATAGTGTAATGGATCTATACAATCTGTCCAGTCCAAGCACCATCATTTGTAATATATGACCAATGACCTACTAACCGCCAAAGCCAAGCGACACTACTCTGTCCTCCTGTTCCTGGACCTGTCCTCTGTCTTCGACACAGTAGACCATTCCCTCTTACTACAGATTCTCTCATCTCTGGGCATCAGAGACTTGGTGCTATCTTGGATGTCCTCATACCTAACCAACCAAACTTTCAGTATCTCCCACTCTTACACTGCTTCCTCACCTCGCCCCCTATCTGTCGGTGTCTCCCAAGGTTCCGTTCTTTGACCACTGCTGTTCTCCATCTACACCTTTTGCCTGGAACAGCTCATAGAGTCCCACTGTTTTCAGTATCACCTCTACGCTGATGATACGCAATCTGCCTCTCTGGACCTGACATCACTTCCTTACTAACCAGAATCCCACAATGTCTGTCTGCTATTCCATCCTTTTTCGCTGCTCGATTTCTAAAACTGAACATGGACAAAACAGAATTCATTATCTTTCCTTCTCCTCACTCAAGCCCACAACTGACCTATCCATCAAAGTCAACGGCTGTTCACTTTCTCCAGTCCATCGTGCTCGCTGCCTGGGAGTAACTCTAGACTCTGCTCTCTCTTTCAAGCCATACATCCAAGCGCTCTTCACCTCCTGCCACCTCCAACTCAAAAATTTCTCCCGGATTCGTACATTCCTTTCCCAAGAAACTGCAAAAACCCTAGTGCATGCCCTTATGATCTCTCGCCTTGAGTATTGCAACCTCCTGATCTGTGGCCTCCCTTCTATTAGTCTTGCACCCCTATAATCTATTCTAAACTATGCTGCTCGACTAATTCACCTGTCCCCCATGTTACTCCCTGACCTCTCCTCTCTGCCAATCCCTTCACTGGCAACCCATTGCTCAACGACTCCAGGTCAAAACTTTAACCATGACCTACAAAACCATTTACAACCTGCCTAGTCTCCCGGTACTTACCCACACATAACCTTTGATCCTCACAAGATCTCCTTCTCTACTCCCCTCTCATCTCCTCTTCCCATCAAGATTTCACCGTGCTTCCCCCATACTCTTGAATGTTCTGCCACAACATATCAGACTCTCACCTACCTTGACAAGCTTCAAAAGGAACCTGAAGACCCACCTCCTCCGACAAGCCTACAATCTGCAGTAACCCTCAGCCCGCTATAGCACCACATGACTATCTCTACCCTCACCTACTGTATCCTCACCCATCCCTTGTAGACTGAGTCCTCGCGAACAGGATCCTCTCTCCTCCTGTACCAGTCTGTGCCTTGTTTTGTTTATGATTATTGTACTTGTCCCTACTATGTGTACCCCTTTTTAGCTTCATGAGCTATCAGTGTATTGAGGCAGGACTGTGGGTAATGTCATTGGCTCTGCCCCAGCCCCTCCGCCTGCCTCTGTTGTCTGTATTTTTCTCCTGTTTTAATGTATGCACTGGCAATGTATCTGCCACCGGCAGTGCTTGCACATATTAATCCCCCAGTGGCCTTCAGGAAAATGGTCCCATGGTGGTGAATGCGCAGATTGACATCTTAGTTCAATCTGTGTATGCACCTCCACCAGTGCCATTCTACTGGAGACCATTGGGAGGTCAATCTATGTATGTACCTCCATCAGCACCATTTTTCTGCAGCCTGCCAGAAGATCAATCTGCGCTTGCACCGCCACTAGCGCCATTTTACTGAAGACCACTGGGTAGTCAATCTGCGCATGTACCCCCACCAACACCAATTTTCTGAAGCGCGCCGGGAGATCAATATGCGCAAGCGCTGCCCATGGCTTGGATGGTGTTGGTGCAAACTTTAACACAGGAGGAAGATACCGACACCGATGGAGAAGTTTGGGCAGAGCTGAAGGTACTACACACATAGTCCCTTCCCATAATCCTGCACCCACTGTATTGAAATCTTATGAAGCCCAAACTTCAAATGCTGATTAAACAACAACCATGATGTGGATTTCTTCACTGAAGGTATCTATTGAATCTGTATGACAGTGCCATTATGGCCCTACCTTTACTTTAACATGCTAAAGCATGATGACCGGTTCTCTTTAAATGCTAAGTGTCAGCAGATCTGACTTTATTGGGATAAATTGCTGGTAAATTGATTCTGCAGACATCAAACAAATGAAGTCAATGTTTGCAAAATCCATATATCAGCAGTATATTGCCGTTCACTATTACTATGAGATCAATGTGCGCTTGAGACGGATGATTTGTTTTTTGTAGAAATACAGATTGTGCAAGTGTTGAAAAGACAAGTCATTATAATTGATTTGCAGAAGAGACTCCTCTGTATTCACTTTACATTAAATCAACAAAAATATTATCACATAATTCTAACGTCATAAAGTGACTCGTAAATCACAGAAAACATAACTGTCGCACTCCGTTATTGCAGAATACGCAGATTTAGGATGCTTACAGATTGCTTACTTTATACCTTTGTGGATACTTTACTTGGGAATGAAAAATGTACTAATTGTTCTTTGTCTGATGGATCATGTCCTGCAGATTTCAGCTTTCAGCAGAATTATTAAGCACTCATTGTGGGGGAATTAACTGTTTTCCTTGGAGTGCAAATGACCAATATCTTTATCACGAGGATTGCAATAAAGCCTGACACAAGCAAACGATCGATCATACCGCACAATACAGAGGAACGTCACACGTTAACAAACCGTAACAATTAACACCGCGCCGCCTCCTGTCTGCTTAACACTGTCCCCTCCGGCATAAGTCTGCACCTGGAAAATTGCTGATATTACCCCCTGCCATATTCCACTAATTTGTTATCCCATGTGAAAATAGTCTAGTCTATTCTATGAACCCATTTAAAGGGGTTGTCCAGCAAGTGGAGCCATTTTTTGACTTATAGGTATTTTAGTTAAAAAAAAAAAATCATTTTTGCAATTGCGTTGTGTTAAAAATTTTGTACCGCTTACCATTTATAGCCTGTGTGTTGCACTACCTATTGCTGGCTGCAGAATGAGTGAACTGAGAATCGGTCAGTGAACTTGTTCTCCTAGTCCAATGGGGAGTTTCTAACTTTTTTTAAATGTTTTTTTTTTGCATCTCTACATAGCTGACTAATAACCACAGTCCACATCAAAAAGTGTGTAGAGAAAGAGCCTTTAAAGAACAATGGAAACATTTTTAATGAAGCTGAATTGGAAAAATTATTATTGGGCTCAAATGCAAGCATTTATGAAAAAAGGTGGACATTCCCTTTAAGTTACTTCTTTTCTTTTTGGAACAATTTCAAAGGGTTCTTTACAGTTAGAGCAGTCAGACTGTGGAATGCCCTACCACAAGAGGTAGTAATGGCAGATACTATAACAGCTTTTAAAAAAAGGGCTGGATGATTTCCTTAGTACACAAAACATTGTTGGTTATAAATTACTTAGTGACCAAATGTAGAACTGGTGGAGGAAGGTTGAACTAGATGGACCTAGGTCTTTTTTCCAACCTAAGTAACTATATGTAATTATGTAACTATGATTTGTCGCTATCGTCTTTGGGGCTGTCTAGTATCAAAGGTCAGCAAATGACGAAATGCACTTGCATGTGATAAAGGCAATTCTTGTTCTTCTGATGAATAAAAGTCTCCTTTCAGATGTAAAAAATGAGAATAAAAAAATAAAAAAACAAGGAGGTACGGTGATCACATGTTGCTATTATATTGTCGTTATTTCCACAATTTTATGAAAAGGACTAAAACTGCCATTTGGTATTTGCTGTATTGATACTCAATACTAGCTCTTTTATAACTATTGTAGTCCATTTACAAAACCCATTCATGGTACCAATGGAGGGTCTCAGGATTTACATCTAATTGACTTTCTGGTGGTGTAATCAATACCACCTCGTACCACATTAATAATTAATGAACCCATCTCAACCAAAGTGTAGGCTTTGAAGAGTTCTCATTCATGTCGGCATTAAATACGCCATTGTGAATTTTTGATTTGAATTCTGCAGCTGGAAATTGTTGGCCAGAATCTGCTCGCGGCAGGGGTCCCGGCCATTAATTCAAGGATCCTTTACATTTCACAATGCACTTTTCCTTCCTTTGCAATGAATGGCATCAGTAAATAGGAGGAAATAAGATTCAGTGAAAGTTTAAAAGAAGTCTTTATCCACAGTAGATATAATCATATACATTATAAAAGTTTTTTAGAGTACAATTGTACACATTGTATATTGTCTATTGCAAGTCATCAAAGAACTACAAGTACTATTGTCACAATGGGCAAGAAAAAAGTTCCAAAATGGCTAATTTGTGAATCCGAGAAGAAAGTCACCGATATAGCGTGGAACGGATAACACCACATTTTGTATAAGTGTAGTCATATAAGTCACATATATCAACTGTTCGCATTCATTGCATATAATGTAAAACTGCATACACTCTAATAACATTTTCATGATTAGCATTGACAGGAAACTGAAGGGGCCAGTGATAACCACACACATATATAGGACGGGGGAAGTGGAGGGAGCAAAGCAAACCAAGCTAGGAATGTTCTGCATTCTAAAATCAGCCAGCAAATGTCTAGCCATAGTCTTATAATAATATACAAAGGTGCACCTGTAGGTCTATGTGCCTATATGGATTTTAAAGGGATATGACTCATTTATTTCTGTTTTTCTTCTTGTGGCATTTTCTCTACTGACTAGATTTTCTGCATGGAGTAAAGCTACTTAATTTACATCACGTTTGTGGTGTTCCGCAGGAAAAATCCAACGTGTCTATAAACTTTAATGGGCAAATTATACCTAAAAAAGACATTCTTTTCCATAAATTTGACCATTGGCCACAACTATATTAAAGTCATACTTCACTGTACTTTTCAATACAAATAGTGTAAAAGTCTCTACCTCAAAATTCCATTAAAAGGTCATTCCTATCCTCAAAAGTTGTCAACTATCCAAAGGACAAGAGGTAACGTGTAGATTGGTGGGGGAGTTAAGCTGAGAAACACCACCAATCCCAGAAGCTTAAAGAGGTTGTCCACATGGCCTAACCTTAGGTTAGGTCATCAGTGTCTGATTGGCCAGCCTCCCCCTCCAATCAGTTATTATTAGTATCATCAGTGGAAGCAGGCAGCCAGAAATGCTCAGTTCCGGATCTGCTCCGTCTTCCAATAGTGGCCGTGCCCAAGTACTGTATAGCTGCCTCCCATTCAAATCAATAGAGGTCGATTTGTAGTACCCAACCGCAGCTGCTATCAGTTGACGAGGCAGCTCCAAAACTGAGCATTTCTGTCTGCCTGCTGCTCGTGGTACCAAGAACAGATGATTGGCAGGGTTGCGTGGTGTTGGATCATGGCCAATCAGAAATTAATGACCTATCCTAAGGACAAACAACAAGTAATGCACTCACCTCCATGGCCTGTATGCAACACTCCCCACATAAAACTAAATTGCTGAGCAAAAAGCATGTTCAAACACATTTAAAGTTTACTCAACATTTAGACAAGCCTGTGAAATACTGGGAGATCATAGTTAGAGGAGACCAAAATGTAACTCTTGGATACTGTACTTCACACCATGTTTGGAGGTCAAAAAGCACTGCATATCACCTCCCAAAACACCATACCAATAGTGAAGTTTGGAGGTGGGAACAACATGGTGTTGGACTGTTCTTCAGCACACATCACTTGCAAACTTCATATAGTTGAAGAAGGATGAATGGAGAAATGTACCAAAACATTTGTGCAAAATTCTGAAGGATTATGAAGATGAAATGAGGCTTAACATTTCAGCAAGACAATAATCCCAAACACACAGTCAAAGAAACTCTCAAGTAGTTTCAGAGAACGAAAATAAAGCTGCTAGATTGTCCCAGTCAATCACCTGACCTGAATCCATTAGAAAAGAGCCCACGGAACTTGGACTAGTTTCTCCAAACACAGTGCATTTTGAAGCTGTCATCACCAACAGTCTTTTGTATGAAGTGTTAAATACATTTCAGTAAGTGTGTTCAATACTTTTTTCCATGTGCATTTCTCATTATTACACATCACTAAATTTATGGACATTTATGGTTTGATTTATTTGCCTGTGTTGATTGGATGGGTTGTTATCGATATCTGGAGAGAAATTTATGTCAATAGCACCTGTAAAAGTATATTTACTTAGAAAATTGGTGACGTGCTCAATACTTATTTCACCCAAGGAAACTTGGACTACTGATATGGAAGAATAAGCAACATTTAATCTGGACTGGAAAATGTTAAAGGGTTATTCCGAGAAAAACAAGCAAATACATATTCATAGGACCTTGTTTTGGGGGTTCCAGAGCCCAAATCTTGTTATGAATAAGTTAACCGCTATCCTGATTATAAGGAAATAACTTGTAACTTGTTTTTCTGGAGTAACGCGTTGATAAATACTATCACAATGAACTGTCCAGAACAGTCGGTAACCCTGATATTAGATAAGTGTATGAACACTTTAGCCCCAATTCATCAAAGCAATTTTGCCAGAATTCTGGCATAAATTGCTTTGAACAGTCACTAAATTTTTGTGCACCACGTAGTTGTGCAAACGTTTTGTGAATTTTGGCAAATTCAAGCCAGTTTCTCCTATCTATGTCAAAATGGGCATCATTTAAGGCCACTTTACACACAGCAACATCGCTAGTGATGTCGCTGGTGAAAGCACCTGCCCCCATCAGTTGTGCGTCATGGGCAAATCGCTGCCCGTGGCACTCAATATCTCTAGGACCCATGACACGTACTTACCTGCCTAGTGACGTCGCTGTGGCCGGCGAACCACCTCCTTTCTAAGGGGGCGGTTCGTGCGGCGTCACAGCAACATCACACAGCAGCCGTCTAATAGAAGCGGAGGGGCGGAGAGCAGCCGAAAGAAAGTGCCGCCCACTACGTTGCCAGAGGACGCAGGTAAGGTGTTGTTCCTCATTCCTGGGTTGTCACACATAGCGATGTGTGCTGCCTCAGGAACGACGAACATCCTGCGTCCTGCAACAGCAACGATATTTGGGATTAGAACGACGTGTCAACAATCAACGATTAAGTTTTTAATTTTGATTGTTAGCGGTCATTCGTACGTTTCACATGCAATGACGTCGCTAGCAAGGCTGGATGTGCAACACAAATTCCGTGACCCCCAACAACATCTCATTGGCGATGTCCTTGCGTGTAAAGCCCCCTTTAGGAAGGATGGGGCAGGGCAGAGGCATGATGCTACAGCTTGTCTAATTAATGATGAGCTGTGGCACTCCTTAAGGCAGACATCTTACTCAAATCAGGTACTGGAGTGCAGTTTTTATCTTTGCACATGACAGATTACTTTTTTAATGAATCAAAAGTGTCTGAGTTCTACACCTGCCTTCATCATGACCTGCAAGAACATCGCCATCAAGACCTGCAAGAACATCACCATCGAGACCTGCAAGAACATTGCCACCAAGACCTGTAAGAACATTGCCACCAAGACCTGCAAAAATATAGTCATCAAGACCTGCAAGAACATCGTCATCAAGATCTGCAAAAACATCGCCATCAAGACCTGCAAGAACATCTTCATCAAGACCTGTAAGAACATTGCCACCAAGACCTGCAAGAACATCGCAAACCAAGACCTGCAAGAACTTTGTCATCAAGACCTGCAAGAACATCATCATCAAGACCTGCAAGAACATAGTCATCAAGACCTGCAAGAACATCATCATCAAGACCTGCAAGAACATAGTCATCAAGACCTGCAAGAACATCATCATCAAGACCTGCAAGCACATCACCATCAAGACCTGCAAGCACATCGCCATCAAGACCTGCAAGCACATCGCCATCAAGACCTGCAAGCACATCGCCATCAAGACCTGCAAGAACATCATCATCAAGACCTGCAAGAACATAGTCATCAAGACCTGCAAGAACATCGTCATCAAGACCTGCAAGCACATCACCATCAAGACCTGCAAGCACATCGCCATCAAGACCTGCAAGAACATCGCCATCAAGACCTGCAAGAACATCGCCAGTCTTGATGAATCGGAGCCTGCCAGGGTAAAATAGTTGTATTGCACCTATTTGAGGTGTTTAACATGAAATGTTACAAAATAAGTAAAATTTTGAATCTAAGTATGCACGATAGCAAGTGAATGCTTAAATGTAGAGTTGAAAAGTTCAGATTAACCCAACAGGCTTAGATTATCTCAACTTTCTGACCTGAAAAGGACGGCATTCACTTCATCCAAATTTATTCTTTTGTTATTTTACCATGAACACACAGACCAAATGAATGTTCTAACCATTCTGTTTAACAGTGGCACCCATCATTAAAGTCAAGGGTTGATAGATGTGGCAGCTATTCCTTACTGCCTTCATTTAATGTGTAAATCAGAAGCTTTTCCCAGAGTATACATTAACCCCTTAATGACCTTTGGAAATGATTTTTGTCACAGGTTGTACGGAGTAGACTCAGCTCCTGAGCTCGTAGAAGCGACTGCCAGCTGTTGTACAGCCGGCATTTGAATGTACCAGCAGCAACCAAAGCTAAGTTTGAACACTGCTGTTTAACCATTTTAATCACTGACAGCAGCACTTAAATGTACTGGTTGCTGGTTTGCTTGTGCACCAACTCCCATCAGCCCCCCATTGTGTAACACCTGAGAGTTAATGGGATACCATGGCAGCTGTGAGCCTACAGAAGACCCCCATTTCTGCCATCTTGAATATCACTGACATTATAAACTGAAATAAAACAGGACTAAAAAATAAAATAAAAAAGTTTTTTGTTTTTTTTAAATAAAATAATAATAAAAAATAATAATATACATTTTTTGCTACTGCACTGTCTAGCAAAAATGCAATAAGAACTTTGTGTATACCCCAACATTGTATTACCTAAAAACTAAAGCTCGGTGTGCAAAAAAAGAAACCCATGCATAGGTCCATCAAAAGCAAATCAGCCAGAAAATGGCAACACAAGGTACTTTTTTGGTTCATTTTTACAAATATTCAAATTTCTTATAACCAATAAAATATAAAACATAAATTATACTGACCTAGAGAATCAGATTGCCAGGTCATTTTTATACACTATGAATGCATTTTTTTTTACCATTCCATCATTAGACTTTTTTTTCCCTTTATTCAGTACACTGTATGATACTAATAATATCTGCGCCTGTTAGCCACACGTGTCTGCTGATCAGACTGGTACGTCCCTGGTTGCCTCCCTCTGGTTACCGCAGTCTCTGTCGGCGAGGACGCGGTAACCGGAGGGAGGCAACCAGTACGCACCAGTACGTCCTTGGTCATAGATTGGATAAAGTGGTATTCCCATTTCCAAAATCCTATCACAATATATAGTAGATTTAACAATAAGAATATTAGCAAATATCTTCAATAAGAAATGTAGTAGAGGTCTCCTGATATAGCCATGTCTCTTACCTCATGTGCAGGGCATTGGAGGTTAGGTATCCATGGTTACAACCACTCATATAGTGAGAGTTAGTTAATTGCGCATGGACGTAAATATGAATACCTAAGCTGCATTGTCCTGTATATGAGGCAGAAGACGTGGCTATATCAGGAGAACTATACTACATTTCTAATTGGAGGTATTTGCTAATATTATTATTATACTTACTACATTTTGGGATAGGATCTTGGAGACAAGAACGACACTTTAAAAAAACAACAAAAAAAACCCCTTGATCCAAACAAGGGCGCAAGATTGTAGATAGGAGGAGTCTTCCAATCCAGTGCAATAAAGCATTAAAGTAATTTTGAATATATATTGGGATACGCAATTTGTTATAGTATAGACCTGAAGGAATTGTCCAGGAACAAAATACATTTTAATCACTAGCTTGAAATAAAAATAAGTTCTACAATTGGTTGTGAGATTTTAAAAATGTGCCCCTGCTGTGTATTTTGTAATGCCCGTGTCAAACCATACAGGAATATGTTCTGAACATACCACAGCTCCTGAGCAGGAGAGGAAACTAAATAGAGGATCTAGATGTCACGGGGTTCTTCTCCCATATCACACAATCAACAGAGAGAGAGATGGCTGTACAATCCAAAGAGCATTTATTCCAAGCAAATCAAATGGTCCATAACATAATCCACAAAACAGAGGGTAAAATTGTCCAGTAGTGGCATAAATGTCCCCATCTCTCTGAGAAGTTCTAGCTTCTCCCAGAGGATCAATCCTTCTTCCTTCAAGTTCTCAAACAGACTGCCTGAATCTCCCAGGTAAGCAGAGAGTTTACAGTAGGTGGACTCTAAGCCCACCTCCTCCCACACCCAGGGACGGAAGCGCCTCAAGAGGCTATAACTTTGCACTATAGTGGGTGATTACTTACAAACAATACAATGTACACAGAAGCAGTACAAATAATGGACAGTGAACCATGCTTAAAATAGGAATCTGTACAGCAAGATACACCTCCCCCCATATCCCACCATCACACTAGACATTACAGCATGGGATCACAGCTGCTGTTTCCCGTGAGGTAAAACAATGTTTTACCTCACAGAAAGCAGTATCTGCGATCTTATACTGTCGTGTCAGTATTTTCTTTTTTTTCTTCCTCCCATGGCCAGGAGCTCTGGAATGTACTGCTCATATCCCTGTATGGTCAGACACGGCCACTACACAGTACACAGCATGGATACATATATAAGATTATTTCAGCACAGGAACATTTTTAACACAGGCAATTTTAGAACAAATTATTATTCCAAGATGTATTGATGAAAATGTGCTTTGTTCATGTGCAACCTCTTCACAACCTTTGATGTCAATGTACGTCAGAGGTCTTTCAAGGAAGTAGATGGCTGATTTAATCAGCCATCATGTGCCTTTAACAGTCGAAGGTGGAGTGGAGCTCCGTCTGCACATGTTAACATGTTAAATGCTGTAGTCAATCCCTAACAGCTGAATTTAACACGCGCCATCAGGGGGGGTGCACGTCATTCCACCCGCCCATCGGAGTCCCTGTGACGTGATCGTGGTGCGCTGATGGATTGCCATGACAGCCGGGAGTCTGCTGATTATCGCCGTGCCTGTTATTACGATCCTTCTGTGAAAGCCAGTATTTAGTATTGGCGAGATTGATCTGAGAACACCGGACATGTCTCTGATTTTGTGCGGCTCAGTCAGTCCACAAAAAATACACGTACTAGATTTTTAACCTTTGACAGAACCAAGCTATCTAATGCCATACATGATGGCACCTTCCTTACTGCTAGGAAACATTTATACTTTATACAAAATAACTAAAGTAAATATATCAAGTATCCTAACATGTTCTGTTATTGTTTATAGGATCTAGACACTGCTTAACAACGTATAGAAAATATGAAGAAATCAAGCTTGCGGTTTCGAGATTATCGCAAGAAGCTGTAATATGATCATGATAAACTGACAGATTCTGAAACTCATGCTGGAAAATGTGAACTTATAATCACCATCTGTACACACGTGTATTATATCACCCACCAGCCGATATAGCGGAGGAGAGTCTACTGTCTTCAGAACCATATACAGTGTAACCTTGGTTAATGAGAACAATCCGCTCTGGGAGTGTGTTTGTAAACCAAGTTAAGCGGGCTTTACACGCTACGATATATCATACAATATGTCGTCGGGGTCACGTCGTAAGTGACGCACATCCGGCATCGTATGACATATCATAGCGTCTGACAGCTACGAGGGACTGTGAACGAGCAAAAATACTCACCTTATCGTTGCTCGTTCACACGTCTCTCATTTTCTAAAAATCGAACGTCCGGTTGTTCATTGTTCCCGAGGCAGCACACATCGCTCCGTGTGACACCCCGGGAACGATGAACTGCAGCTTAGCTGCGTCCCACCGGCAATGCGGAAGGAAGGAGGTGGGCGGGATGTTTACGTCCCGCTCATCTCCGCCCCTCCGCTTTTATTGGCCGGCGGCTGTGTGACGTCGCTGCGACGCCGAATGTCCCTCCCCCTTCAGGAAGTGGATGTTCGCCGCCCACAGCGAGGTCGTTTGGAAGATAAGTACGTGTGACGGGGGGTTACAACATTGTGCGACACGGGCAACAAATTGCCCGTGCCGCACAAACAATGGGGGCGGGTAGAATCGCAAATGCGATCGCACGATTAATTGCAGCGTGTAAAGCAGGCTTTACTCGTCTAGCAAAGCAAAATTTCCCATAGGAAATAATACAAGCTCAGACAATTCGTTCCACAACTTGTTCAATGTCCCATCCTGGTCCCCTATTGTGCCATTCCACGCATACATATTATGCTCACCTTACCTTCCGTTCCCTCGCCGGCCTCATGGTTCTTGTAGTTCGCCGGTACAGGATGTGTATCGGGTAACCATCGTCGATGGAGGAACTTTCGCTGCCAGAGCGCTGACATCAAAAACAGGAGCCGCTTGCCTTTGATTGGTCCGTGCTGCCTTTGAGTAGCGTCTGACAGCGGAAGTAGCTCCATCGTCGCGATGGTTACCAGATACACATCCTGTACTGGCGAACTACAAGAACTATGAGGCCAGCGAGGGAATGGAAGGTAAGATGAGCATAATATATATGTGCATGTGCGTGTTTGTGCGTGTTTGTGCGGACTGCAAGAGCGGGTCAGAGCACGGTTAAAGTACGGAACGGGAAGTGTGTGCAGTGAGTATTTGCTCGTACGGCAAAGCTTGCTCATAAACTGAGTTACAAATTTACAGCAAGCTTTGCTCATATAGCGAAATGCTCGCACACCGGGTTACCCATAAACCGATGTTCCACTGTATTTTAAAGGCAATCTGTCAGCAGGATTTTGGTATGTAATCTGAGTGTGCCATGATTAAGGAGCAGAGACCCTGATTCCAGGGATGTATCACTTATTAGGCTATGTTTTGCTGTTTCAATACAGTGTTTTATCAGCAGGAGACAGGACAACTTGTGCTTCCTAGTCCAACCACACACCAACACTGATTAGCGCTTTTCTGTCACTATACACAATGCATACAGAAAGCTGTGGTGTAGTTGGGATTATACACAGCTCAACAACTGAGCTCTGCTAGAATAACTGTAGAGAAAACTGTGATTCTATCACAACTGCTGCACCCAGTAGACTAAAACATAGATTGCTGGAATCATGGTCTTTGTCCCTATATCTTACTGTTGACAATTTACAAAACAAAAACCTTTTGACAAATTATCTTTAAAGAAACTGATTTTCCTGAATATAGGGCTACGGCCAAATTTCGATGAGTGTATTTGTTACAGGGGAACTGGCAGATCAGGATAAGGTGGTAAATATTCCAATCGCCAGTCGGGGCCCACTGTGCTCCAGATGACAAAGGAGCTGCTGGCAACCCTAAAGTTAGACAGAGAATACAGGGCTGGGTGGCTCTGAAATAATAGGGGCCTGATCCAAGTTAAGTAACACTTGGATCAGGAGACCGTAAATCCTGTTAGCGTCACAGGGTCACTCACCCAGCCCAGGAATTCCCTGTTGACTACACAGGGGACCTGGGAACCGGTCACATGTGTAGGGACAGTCAGACTGGACGACAACCCAGTTAGCGTTGCAGTGTACCTTTGGCACTACACTGACCACGTGTGCAGGGAACACATCAGGCCGGGTGGTGACCAGGTAGCATTGACAGGAAGAACGCCGCAAAAGTGCCCTGTTGGCCACATGTGTACGACACATCAGACCGAGCGGTTCCCCGATTAGCGATTCTGGCCACCAGGGCTCTCAACTGGCCATGTGTGTACCGGTCACGCCAGGCCAGGTGGTCACACCGGTAGCATTGACTGGGAAGCCGATATGAGGGGGAAAGGTGGCGCAGCAGCCGCAAAACCAGTTGACTCCACTGGGCTGCACTAGCACGACTGGATGGTAGGAGGTGAAAGCCCGGCGCCTGACCCTAACGTGCTGAGCCACGGGTGTCTTGGCGTTACAAGCACCGGATGCCTAACCCTGCCTATTGCTTCTAATCTATGACTTATGCCGCAATGAGGCTCTAACATGGAGGTGTGTTCTGTCTGAGCAAATGTGAAGACTGCACCCCTGCATGTTGTCTCCAGCCCCTTTTATAACCTGGGTCTGCCCCAAACCCAGGGTGGACCACAATAGCGGAGTGCTATGTCATCAGCGACATCACCAGCGGCCTATCTGGAACCGCCACGTCACTGATGACCTCATGGCTGCCACGCCCCAAACACCTCACCAGTCATTGTCTGACAACCAATAGTGAGGTGCCGTGTCATGGGGTGGGCCTCCGCGAGCCAGTCCGGAGTGGCCACATCATCAGGACACCTGATGTGTGTCGGTCTATCAGAGCCTGCCACCTCACGGATATGCCCAGTGAGGTCCTTACTGGACCTAGCCTCTGATGCACTAAGTGCCTGAGCATGCTCAGTAGCCTGAACAACAGTCTCAGAAATCAGACTATCTGCCCGAGCATGCTCAGTAGGCACAACACAGGACAGACATGGCACGATGTCCAAGTACCTGTACAAAGAGGCTTTTCGCACTAAGTGTAGGAACATGTCAGTAGCCTGAACTGAGGACTCAGCCTCAGGAATGGCACAGTCAGGCTGAGCATGCTCACTAGGCGAGGCACTGGACTTTGGCTCTGGCTGGGGTAAATCAGCACGCACATGCGCACTAGCCGCATCTCCACACTTAGACGTGGAGGAGGAAGCAGCCAGCTGGACGACCCAAGGCACGGCCAAAAATGGCAGCTGGCGCCTGGGCGCAACTGGAACCTCAGCAGGCTGCTTGTGTGGCGCCCTGGACAAGCCAGGGGCCACAGAGAACAACACCTACACACCCCCAGCAGTTCACAGCAGACATCCCCAGTGAGACCTGGTTTCTTCCTCGGGCTCAGACAGACACACCAGGTGGGCGGAGTCAGGAGATGGAGACGCCCACCGAGGAGTTTGGCTGGCCTGAGGCAGGAAGCAGGTCCAGACAAGTCCAGGCAGAGGAAGAGAGAGGAGGTCTGCAGGGAGACAGAAGCAGACAGGGGCCTAGGTTGGAGCCTAGGACCGTCGGGTAGAGAGTGAGACAGACAGTAGTGGTCGTCTGTGGGAGCCAGGAAGACAGTTGGTGGAACCGTAGGTAGCCGGGACAGGGTAGTGGCCCGTCCGGTACCGAACCGGGGAGCCAGCTGGAAACCGGAGCGCAGGAGGAGCGTGCACGGAGGCGAAAGAAAGGACTTACACTACCAACCAGGGTCAGGGGAAAAACTACCGCAGCCGTCTGTGGGACCCATCCATCCAGCCGTGTGTTTTACCGAGAACTGTGTCCTCATCATTGGCTGAGTTGCCGTGCGGCACAGCGCTGCCCCCGCGACCCTGCACCTCACCAGGCCCCGTAACCCGCCTGCCATCCATCCCTACCCCCATCACCGGGCCTCGGGACAACCAACCCCCTAACCACGGAGGGGAGAAATAACAACCAAGCTGCTCCCTGTCACCGCTCCCGGGATCCCCATCTAGAGCAGCGGTGGTGTCACCAATATCACCACAACCGTGGGTGGCGTCACGGACAATAACCAAAACCCCCACAATCAAAATCCCCTTTTCACTCACGGGCGAGGAACGCCGCTCGAGTCCCCGGGATCCGGCCCACCGCTCGAGCCACCACCGAGCAGCAGCACCAGCAGCAGCTGGACCCGAGCAGTGGGAGAGCGCAGCGTCCCCTCCTCCGCCCGCGACACTTGCGGCTATGGCAGCGCCGATTCGTAACAGTATTGGACCCCCATTTAAAGGTAACGTGCCATTTTCAGCAGCTATACTGCCCAAACCACGAACAAAATACAGAAAGACTCGCTAATAAAAAAGAACAATAGCTGAGTACTGTGTCAAGGTTTCCATCTTAATCCCTAAAAAATGGGATCAGATGGAACCCCCCAACAGAGCTATTCAACATGATGTGTCACTTTGGACTTGGTTTGGCCTCGGTTCCTGCGGTGTTTGTCCACTTAAGCCTAATCCAGTCTGTGTACATATCGAGATGCATTAACTGGCCACGGGTATTTTGACTGACCTGAACCTAGCAGTCTCATAGGCATACAGTGAAGGAAATAAGTATTTGATCCCTTGCTGATTTTGTTCATTTGCCCACTGACAAAGGCATGAACAGTCTATAATTTTAAGGGTAGGTGAATTTTAACAGTGAGAGATAGAATATCCAAAATAAAATCCAGAAAATCACATTGTATAAATTATATGAATTTATTTGTGTCGCGCCCCGGGGCAGCCGAGCTGCTCGGATCTAGGCAGTCAGTTGCTCAAGGGGTCCCGGACCCGGGGGCACCGTTGAACAGTTTTAATTGAAAAATAAAAATAAAATAAAAGTCCAACTACGCCACTCGCGGTTTGCGGCCAGGGATGATAGGGCCGCCGCTGGAGGTTCCCACTAGGGATGATGGATGGGGACAGCGTGGATGGTGGAGCCCTCCGCGAGCAGGGCTTTTCCCCAGGGGTAGATGAAGGGTTAACGTGGAGGCGCAAGGCAATGAAGTAGTCCAGACAAAGAGGGCAGTTTGAGGGTGTTTACTCAATGGTTCGACGCCCTGAGACGTACTGGATTCCAGGTGCGCCCTTGTCCTGATGGCTGTGCCTGCCAACCTGGTGCCACTCTCCACCTGTGCAGTCCTGTGTATGTGGGTCCTCCCTGGCGTGGAGCACTTGGAGGTCCTCCTGGTGTCTGGGTCCTGCCGCAGGCAGCTTGGACTATTTAAGGGAATATGTTCCGGTCCCCAGTTTGCTGCTGATGCCTCGGACGTTAGAGGGTAGCAGATGAGTCCTGGAAACCCACCCGCCTGGCAGAGTTAACAGAGGCCTTGAAGTCTGTGTCTGTTCTGGGGATCTGCACCCCTGCGTGCAAAGTACTGTGAGCTTTGGATGTCCACCCCACAGGGTCCCTCTGTCCTCGGGGATTGCTCTCTCACTCCACAGCTACTTTCCTCCTCTGAGTGGCTGTTCTTATGACTCAGGTATTTGCAGTGTCTTTCCTTCTTTCTATGTGTCTCAAGAGTCTCTGGTCTATCTTGACACCCTTCCTCTTTCACTTCCTAAACTCTACTGACTGTCTTGCTGTCTACCCACACTCCCCAGGCCACTATCTCCTCCCCCAGGTCTGGTCTCTTCCTCCAAGTTGGCTGCCTGTTATCTAACAGTGCCCAGCCCTGTCATCTGGCTAGGTGAGGCTCTCAGCCAGGTACAGCGAGTGTAAATGTCCTGGTGTGCTAGTGTGTGTGTAGTGGCCTGCACAGTTATGTTGGACTTGGGCTGTTACCTTAATTGTTACCTTATTTTTGTGACACCTGGTTACCGCAGGGGCGTCACATTTGCATTTTGCAGAGAAATACGTATTTGCTCCCCTACCAACCATTAAGAGTTCTAGCTCCTACAGACCCTTAGACACTCCTAATCAACTTTTTACCTGCATTAAAGACAGCTGTCTTAAATTGTCACCTGTATAAAAGACTCCTGTCCACAGGCTCAATTAATCACTTAGAGTCTAACCTCTACAACATGGGCAAGACCAAAGAGTTTTCTAAGGATGTCACGTATGTACGTATATCACACCACCGGTGGTTCAGTCAGCATGAAATGGCTGAAAGGATTAATTTAACTATCTGCATTCTACATAAAGGCCCAGACCTTCTAACACCCCATCCACGTTTTACTGAGGTAGACATAATTTCTATACATATCTCTCAAAATATCTCTAGTGGGGGCATGGCTCATTCACTGGTGAGGCACAGGTACCTAACAGAATGACAGGTGAGAATCACATGGAGATTGGGGCAGCATAGAAAACTGGGGTCAGAGAGAATTGTCCATCACTAGGGTGTGAAAGCTGTGCAGTGACTCCGGAGGACCTAATCGTCCATATGTGTATCGCCTCCCGTGCCAGCGGCCGAGCTGCTCGGATCCAGAGCCGCGGTGGCTCGAGGGGTGTCCGGACCCGGGGGTTCAGCGTGGACATGTGTCGCCCTGGGCAAGCCAGGGGACACAGGTCACACACCACTACACCCCACACTCCAGGTAGGCACATCACAGCTAACCAGAAATCCTTGTTGCCTTCCTCCAGGAGTCTGATGATCCACACCAGGGGGTGGGCCAGGCGGTTGGCTCCGCCCACCAATGAGGTCACAGCTCTGGAGGCGGGAGAAACCAGGCAGTTGAGTCAGGGAGGAGGAAGTGGAAGGAGTGGAGGAGTAGTCTAGACAGGGCAAAAGTAAACAGCAAAGTGAGAGTGAAAGTAGAAAAGTGGAAGAAGAGGAAAGCAAGTGAAGTGACAGAGGAGAAAGAAAGCCTGAAGGGTCCAGCTTTGTGTAGGGCCAGATCAGCAAGGTCAGCGACGGCGGTGACTGTCTGGAGGGGGACCGTTTGGAAGTTCCTGGAAGGACCCCGTTGGCTGTGTGCCCGGTGGTCTGGAGCAGTGTTCCGAAGGACAGTCAGCACCAGGGCAGGGGCCTCTCGGACCCCGGCAAGGCTAGGAGTCGCCAAATTTGCCGAATCCGTCAGTGACGGGGACGCAGATCCCCCAACAACCAAGTCCCGATTGAAGGCAACAGCCCAACCTGAAGCAGAGAGACACCGCCACCGCCACGGCACCAGTTTCTCAGGGCCAGCGCCTGCGGGCAAAGTGTAGAGCTCCTCCGGCCCAGATTGCAGTCGGGGAGCGGGTAATCGGAGGGAATCCACCGCTACCACAAGTGAAACATAGGTGCAAGGAAGAGGGACATCACCGTCACCTACCGGGAGTGCAGGTGCAGCAGTCTGTGGGACCGTCCTACCAGCCGTTTGGTTTACCGTACAAACTGTGTCCATGTCTCAGGCTGAGTGAGTACCACAGTGCCGCAAGGCACAGCGCTGCCCCCGCGTCCCTGCGCCCCATCAGGCCCCGCACCTACTTCTCCATCACTGGGCCCCGGGATCACCAACCCCTACCCACGGAGGGGCAACACAACACCTGGCTGCTCCGAATCACCATCCCCGGGAGCCCCGTACAGAGCAGCGGTGGTGAAATCACCACAACCGTGGGTGGCGTCACGAACTATAACAATCCCCACACCCAACCACAAACCCCTTTTCACTCACGGGCGAGGAGTGTCGCTCGAGAAACCCCGAGATCCGGCCCACAGCTCGAGCCACCACTGAGCAGCTGCCGGACCCGAGCAGAAGGGGTGAGCGTAGTGTGCCGACACCCTCCTCCCCGCCCGCGACAACTTGGCGTCACGAACAGGATCTTACCGCTCTGCCGTCTGGTAGAGGTGCGCCTTGTTACCGCCGGAGGTATCCGGCAGAAAAATTTCAGAAGCCGCCATCTTTGGCGCGAAAAGTTCCCGCTCGAGCGTCTTCTCGAGCAGTAGAGGCGCGAAGGCCAAAACCCCGCCCCGAGAGAGGAGGGGCCGGAAAGAGCTAAGGGGGACACGATGGCGGCTGGACGCATGTAGCTGCGGCTATAAAAGCAGGGACGCCAGGACTCTGCAGCGATATTGGGTTCCTGGAAGACCTCGTTATCAAGATGCAAAACTTTGCTCATAACGAGGAAGCTCCCGCACCTGGCACGGCGACGTGGTTGAGGGACCGGACAGTCCCGCTGAGTAAACGTCTGCAGGCCCATATGCAACTCCTCCTGGAGGAGTGGGAGACCGACATGGCGGACGTGGTGGCTGCTATGTGGAGACGCAAGGCAGAAGAGGATTTGGAGGAGCGGGTAAGCGACCCACGCCCCTGTATTCCGGAGGGATCGGCCGTTGGAGCTGAGGGGCCCGGCCGGCTTCCGCTCACCCTGCCTCTCTCCCTGCTACCCGTAGTAGCTGCTGCCGCCCCGCCATTAGGCCCGCTACCTGCCCAACCGGTAGCGATACCCTGCCCAGCCGCTCCGGCGGACCAGCCGGCTGCAGACGTCCGGGACATCCCTGAAGTATGCCGGGGGGAACCGCTGGAACTGCGACCCCTTAACAGCATGGTGCCAGAAGTCACAGTAGAGACTGTGCCAGACCCTGAGCCCGAGACCGTGGCCTGGATGAAGGCCCGGGTGATGCAATTCCACCAGCGTCAGCAGGATCAGCTCTTCCGGATGATGGAGCAGTGGACCAACGAGATGGAGGAGCTGCTTACAACTGCCCCGAGGTACGGAGGGGGAATGGATGTAGCAGAACCGACTGGTGACCCACGTCCCTATGTCCTCCCAGGACCGGCCGCTGCGGCTGAGGGGCCCGGCCTAGTCTCGGCCTGTGCATCGCCCTTGCCGTTACTTATGAGGCGCCTTAATGTCAGCTCGCCAAATCTGCTGCTCCGTGCTACCGCAGAAGGGGCTGAAGTGCTGGAAGTTGGAGGCCAGGAGGCTGCGACAGCTGGCGGCAACCCGCCTGACGCAGGAACACGAGATGACGACTCCGGCCCTAGTCCCGGGTCTGCTGCTGAGTTTGAAGAGGCCAGTGAGCTTTCCCGCTATGTATGGGACCCCATGTTTGTCCATGCACCGTGTGCCGGTGGAAATGGGTACCGGGTGCCCCTGTCACCGCAGGCATGTCAGTGCATGTTTGATGTGCCGGTGGCAGAGGATGGGTCCGCCTGAGCAGAAAAGTACGAGTAGGGCCGTGGGTGACCGTAGCAGCAGTCCCCGTTGGGACCACCAGTAAGTTTGTTTAAAAGTTTTGGAAAGAATGATAAGGAAAATGAAAATTACCGAAGTTTTACCTGATTTGCTTGTGATTGAACCAGTTGGAGCCGGCACCGTTGTCCCCGTGGGGACTGTTTAAGGTTCATTTGGCATGGGAACTATCTATGGACAAGCCCGTGAACTTGCAGGGCACCACAAACGTTAAGTGGCTTGTAAATATGTTGGTTACCGTTACCGTTTCCGCAATGCCGCCTCCGGAGAGGCAGGTTGGAGGGAGGGCCCTCAGCAGAGCAGGCTAGGGCCCAGCCACCAAAGGAACCGGTGGCTACCCTCTGGAGGGGAAGGACAGATCCCGCTCGGGTAACTTGTGCTGGACTGTGGGTCAAGGGGTGCTGCCTGGGTTTTAGGGGCAGCATCAGGGCCAGGTTGCTTGGGTGGGAGAGAGCGGAAACCGTAGCCGTAAACCGTTGCAACGTTAAAAGTAAATGTGCCTCCCGTCTTGGGAAGAGTTTTGATTAAAAATGTATATATGTTGATTTTTCAAATGTTATCTTTTTCAGAAAAATAAAACCGGTGTAGGACGGCAGCCCGCGGACGGTCTGCATTTTGCTAAGGGGGAATGTGTCGCCCTGGGCAAGCCAGGGGACACAGGTCACACACCACTACACCCCACACTCCAGGTAGGCACATCACAGCTAACCAGAAATCCTTGTTGCCTTCCTCCAGGAGTCTGATGGTCCACACCAGGGGGTGGGCCAGGCGGTTGGCTCCGCCCACCAAGGAGGTCACAGCTCTGGAGGCGGGAGAAACCAGGCAGTTGAGTCAGGGAGGAGGAAGTGGAAGGAGTGGAGGAGTAGTCTAGACAGGGCAAAAGTAAACAGCAAAGTGAGAGTGAAAGTAGAAAAGTGGAAGAAGAGGAAAGCAAGTGAAGTGACAGAGGAGAAAGAAAGCCTGAAGGGTCCAGCTTTGTGTAGGGCCAGATCAGCAAGGTCAACGACGGCGGTGACTGTCTGGAGGGGGACCGTTTGGAAGTTCCTGGAAGGACCCCGTTGGCTGTGTGCCCGGTGGTCTGGAGCAGTGTTCCGAAGGACAGTCAGCACCAGGGCAGGGGCCTCTCGGACCCCGGCAAGGCTAGGAGTCGCCAAATTTGCCGAATCCGTCAGTGACGGGGACGCAGATCCCCCAACAACCAAGTCCCGATTGAAGGCAACAGCCCAACCTGAAGCAGAGAGACACCGCCACCGCCACGGCACCAGTTTCTCAGGGCCAGCGCCTGCGGGCAAAGTGTAGAGCTCCTCCGGCCCAGATTGCAGTCGGGGAGCGGGTAATCGGAGGGAATCCACCGCTACCACAAGTGAAACATAGGTGCAAGGAAGAGGGACATCACCGTCACCTACCAGGAGTGCAGGTGCAGCCGTCTGTGGGACCGTCCTACCAGCCGTTTGGTTTACCGTACAAACTGTGTCCATGTCTCAGGCTGAGTGAGTACCACAGTGCCGCAAGGCACAGCGCTGCCCCCGCGTCCCTGCGCCCCATCAGGCCCCGCACCTACTTCTCCATCACTGGGCCCCGGGATCACCAACCCCTACCCACGGAGGGGCAACACAACACCTGGCTGCTCCGCATCACCATCCCCGGGAGCCCCGTACAGAGCAGCGGTGGTGAAATCATCACAACCGTGGGTGGCGTCACGAACTATAACAATCCCCACACCCAACCACAAACCCCTTTTTACTCACGGGCGAGGAGTGTCGCTCGAGAAACCCCGGGATCCGGCCCACAGCTCGAGCCACCACTGAGCAGCTGCCGGACCCGAGCAGAAGGGGTGAGCGTAGTGTGCCGACACCCTCCTCCCCGCCCGCGACAGACACTCGAATTAAAAGAAGAGGGGGAGTATGTACAGGGGATTAGAAAGTTCATGACGCCACCCACGGTGTGTGGTAATGTAGGAGACCACCACTGCTGTTGGGGGAGCCCGATGGCGATGGTGTAGCAGCAGGATGTTTAACCCCTCCGTGGGTAAGGTGTTTGTGCCCCAGGGCCCGTTGGGTGTTGGTGTTTGGGGTGCTGTTGGGTAGAGGAAAAGGGGCTTTTCAGTGTACTCACTCAGTCCAGGAATAATAACACCGACAGCTTGCCAACCAGAATTCTGAGCACCACTGCAGCCTGGAGGGAACACGCTGGGATCCGTGCCCTTAGTGTTGCTGTTAGCCTGTGGCCTTTTCCGTGACACCTTCTTACTAGTTGGACCCTCAAGCTTGAAACTTTTCATGTCCCGCTCACCCGTATGGGTAACGGAGTGAGCTTGGTCTCAGGGTTCACGCATAGGATTTCTTTGGACTGTATTTGGGAAAGTCCTATCCCATGGGTGCGCTAGTACCCTGATTTTGGAGCGGGTTGGGGATGAATCTTGAAGTCTTCACCCCCGTCGGGTAAATTACCGGGACGCGTGAAGCTACTTCCTGGCCTAGGGTCCACTTACCCCGTCATGTCCTGGCCTCTGCCCAGTGATGGCTCAAGGCCGCCGGCTGCCCTCCTTGGCAGTCCGTGCCCCTTGACGCGATCCCCTGCGACTGGGGTTCTAGCTTGTACCAGGCCCAGACCAACGTCTGCCACCTAGCAAACTCCAGGAGCCCTGCTCCAGACCGGTGACCTCTCTCTCCTAGAGAGTCACTTTACACCTCCTACTCTTTTCACTCCTGTTTCACTTCTCTATCACTTTCTCACTTTCCCTAACAACCCCCCATGTGGGCGGACCTATTCCCTTCAGGCCCCCCAATGGTGTGTCTGGTAGGTTTGGTGCAAAGTGTTCCTAGGATTTTGACTGGCTAAGCTGTTAGCAACACCAAAGGACCAGAATGTGTCGCACAGGGGTATATTGGGGCAGTTTCTTTATCCATCCCTGGACTAGTGCACATGGGCATGCTCTGTTGTTCCTGATGCTGCAGGTTACTGGAGGTCAGGAAGACAAAAAGAATGAGGGACAGACAAGTAGGATCATAACAAGGAAGTCATGGTCTCAGGAGTGGCTAAGAATGCAGCTCAGTCTATAATACAATGTATATACACACGTATAAATACAATTAGGTCCAGAAATATTTGGACAGAGACACAGGTTTTTGCATTTTAGCTGTTTAACAAAAAATATTCAAGATAGCGTTATACGATCAATGTGGGCTTAAAGTGCAGACTCTCAGCTTTAGGGTTCACTCACATCAGCCATAGATTCTTTAAAGGTGGTGTCACACACAGCGACAACGACAACGACGTCGCTGCTACGTCACCATTTTCTGTGACGTTGCAGCGACGTCCCGTCGCTGTCGCTGTGTGTGACATCCAGCAACGAGCTGGCCCCTGCTGTGAGGTCGCCGCTCGTTGCTGAATGTCCAGCTTCATTTTTTGGTCGTCGCTCTCCCGCTGTGACGCACAGATCGCTGTTTGTGACAGCGAGAGAGCGACGAAATGAAGCGAGCAGGGAGCATGAGCCGGCATCTAACAGCTGCGGTAAGCTGTAACCAAGGTAAACATCGGGTAACCAAGGTGGTTACCCGATATTTACCTTCGTTACCAGCCTCCGCCGCTCTCACGGTGCCAGTGTCGGCTCCTGCTCTCTGCACATGTAGCTGCAGTACACATCGTGTAATTAACCCGATGTGTACTGTAGCTAGGAGAGCAAGGAGCCAGCGCTAAGCAGTGTGCGCGGCTCCCTGCTCTCTGCACTGTGACATGTAGCTGCAGTACACATCGGGTTAATTAACCCGATGTGTACTGTAGCTAGGAGAGCAAGGAGCCAGCGCTAAGCAGTGTGCGCAGCTCCCTGCTCTCTGCACTGTGACATGTAGCTGCAGTACACATCGGGTTAATTAACCCGATGTGTACTGTAGCTAGGAGAGCAAGGAGCCAGCGCGCGGCTCCCTGCTCTCTGCACATGTTGCAGCACAGCGACGCGTGTCGTTATGATCGCTGCTTCGGCTGCTGTGTTTGACAGCTAAGCAGCGATCATAACAGCGACTTACAAGGTCGCTGCTACGTCACAGAAAATGGTGACGTAACAGCAACGTCGTTGTCGCTGTCGTTTAGTGTGACCCCAGCTTAATGCAAGAGAATTGGGCCAATTATGCAAATTACACTCGGCTCAAACTTTGGTCAGTTTACCCTGATCTGAATCTCTCACATAAGAGAACTGGATTATACTAACGGAGAAGACAAAGATCTTAAAGGTCTGAAAGCTAAAGAAATTGCAATCTAAATCCCCATTTATTTATTGCCCCAATTTAAACTAATTTCTAATATGGCTGTATTAAAAATTCCCTACCTTTCACTGACTACACAATCTAACTACTATTGATTTTTTTCCTCCTACTTCTTGTCTGATGGCACTTTATTTGAGACTCCCAGTGCATGTGGGGATACTCAAACAAAGTGTCATTAGAGCAGGGGGCAGAGGCTGCTGTCACTGTCACAGCCTCTGCCTCCTCCCTGAAACAAAGCATCATCAGTGTTGCTCGTTTCAGGGATTGCTCTGTCTCTGCTGTGAAAGGAAAAAAGGGGGGAACGATCCAGCACAAATCCTCCTTATGTGAAAATATTCGAGTCTTTATTTAAACATCGTTAAAATCATAGTGAAGGCCAAAAAATCGCTTAGATGGTAAGGGTACAGTTCATGAAAGCTTTACGCGTTTCGGACTAATAATAAAACCAACAAGTCCTTAATCATCTGTCTCTGCTGTCCCTGCTCTGTCCCTAAGTGTTTGCTGTGCACTGGGCGATCTTCACGGTGACAACATCTACTCTATTGCCGGCTAAGATCAACAGAGCTGAAAACAAAGAGCAGCGCGTACTATCAGTGTGCTCAGAGTACTTGGCGGCGTGCACAGACCAGCTCCGCCCCTACAGTGATGTCACTTGTGGGGGTCGTGCTGGTCTCTGAATGCAGCTGGGTACTCTACCACCATGCACTGATCTGAAGGAGCACAATGTAAAACTCTGTGTGAACAACGTAGGGTGCATCATCCTCAAGGAGCAGGGAAGGAGGACAGTGATCGTAAGAACATAGGAGGTGCCGAACCGAGCCAGTGACACCCATGGGACTTGACCATCCCGCAGGTGAGTATAATAAAAGGTCTTTTTCATGCTATGCAGATAATTTTGGGCACTTATATACAGTATTCTAGAATGCCATATATAAGGGCTTACAGATGCTGGTGGCAGTATATATGGGACAAACCTGGTGACAGGTTCCATTTAATCAGCCTTTGCCAAAAACATCTAAAGAAGCCAGCCCAGTTCTGGAATAGCATTCTTTGGACAGATGAAACTAAGATCAACCTGTTCCAGAATGATGGGAAGAAGAAAGTATGGAGAAGGCTTGGAATGTCTCCTGATTAAAAACGCACCACATCCTCTATAAAACATGGTGGAGGCAGTGTGATGGCTGGGCATGCATGGCTTCCAATGGCCCTGGGTCACTAGTGTTTATTGATGATGTGACTGAAGACAAAAACAGCCAGATGAATTCTGAAAGTGTACAGGGCTATATTTTCTGCTCAGATTAAACCAAGTGCAGGAAAGATAATTAGACTGAGCTTCACCGTAGATAGGAAAGATCCCAACACACAATGCAGAATCAAGCCAGGAGATTTTTAAGGCAAAGAAGTGTAATATTCTGCAATGGCCGAATCAATCACCAGATCTCAACCCCATTGAGCTGCATTTCACATGCTTAAGACAAAACTTACAAGCAACAACTGAAATCCGCCGCAGTACATACAAGACAAGCAAAAGAGAGAGGCGATCAATTGGTGCAAAAATTATTTTTATTCACAATAATAGCAAACAGGTGAAGGGATAGGAGGCAAAAAGCGAATTTACATCACCACAAATGTAAGGTGATATTCTATATTTAATGACAAAATGGCTGACAAGCAGTGCATAGAAGGTATATATGTTGAGCCCATGTGACCGTGTGCAACATCCAATATACATTATATCCACGTCATTATCACATCAATAACATGGGGTCAACACAGTGTACACCATACAAGAGAGAATAGTCATACACATATATTCATACTAGTCCCATACCGCTATGTCTATGTCAAAAATTATTCATTATTCCACGATCAAAAAGGTTTTGATCATAGGATATAACCTGGCGCAACAAGGAAATCACATATGTTAGGGATTAATAAATTACTCCATAGAAAAAGCCCATGACAAGTGTGCATGCAAAACTATCCATAATAAAATGCACACAAGCCATCATTGCACATATATATATTAATGGAAACCTATCCCAAAAATATCATCCACCATGGGATCACACGGGATGTCTAATCAGTACTTTAGCACATAATCGCAACATAGCACATAATGGAGTGCACATCAGACATCACCACATAATCACATACAGAGACAAGAGATCTATTTAACATAGGGTCAAAACAGATGTCTCACGGGTAGTCCATTAAATGATTGCATTCAAATAAAGGGCCAACATAATTTCCTATATATCAACCAAGGGCGCAGTAAAACCGCAGCACATGTAGCGCCAGGATACCATAAACACAACCATATATTATCGGTACTCATATAAAAGTGCAGAAAATAAGAAAAATGCACCGCTAGCCATAAATCAACATGAATAACATTACCTAGATGATAATGAACACTGTGGTGGTAATGCGCCCGATGCGCATTTCGGTGTGTACCTTCGTCAGGGGGCGTGACCGGAAAGGAAAGGGGGTGCCGTTTAAAAAGGCCTCAATCCCCAGCTGATTGGGCAGTCATTGTAACGCATCCGAAGCCGGCCGGGCGGAAGTCCCGCCTCACAGACGCGTCATGGCCACAGAGGGCGCCGGGTTTGACCCTATGTTAAATAGATCTCTTGTCTCTGTATGTGATTATGTGGTGATGTCTGATGTGCACTCCATTATGTGCTATGTTGCGATTATGTGCTAAAGTACTGATTAGACATCCCGTGTGATCCCATGGTGGATGATATTTTTGGGATAGGTTTCCATTAATATATATATGTGCAATGATGGCTTGTATGCATTTTATTATGGATAGTTTTGCATGCACACTTGTCATGGGCTTTTTCTATGGAGTAATTTATTAATCCCTAACATATGTGATTTCCTTGTTGCGCCAGGTTATATCCTATGATCAAAACCTTTTTGATCGTGGAATAATGAATAATTTTTGACATAGACATAGCGGTATGGGACTAGTATGAATATATGTGTATGACTATTCTCTCTTCTATGGTGTACACTGTGTTGACCCCATGTTATTGATGTGATAATGACGTGGATATAATGTATATTGGATGTTGCACACGGTCACATGGGCTCAACATATATACCTTCTATGCACTGCTTGTCAGCCATTTTGTCATTAAATATAGAATATCACCTTACATTTGTGGTGATGTAAATTCGCTTTTTGCCTCCTATCCCTTCACCTGTTTGCTATTATTGTGAATAAAAATAATTTTTGCACCAATTGATCGCCTCTCTCTTTTGCTTGTCTTGTAATTTTATAGCGATTTGGTCCATATTTAGTAGTCCTTACTTGCATTTTATGATATACATATATGATATATTGATATGTCTTTATGAACATGCTGATGGTTATGCCGTTATTTATTTACGCAGTACATACAAGCATCACAAAGGAGGAAACCCAGAATTTGGTGGCTTCCAAGATTTCCAGACTTCAGGCAGTCATTGCCTATAAGGATGCTCTTCAAAAAATGTAAAAATGAACATTTTCTTTATAGTAAACTAAATTTATCCAATTACTTTTGAGTCCCTGAAATAAGGAGGTTTTGTACAAAAATGGTTGCAATTCCTAAATGTTTCACAGGATATTTTTGTTCAACCCCTTTCATTAAACCTGAAAGACTAAACTTCTATTGCTTCAAAAGGAACCTGAAGACCCACCTATCCCGACAAGCCTACAACCTACAATAGCCCTTAGACCAGTACACCACTGTGCAACCAGCTGTACCCTCACCTATTGTACCCTCACCCATCCGCTGTAGACTGTGAACCCTCACGGGAGGGTCCTCTCTCCTCCTGTACCAGTGTTTTTGTAATGGTTCATGATTTTTAAACTTGTTTTTTATGTATACCCTTTTTACTTGTTAAGGGCCTTGGAATAATGGTGCTATAATAATAATAATAACAATAATAATAATAATAATAATAATAATAATAATAATAATAATACATTTCACATAAACAATAGTGGCATCCAGAGGCCAAATCACAAAGATTCAGTCACTTTTCAAATATTTCTGGACCTAGCTGTATATATCTGCTTACCCTTCTGGATGCCTACAAAAGTTTATCCATAGTCCAGTGGTCGCATATTGTGTGAACAGCCTTTTCCTCTAGAGATTTTTAGCACCATTTTCTTTCCCATGCCTTGGGGCTCGTGTGATAATGTATCTGGAGACTCCGACATATGCGACATTCCCCAGAAGGTGATCACTGGTATCACATTTGGCTCAGAAAGTAGGTCTTGTTCTCTCTCTGTGCTCCCTATTGATGAGCACTAATAATCGTCCTCATCCATTTGTCACGTATTAAGCTTGTGCATTTGATCTTTCTGGTATTTTACACTGCACTGTGGTATTTGTTTGGCACTTCTGGAAAGGTATTTTGTGCAGCATTGTGGTATTTGGTGCTATGAGGGGGTATTATTTGGTTGGCGCTGACCAGTGGTATTTGTTGGTGCTAAATGGTAGTAGTCTTTTTTCACTCCTAAGGAAATGTCATCTACATGATTGTCTGGTGAGGTCCAAAAAAGAGAAAAAGTTTAAGAAGCCTTGGTTTTCAGTTTCTAATAGCAACTGTAATGCGGGCGTCACACAAGACGATCTATCGTGCGATATGTCATCGGTCACGGTTTTCGTGACGCACATCCGGCATCATTTGCGATGTTGTTTCATGTGACACCTATGAGCGTCTCAGAACGATCACAAATCGGTTACAAATCGTGTATCGTTTACATGTCGTTTATTTTTAAAAAATCGTTTATTTTTCTTTGCGCCGGCTGTTCATCGTACCCGGGGTAGCACACGTCGCTCCATGTGACACCCTGGGAACAATGAACACAGCTTACCTGCGGCCGCGGGCTATGCGGAAGGAAGGAGGTGGGTGGGATGTTTACATCCCACTCATATCCACCCCTCCGCTTCTATTGGCCGGTGCCTGTGTGACGTCGGTGTGACGCCGAACGTCCCACCCCCTTCAGAAAGTGGATGTTCGCCGCCCACAGCGACGTCGCTCAGCAGGTAAGTACGTGTGATGGGGGTTTAGCGACTTTGTGTGACACAGGCAGCGGTTTGCCCGTGACGCACAAACGACGGGGGCGGATACGATCGCTCGTGCGATCGCACGATAGATCGTATCGTGTGACGCCCGCATTAGGCTATGTGCCCAGGGGAGTTTGTGCCTGCAGATATATCCGCAGGTACATCCGCAGGTTTCCCGCAGCTGCTTGCCGGAATCCGCAGCTATTTTTAGCTGCGGTAGTACAGCGAAATAGCTGCAGAAAACCTGCGGACATTCGTGCAGCTTACCTGTGGAAGTCCCGGCCTCTACCTCCACAGCGGAGGGCCGGGATTTCCGCAGGAAATTCCGCAGAAATAATTGACATGCAATTACGTGTGGCTGCGGAACATCCGCAGCATGTTCCGCAGCTGCACGTATCCGCAGCATGGACACAGCACTCCCCATGTCCCATAGGATAACATGGGGAGTGTCTATACATGCTGAAACCTGCGGATTTATCTGAAAAATCCAGAAAATCCACGGATTTTCCGCAGATAAATCTGCAGGTTTAATCTCCCGTAGACAAAAGAATCTAAATTTTTACTCCATTTGTCACCTGCAAATGAAAAACTGATTTACATTCAGTGTCAAACTTTCCTAATGAGGAGAACTCAGAAATCACAGCCTTGTATGAAAGTGATAATGAATATTAGCACACATTGCACAGTGCAATGTCGCACCTATGTGCTATACTGCCAAGAGTCAGCACTAACGAAGAATGGAGGGCTGCCATGTTTTAGTGTTATATATGTGGAAATCTGTGTAACCCTTTCTGTGCTATAAACATTGATAAACAAGCAAATCTTTTAGAACTTAATGCGTTTGTCACTTGGAATGTATTTGAACGTCACATTTATTTACTAAAAGATTTCAAATGAATGCGGGACAAAATTATTGTTTTAATAATGAATCTAGTCCCATTGAATATACAAAGAGATGCAGTTTGGGCTCATAGCAAACCAGGCGTAATAGAGGCGACAAATTACAAGCCTGTACAACAATGACCCATAATATGGTATGTAAATGAAGCTTCGTTGTTAGCAATCTCATAAAGTACAAAATGAATATTGGAAGTCCATAGGGTAGCATAATCTATGCCAGTGATGGTTGGCCCTCTGTGTACCCAAATCCGTGGCCAGCATGTATCAGGCACTGGATGTATGATCTCAGCAAGATATGTTTGACTCTAAAGCGCTGCAATATTTCAGAGAAAAATACACTTTTAATAGCCACCAGGGACTGAGGTACACTGTAGGTTTGTCGGACCGGTGGGTCCCTGGTAAATTCTCTCCACTTGATGCCCTGGATTGACAGCCTTATGCTTAAAGGGAATCTCTCAGCAGGTTTTTGCCACCTCATCTGACAGCAGCATTATATAGGCAAAGAGATCCTGAATCTAACGATGTATCACTTAGATTACTGGGTGCAGCTATTCTGATATAATCAAAGATTTTAGTTTTTGCATGTAGCAGACTTAACAAGATGCCCCTCCCCCCACACCAGGTTTTCAGTCTACATTTCCATAGACAGAAACTGCTAATCACAGAAGGGGCAGACTTAAGGGTGCTTTACACTCTGCGACATTGCTAGCGTTTGCTAGCGATGTCGTGCGCAATAGCACCTGCCCCCGTCGTTCGCGTGACATTTGGTGATCGCTGCCGTAGCGAACATTATCGCAACGGCAGCGTCACACGCACATACCTTTTCAGCGACGTCGCTGTGAAGGCCGAACAATCCCTTCTTCAAGGGGGAGGTGCGTTCGGCATCATAGCGACGTCACTGCGGCGTCACTAAGCGGCCGCCCAATAGCAGAGGAGGGGCGGAGATGAGCGGCCGGAACATGCCGCCCACCTCCTTCCTTCCTCATTGCTGGTGGACGCAGGTAAGGAGATGTTCGTCGTTCCTGCAGCGTCACACATAGCAATGTGTGATGCCGCAGGAACGACGAACAACCAGCGGCATGCACCACCAACGATATTATGAAAAGGAGCGACGTGTCAACGATCAACGATTTTTGACGATTTTGCGATCGCTGAGCGTTGCTCCTAGCTGTCACACACTGCGATGCCGCTAACGGCATCAGATGTGCGTCACTAACAACGTGACCCCGATGATATATCGTTAGCAATGTCGCAGCCTGTAAAGCACCCTAAAGACTTCAGCTCATGGGCTCCTCAGTCAGACTAATCATGAAGCAAGGAACCTTAAACTAACATTGCAGGTGAACAAAAACACACAATAGAGTAGGGCTGTAATATTAATGTTAACCCTTGTAGTATGCTGTCTTCAGATTACATGGAAAAAAACCTGCTGACAGATTCCATTTAAGTGCACATATAGGGAAATACATGTCAATACAGGGCAGTGGGCAAGGAGAAACTGCCAGTGACCCACGTTTCTGACTAATCTACAGTGCCCTCGGATCCCAGTGGTTATTAAAAGTATGTTTTTCTGCAAACGTCATAGTGCTTCATAGTCAAACATACCTGCCAAAATTAATACAACACATGTTCTTTTTAAAGGGAATCTGTCAGCAGGTTTTTGCTACCTCATCTGAAAGCACATGATGTAGGCAAAGAGACCGAATCCATCAATGTATCACTTAGATTTCTGTGTGAATCTGTTGTGACACAATCTCATTTTTTTAGATTCGGCATGCAGCAGAGCTGAGAAAGCTAACCCTGCCCACACCAGGCTCTGTGTGTACAATGTTCATAGAAGGGGGAGTGTTAAGGGGGCTTTACACGCTGCAACATCGCTAGCGATTGCTAGCGATGTCGTGCGCAATTGCACCCGCCCCCGTCGTTCGTGCGACATTTGGTGCTCGCTGCCGTAGCGAACATTATCGCTACGGTAGCGTCACACGCACATACCTTGTCAGCGACATCGCTGTGACCGCCGAACAATCCCTCCCTCAAGGGGGAGGTGCGTTCGGCGTCATAGTGACGTCATTGCGGCGTCACTAAGCGGCCAGCCAATAAAATCGGAGGGGCGGAGATGAGCGGGACGTAACATGCCGCCCACCTCCTTCCTTCCGCATTGCCGGTAGACGCAGGTAAGGAGATGTTCGTCATTTTTGCGGTGTCACACATAGCGATGTGTGGTGCCGCAGGAACGACGAACAACATCGTACCTGTGGCAGCAGCGATATCAAGGAAAGGAGCAACGTGTCAACGATCACCGTTTATTGAACGATTTTGCAATCATTGATCGTCGCTCCTTAGTGTCACACGCTGCGATGTCGCTAACGGCGCCAGATGTGCGTCACTAACGACGTGACCCTGACGATATATCATTAGCGATGTCGCAGCGTGTAAAACAACCTTTAGGCTAGGGCTCAATTGCTGGTGTAGCTGATGTAGTTTGAGCAATGATAAGTCCTAGTGCTAAAATAATCATTGCAAGCAAACAACAGCACATACCTTGAAAAGGGACACATTTCTGAATTCAGTGTCTTAACCGCTACAGCATGCAGTCATAAGATTGAATAGCAAAATCCTGCTGACAGATTCCCTTAAAATACTTAGGCGGGCTTTGCACACTACGACATCGCAGGTGCGATGTCGGTGGGTTCAAATTGAAAGTGACGCACATCCGGCATCACATGCGACATCGCAGTGTGTAAAGCCTAGATGATACGATTAACGAGCGCAAAAGCGTCGTAATCGTATCATCGGTGCAGCGTCGGCGTAATCCATAATTACGCTGACGCGACGGTCCGATGTTGTACCTCGCTCCTGCGGCGGCACACATCGCTGTGTGTGAAGTCGCAGGAGTGAGGAACATCTCCTACCAGCGTCACCGCGGCTTCCGTAGGTTATGCGGAAGGAAGGAGGTGGGCGGGATGTTTACATTCTGCTCATCTCCGCCCCTCCGCTCCTATTGGCCGCCTGCCGTGTGACGTCGCAGTGACCCCGCTTGACCCGCCCCCTTAATAAGGAGGTGGGTCGCCGGCCAGAGCGACGATCGCAGGGCAGGTGAGTGCATGTGAAGCCGGCGTAGCGATAATTTTCGCTACGCCAGCTTACACAAGATATTGTACCTGTGACGGGGGCGGGGACTATCGCGTGCGACATCGCAGCATCGGCTTGCGATGTCGCAACGTGCAAAGCCCGCCTTAGATTCTCAATGAAAATCCTATTCTCAATCATCTTTGCTGTGAAATCTGACTTTCCTTTCAAAAACCTTTCTGTCATCAACACATTACTATTTATATTGCCAGAGGTATATGGGCAGGACATTTTTTTCATAGGTCATATATTTAGTGGACAAATATGTGCAAACACTGCCTAAGTATAGAAAAAAAGCACTTCTTTAGTGCAGAATTTGTGGAAAATCATTACATAAAAGTTAATACAAAATAACCATTCAAACCAAGAACAACATCTTGTAGGTAACACAGCCATAATAAAAATCATACCTTTAACCCCTTCAGCCATGATTGGGAAGGGGATCCTGACCTTTCACATATTGGTACATCATGATGATCATTTGGGGCTCCTGTTCCTATGCGATAACCATCAGGAGCTTGGCTTACATGAGAGCCAAGCCCCGGCTGTCATAGCCAGGAGAGGTGCATGCACTGCCCTGGGCTGTTTAACCCCATGAATGCAGTGATCAATATCAATTGCAACACTTAAAAGGCTCCCATCTGATTGGAACCCCCAAGGCTAGGGGGCTGCAAAAAGAAGCAAAATGATGACTAAAGCAGGACAATGATCCCACAATGATCCCACAATGATCCCAGCTCTGCTACATTTCAGATTGCAGTGCACAGTCAAATCAGAAAACGCAACCAATCATTGCGGCATCAGGGAAACACGGAGCCACAGTTGTGAGAGCAGTCACATCAGTGAATTCACCTGAAGTCACAGCTGGTGGTTCCCATGGTACCCCAGCTGTGACCTCAGGTGAACTCACCTCAGGTGAACTCAATGCCGAATTACCCGCTTAGGCTATGTGTAAACGTTGAGTATTTGGTTGCAGAAATTTCTACACTAAATCTGCATCTCTGCATCTCTGCAATCTGCATTAAACTTGCATTGCGTTTTTGGTGCATTTTTCTGTCAGGAGATGCAGATTTGGTGCACAAATTTCTGCAACAAATTTCTGCAACAAATCTGCATTTCCTGGAAGAAAAACATTTCAAATACTCAACGTGTGCATATAGCCTAAGCCAGTACTCCAGCATTAAATTTACCTGAGGCGAGTTCACCTGAGGTCATAGCTAAGGTACCATGGAAACCAACAGCAGTGATCTCAGGTGAACATACTGACATCACCATTCTCACAGCTGCAGCTTGGTTAGTGTGTCCCTGATGCTTCAGTGATCGGTCACGTTTTCTAATGTGACTTCTCACTGCGACCTCAGATCTAGCAGAGCCGCCATCATCATGGTGTATCATAGTGTGGATAACATCGAACCTGCAGGGGTCTTTTAGGGGTTAATAAATTGGAGACAGAGGGTGTTTTTGGTTTGTTTGTCAATAAAGGACTATTCTCTGTGTTTTATGTTTTTTTAGTTTTTACTTACACGATTAATAATGGGGGTCTCCTAGACTCCTGTCAATTACCAATCCAGGGCTTGGTGGAAACTGTGAGTTTTTGACAAATCACAGCTGTCATTAACTCCTTATATTAACCCGAATGCCACCTCTCCAGGGGCAATTGGATTGAGCCGGGTAAGCTCCAGGATTGGCGCATCTAATGATTGCGCTATTTCTGGGGGCAGCTGTGGGATTCTATTTTTAGGCTGGAGAGGACCCAATAATCATGGGCCACACCAGCCTGAGAATACCAACCTCCAGCTGTTTGTTTTATCTTGGCTGGGTATCAAAATTGGGGTGGACCGCACGTCGGGTTTTATAACTATTTATTTGAATAATTTAAAAAAAGATGCATAGACAGCCAAGATAACGCACACAGCTGGGCACTCTCCAACTGTCTGCTTTATCTGAAATGGGTATCAATATACGGGGGGACCCAATGCCATTTTTTCCAATTATTTATTTATTTTCACACTCCACTTCGGGGACTGAGACAGCTAGTGTGAGGTCAACCAATCACAGACACTGACATGCTGGTAATCTGACTGCAACCAATCACAGACGCTGTCACAGAGGGTGGGTGGTGGAAGCAGTCTGTGACCCCCAACCACCCCAGCCTGTGGATGACAGATCACTGCTGAGATTTAAAACAAAGAGGTAGGTCATAGACCTACATTCATAGACCAGAAGACAGGCAGAGGGGCTGGGGAATCACAGAGAGGGAGGAGGAAACCCAGTGTACAGTCCAGCCCCTGTGCACCAAAATCCTATTAGCAGAAAACTTCAAATGGTGATTAAAGATGAAACACAAAGTAGATTTCTTCATTAATTAATATTACAGCGTCATTACAGCCATATCTATACTTTATATTAGAAAATCATGCTGACAGGTTCTCTTTAAACACAAGATATTCTTGATATAGTAACCCCATTAATTCTTTATCCTGCCAGACCATGCATCACTCCAGTATGAGGAACTGAAAGTGCATAATAAAATCCTTTCATGATACCTAACTTGAGTCATCAGCTGTTCATACAGTAGCTCCTCTGTGGAGCGCTGACGAGTACTACTCTTGCTTTGACAGAATAGCTCTTTCTCCTATAACAGACATTGACGCTTACTATTATATCAATACCGTAGACATCATACCAGGATCTTTACCCTATTCACCTATTCAGATCAAACTCTTTGTAGTAACATGCACAGACATTTAGGCAACAAATAATTGTATACACAAATATTCATATAAATAGTGACAGAGTAAATATTTTTATATATATATATATATATATATATATATATGTATATATATATATATATATTTCCTTAGGGCTCTTGTATTTGATTGCTTTAGATTTCAGAGCAGCAAGGCAATTGAACACATGCTGTGAACTAGTTCTTGTTTCCTGTGGTTATGAACAGCAGTTTTGGGTTTTGCTAGATGAGCTTCTGCTGTATGTGAATCTTTCAGACACATGGATATGCTCACACAGGAACAGAAAGCCATCCCAATCTACATTGCCTGGGGCTTTGAAGTCTCTTTTGCTTTTGGCATGTTTTAAGTAGATGTGAATAGTAAGCGGAGAGCTTTAACGCTGAGAAAACATCTCCTGAGCTCCATTCAAGCCCAGACGTCTCTGTAGTACAGATCTGTTTGGGCTTTAAACTCTTGCAGTATGGTATGTTTTATTGAAATAAGGCCATTTAAAGAACGACATAGTGCTATAGAAAGTAAAAGGAATACCAGAGGATAATATACATCTTTCTGACAGCTGTTGACAGAACATTCAGTCTTTACAAAGTTAATAAAAGAGCTTATGAAGAAAATTCCCTGAACAGTCTCTTCTGTCAAGTTGTTCTTTCCATAGCCATTAGTTATACCTCTTTTAGAAGAGCTGGCTAACAACCAATATAGGTGTCATTACAGCTCTTGGAGACTAAATTCCTTAGTTATATAGAGATTGGTGATGAGAGAGCACTATCATGCTCGGATGCTCGGTACTCATAACTAGTGATGAGTGAGCACTACCATTCTCGGATGCTCGGTACTCATAACTAGTGATGAGTGAGCACTACCATTCTCGGATGCTCGGTACTCGTAACTAGTGATGAGTGAGATCTACTATGCTCGGGTGCTGGGTACTCGTAGCTAGTGATGAGTGAGCACTACCATGCTCGGATGCTCGGTACTCATAACTAGTGATGAGTGAGCACTACCATTCTCGGATGCTCGGTACTCGTAACTAGTGATGAGCGAGCACTACCATGCTCGGATGCTCGGTACTCGTAACTAGTGATGAGTGAGATCTACTATGCTCAGGTGCTGGGTACTCGTAACTAGTGATGAATGGGCATAACCAGCAGTTGGGACGCTTGCACGAGCTCTACTTGGGTACCAAATATAATGGAAGTCAATGGAAATGCAAGCATTTTTCCAGAATGTTACCAAAAAACTTGAGTTTCCCATTGACTTCCATTATATTCGGTACATGAGTAGAGCCCATCCGAGCGTCCAACTGCTGGTTATGCCCATTCATCACTAGTTACGACTACCAAGCACTCAAGCATGGTAGTGCCCACTCATCACTAATTACGACTATCGAGCACTCAAGCATGGTAGTGCTCACTCATCACTAGTTACGACTATCGAGCACTCAAGCATGGTAGTGCCCACTCATCACTAGTTACGACTACCGAGCACTCAAGCATGGTAATGCCCACTCATCACTAGTTACGACTACCGAGCACTCAAGCATGGTAGAGCTCGCTCATCACTAGTTGCGAGTCCTGAGCACCTGAACATGGGAGTGCTCACTCAACTCTAGTAGACGTTCATTTTCTTACTACTCACCGAACTATTCAGACCTCTGGCAAAGCTGGGTGATACAAACTATGTCTCAAATTTTACAAGAAATGTCATAAGAAAAATATGACTTAATATGTATAAAATATCATTCTACAGCCCGGAGGCAGCTTTACCTACAACACCTGGCAACATCTGTCATTACTCAACAAAAACAAATCTATTGACTAATATTGGAAGCCTTCTGAAAAAGGTATCATGTTATAATTGCCAGCATTATTGAAGCAGTTTATATTTTTAATTTTATAAATTATGGGTTTTTTATATAGCCCAATTTAAGAATTAAACATTTCCAAGGTTTATCGTGTAAAAGAGCTTAGCCTCCCAGAATGTTTGTTATCAGAAAAAGTTGGAAATGCCAATGTCATGGTTTTAAATCTTGGTATTCCCAAGGCTACAGATTTCTGTGACAATCGGATATGTTCACACACAGCAAATTTTTGGCAGAAATTTCATTAATTGTCTTATTAACTTGAAAGTGTGTTTGGAGAAGGGCAGCATCAGATGTATAGGACAGATTTTCAGTCACAGAGAAGGTCCCTATTCTGCCATCAGTTTCAGATTTCCCATTTCACTGAAGTGTAAATGGCTTCTGCCAGTAACAGATCACATGCACCAAGCTTGCGGCATCACAAGATGCCAAATATAAGCATTTTATGAGAAGCTGTCAAACACGAATAATAAATCTGTCATTCGAGGAAATGTTGATATTTTTGTATCATCTCACGATCAGGGTGGAGAATCATTGTGCTTCGAACTCGACTGTAATTTACACAACCTCAGCTGAAATTCACAACCGATATGTTAAAACGTTTATCATCACATAAAAAAAGTTTGTTTTTATCTCTTCTGGCTAACAACTAGTACAAAGATATATTTTACCTGTATCATCACATAGCGAAATAAGTGTCTTGACTATGCATCAAAATGTGTCAAAAATGGTATATATAGCACTTTCTCAGTTCAATTTGTAATCAGATCTAAAAATTCTGGACATGTCTTGTACGAGATGGAAAAATGTATATGTGCAAAACTACCGCCAACTTGGTAAAAGGTATGAGGTATAGTATATATATATTGTATATCTATTTATCTGCCTATCCATATATAGCCTTCTTTATGCCAAGCTATTCTGATGATGTGTAACTTGGCACAAGGCTCAGCTATATGTGCAGGATACATATCATAATGATGAAAGATTGGAAAGTTCTGCCATGCCAGATCGCCCCCTTCCTGCAGGTTCCTAGAAGTAAAACGTGTACTTACTATGAGAGGCGCAGCACCCAGTTTCCTTCCTCAGACCTTAGGCTAGGGTGAACTTAAGATCCATACTGGGTGACACTGAGCCCAGGGGTGTTTGCCAGTCAGCAGCGTGACAGCTGGCATCTCAGCAGCTTGTGGATCTCACAGATATTCCGAGCCCTTCAATAGAGGGTTTTCTGATAAAGGGTACGCACACCAGACACTTTACAATCCTCCTCCTAAGTGATCCTTTATAACATCCCCCTATGTATGAAGTTAGGAGCTGAGTGAGAAGTTGATGGTGAGGGGCTTCTGAATGGAGGCTGGAGTGCATCATCTCAGGAGGAGCTTTGAAAGGATCCCCCACCCCTCTCACCACCCTCTGTGTCCCCTCATGTCTCCCTCTCCTGCCTGAAGCCATCAGCTACTTATTCTCCACACCCATCCTGCTTTTCCCCCTCCTTCCCACACCCATCCAGCTTTTCCTCCCTCCTCCATAGAAGTAGCAGCAGCAGCAGCAGCAGCACCTCCTTCCCTCTCCCCTTCCTTCTCCAGGGATCCTTATGAACAACGACCTCTCTGTTAGCTTTGTCTCAGAGCAGCACCAAGTGTTCACTCCTTGACTATTCGGCACTTTTTCTTTAATAAAAGTCATTTCATTCTGTCACTCGGTTTTTCACTTGCGTGCTTTTCTTGCAAATGATTATTTACTGCTGTCCCCACAGTCTTGTTAAAATAAGTTCTGCCTGCAGTAAATCGCCTCCATGCTTCCTTGCGATTGCACATCTGCCTTGTGATGGCCCAATGAACCACTTACAAGTTGTTGCACCCTTTGCTTTATTGCTGATGGACAGCACACAATAAATGTACATTAGCCATCCTTCCGGTATATTTTCCTGTCTCGTTATTAGTATTAATAACTAAGTCTTGTGTCTCTGAAGAGTTCCAATCAAGGAAATAATTGTGAAATGGGACCTTTGAGTAAATAAATTACCCCTCAACTCAACTTGCGCGTTCGTTTTATTTCCTCCCCCTCTTCAAAAATGCATAACTTTTTTTTTTCATGAAAAAAAATCGTTTGTAGGGTTTGTTTTACGCATGATAAGTTGTAGTTTTGATAGATGTAGAAACTTGGCCCTCAAGATAAATGAGAATAGTGCTCTTTTATTTTGAAGAACTTGTAGGACCAGCACAAGCACAGACGTGTTGGTCAAAGACCTACATCAGTGTGAGTATAGGGGGTCTTCAGAAGATTTGGCAATAACGAATAACGTCTGGAACACCATTCTAAGTCTGAACTGGGTGCAAAAAACCTAAAAAAACATCACTATGGGGAGATAAGGTATGCACACCAGTGACTATGTAAGGGGAATACATGGAATAGCAGAAACTGCTGTGTGAATACTGACTTGAAAAATCCAATAGCTATATGAAGAGTGAAAATGTGAAAAATGGAATCTGCATTACTGCCATGAACATATGAATCAAGAGAAATTTAGCTACTGAATTGATCAATGCAGAAGAGCCCCAACACTACGCCAAAGTATTTCTCTACGTTGGGGTCCCTAGCTTGTGTGTGTCCTCTCATGCAGTTAAAAAACTTACCGTGTATGGGAAGCTGAGACCCAGGCTATTTATGCGTATTATATGGATTGGCAATAGGTGTGGTGGGGAGGGTTCACAAACGAAAAACCACTAACAATAACGAATAACGTCTGGAACACCATTCTAAGTCTGAACTGGGTGCAAAAAACCTAAAAAAACATCACTATGGGGAGATAAGGTATGCACACCAGTGACTATGTAAGGGGAATACATGAAATAGCAGAAACTGCTGTGTGAATACTGACTTGAAAAATCCAATAGCTATATGAAGAGTGAAAATGTGAAAAATGGAATCTGCATTACTGCCATGAACATTCAGAAGATTTGGCAACTGGCGTTGTCAGGTATGACACAGTTTCCACCGCTGTCTATGTGGCAATGCCACAATGCCACAATGCCACATAGACAGCGGTGGGCACTGCGTCATGCCTGACTGCGCCAGTTGCCAGGTTTCTACATCTACTTGAGATGGTTTTGGATCCCACTTGAGCCCCCCAGAAGTGCTGTGTGTATCAACTCACGAGTTGTAGTTTTGATGACGCCATTTCTTTTATTATTACCATGTCAGGTAAAAACGTTTTTAAAAATCAGAATTAGACTATTGTTTTTTACGAATTTAGCTTTTATGTCATCCATAGTGCAGTAAAAATGACCTGGAGATATGATTCTCCAGGTCAGAAGAATTACAGCGATGCCAGACTTGTGTAGTCTTTACTTATATTTGGGGCCATATTCACACGGAGCTTAAACATTGTGTTTTTTTCCACTGGATTTCTTTGTACAGAAAATCCTTTGTGTTTAACAGTTCAAGCAAATTGGGTGTGATTTAATTAAAACTCATGCACACTGTGCAGTTACATAACAGTTAGGTTTTTTTTCCTTATAGGCTTATATTGGGAGCAGAATCCAAGTATTTCTGCACTAAAAAAACACACAAAAAAGACAACTTTCAATTTGCAACAAAATCGTATAACAAAAGGGGGTAATATATGAAAAAACTACAGCGCATAATGCTATTGATTGAGTATTTTGGGGCGGACACCTGCAGAAAAAACACAACAGAAAAAACAAAGTAGAGTTGCTGTTCATATGTTTATTCTTTTGTTTTTTTTTTAATAACTTCACGTTTCCTAAGACATGAAGCGGTGACCTGTTACACGTCGTGGCTCTCTTGTTGCAAGGAATGAGGTGGTCCCCCATTCCTTGTCAGCCACGAGCCCTACTGCTCAGCAGCACCAAAGGTCTGGGAGACTGCGCAGTCCGCAGGAGTTGCCTTCTCAGAGACACAGCAGAAGGGTGACACCTAGTGGTTCTCCCCTTGCAGGGAATGGAGCGGTCTCCCATCCCTTGCCTGCCATGAGCTCTCCTGCTCAGCATCACAGAGGCTCTGGGAGGTTGCGCAGTGTGCAAAGAATAGATGCTCAGGGAAGCAGCAAGACTTCCCATGTCTCTGCACATTGTGAAACCGGGGATCCCGCCTTTATGACCCAGAGGCAGGAAGATGAGCATGTGCTCCACGTGACGTCTTCTGATTCGCTCACTGATATCACACGGCCCCATGACGAGGCTGGTGATGTGCTGAATCCTGACTGGCTGGGCCAGGACGTCAAGAACCCTGATTGAGTCACGCCCGTCTCGCGCCCGCCCTTGGGTGGAGCTACACCTCCTTAAAAGCTCCCCCTGCCATCATGGCGGTGCGTGACCGTCCTTCTATGTTTGGATGTCTGGCAGCGTGCTGCCACGCCACTGTACAGATGTCATTGTTTTTCGTGGGCTTTGCCCTTGCTGCTCAGGCAGCACCTGGTTTGCAGGCCGTGTTCCTGCCTTGCTGCTCCGGCAGTATCTCCTTCAACAGGCCGTGTTCCTGTCCCAGGTGAGCTCCTCGAGTCTCCACCGGACTCACCTGGTTATTGAAAGCACACATGCGTGGGCACCTCTGTGCTACCCTCGTGCCATATCCTGTGACTCCCGCTGGCACACGTGCGTAGGCACCTCTGTGCGTCCCCGTGCAACAGGTACACGGTACGAGAAGCCCCGAGCCATACAACCCTCACGGGTTAGGGCGGACCGGTGTACATAGATCGTCTGTGACGTTCCAGACGATCACTAGTAGCAACCCGCTCACTCTTTCCTGACCATAGCAGCGGTCCCTTACACCGCACAGTGGACTTTGACCGGCGGAAGCTGTCGATTTCCCATCTTGGCACGCTTCCCCGGGTCCCCCTCGTAACAGTGACCATTCCATTATATGGGCAGTTTCCGCTTGGAGGCCACTTGCTAGTTGATTAAAACAAATAGAGAAATAAAAATTGGTGGCCAAAAGATGTCAGAAAAGATGACCCAAAAGATGCAAAAAAAAAAGTAACTTCAGGACAGATTGACAACTGTGTGTCTTGAAGCATTTTCCATCTGAAAAACTCATCAGATATGCAGATGGCTAAAAACATGGTGTGCCCATATCCTGGAAGTGCCCATACCCTTCATATAGTAGTTAAAACTCCCATAATTATTAGACTAAAGTTGGCCAAACTCGCCAATATCGACAGGTTCTGCTAACTGTCTAATGTATATGCAGGCCTCTGATAGTGATTGTTCAGGGAGACAAGGATCCAGCGTTTCCGATTTCGGATTGTAGATCCTTTTGTTTTCTAAGTGATAAGCTGCTAGAGATGTCTTATAGTGACTCTCATAGAGAACACATAAGCACTTGGCAGAATGAGCACTTCTGTGTATGGGAGAGTCGGGAGAGAAAGCTGCCGGCAGATTGATCAGAAAGCTTACCCCCCATATTATAATACCCAGCACAGATAAAGCCCACAGCTACAGGCTGCAGCCCCAGCTATGTGCTTTATCTTGGCTGGGTATCAAAATAAGAGGGACCCCAGGCTGTTTTTTTAATGATTTAAATAAATAATTAAAAAAAAAACAGCGTGCGGTCCCTGCAATATTGATAGCCCACCAAGATAAAGCCCATAGCTGGGGGATGGTATTCTCAGGCTGGAGAGACCCAGCCTAAAAATATCAGCCTGCAGCCGCCCAGGATTGTCGCATCCATTAGATGCGACAATCTCAGCACTTTACCCGGCTCTTCCCGAATTGCCCTGGTGTGGTGGCAATTGGGGTAATAAAATCTTTATTTTTATACAGCGCTAACATATTCCGCAGCTCTTACATACACCAGGAACACTGTCCCAATTGGGGCTCACAATTTAAATTCCCTATCTGTATGTTTTTTGGAGTGTGGGAGGAAACCGGAGAACCCGGAGGAAACCCACACAAACACGGGGAGAACATACAAACTCCTTGCAGATGGTGTCCTTAGTGGGACTAGAACCCAGGGCCCTAGCGCTGCAAGACTGCAGTGCTAATCACTGAGCCACCATGCCCGCCCATAAGGGGTTAATTGCAGATCATAGCTGCAACTAAGCCCTAGATTGGTAATGGCAGGCGTCTATGAGACACCCCCATCACTAACCTGTAATAAGTGACAAGAAATAAACACAAACATCAAAAAAATCCTTTATTTGAAATAAAATACAAAAAGCCCCCTCTTTCACCACTTTATTAACCCCATAATCACACCTGCAGGTCCGACGTAACCCACATGAGGTACCACGGCAATTCAGCTCTGCTACATCAGAAGATCACAGCGCGCAGCTGTTGTGCCCCACGGGGCAGGTGATGAACCTACTTGCTGCCAGGCCATTGTGAGTCAGGTCAGGCGATGTCACGGGTGGCCTTGCCCGGTTCTGTTGCCCCAAGGCGTACAGTAAATGGAAGGGAAAGCAGGGTGATTGGGAAAGTTTGTCGTGACGCCACATGTGGTATGCGGCCAGGGAGTAGCCGCCACTGCAGAATTCCTCATCGGGGTGGGTGTTATGGCAGCCGGGATGGTGTTGCTCCCCACAGGCGGAGCGGGCCCTGGGTGGATGAGCAGGGTTGGCAGTCCCTTGGAAGCGCCGGAGCGCGGGTCAATGGTGTCGCTAAACAGAGTCTGACTCAGCAACTGCGGTTCCAGGTTCTTTTACTCACTGATTTAAAGCTGCGCTCAGGTGCTGGTCTCTGCTGTCGTGGGCTCCGGTCAATCCCAAGCAAGTAAGGGGCCACCACCAGTGTTTTAAGAGAGAGAGAGATTGTCCTTTTTCTAGGATGTCCCCCTCAGCACTTAGGAATCCGGACTGAGATCTCGCTCCAAGCCCTGGGCCTAGTGAAGTCCAACAGCTCCAGAAGTGTCTTGTCAGAACTATGATCCCGACTTGTCTGTCTGTATGAGTGTGTTATGCCTACCTCTACCCCCAATGGTGCCCACCCCCTGGCGGTTGCCCTAGAAACTGGAAAGATCCATGACTCTATATGGCCACCCCCCGTCTGCCCCAAGACAGCTCTCCAGTGGGAAGCACCTAACTGTATGTGAAGTGAAATATGGTGACACAGATGGTTAACCCCCCCTTACCTGAAATGGGTACCACACCTTAACTTAGGTGCAGTACCCTGTGGTGACCAAAGCCTCAGGGGCACCACACAGCCATAGAACAGATACCTGTCACGTCCCCACCGAAGTCTGCTCCTGCGACTTCTGCTCCGATCGCCAGACGACGCCATGTTCACACCATGGATAGTGCTGGTGATGGGAGAGGAGTCGGTGCCCGTGGCTCTGCGGAGCACAGGCTCCGCTCATCCACTAGGCTGAGTTTGCCTGGAACCTGCAGTACCACTGGCTGACTGTAGGTGGCGTGTGTCTTCCAGCTGAAGTTGCCAACATTCACCTGCAGCCAATGGGAAGACACCACACCCTTCTTATTCCCCCTCCTGTCACATGACCACTGCCAGAGATAGTTCTGTACTCCTGGCTTATGTGCTGTTTGTATTTTGATTCCTGTGCGCTGACCTTTGCTTGTTGTTTGACTACCCTCCTGCCTGACGTTTTTGTCCCTTGCTGCCAGTTCCGGATTTCACCTCTGCTTTGTCTCTTCACTACACTCTTGCCTGCCGATTCTGTTCCTGTTTAGCAACTCTTGGTTTTTGACCCTGCCTGATGACCACGGACTACAGCCTACCACAGGTAATGATCTCTGGGGTTCTGTGTAATTCCAAATTCCTGTATAGGGGTTAAAGGGTTGCAGAGTTCTTGGGGTCCTGCTTTATGAGCGGCTTTTCTCTAGAGTCCCCTTACAGCCAGTCTGAGTCTGTGGCTCCAATCAGGCATTACATTATCTCTGGCCCACTAACGCACAAAAAAAAATGGATCCTCTCCAAACTGTGATGGACCAGGTGCTGACCCTGTCTGGCTTGGTTCGAGGACTTGCACAGCAAGTACAAGAGCTCCAATCTGCCCCGGTTCAAGCTCCTGCAGCACCTCCCTCATCATGTCCAGAGTCCCGTTGACGTCAAGGGAGCAGATCACGTTGGGGAGACCATCATGGAGTGCCTGGATCTTAGAGACAATCGCTTCCAGAGCAGCAACCGCACCTGAGTAAACCCCAGGATACTCACTCAGGCGCACAGGTACTTCCTGCAGACCTGTCTCATTGTCTCACCAGGGAAAAGCTGTGTGGCTGCAGGCCTTTATTGATTGTGGCTTTGCAGCTAATTTCATAAACTCTGATGTAGCAAAAGAGCTGGGTTTGCCTTTGCTGAGACTGAACTCTCCCATTAAAATCTCTGCTATTGATAATACCCCTCTCACTCAGGGTGTGGTTAACCTTGTAACTCGAGAAATCTCCATGCTTGTTGGGGCTCTGCATGTAGAATCAGTGTCATTTTTTGTTCTTGAGAACCTGACAGCAGCAGTGCTATTGGGCATGCCATAGCTGCACAAACCGATCATAGACTGGCACCAGGGTGAGATTGTGCGATGGAGCCCTGAGTGTCAGGAGACGTGTATGGCTTTATCTATTAACTTGACTAGAGCTGAACCTGTCCTCATACTTCATGCATTCAGGGATTTTGCTGACGTGTTTTCTGTTTCTGACTCTGAAAAATTACCTCCACACAGAGATTATGACTGCCCCATAGATTTGGTCCCCAATTCCTGACTCCCCAAGGATAGGATTTATAATCTTTCTAGTCCAGAACATCAGGCCATGAAAGATTATATAGCAGACAGTCTACAGAGAGGGTTTAGCAGACCATCCAGGTCACCAGTCGGCGCTGGATTATTTTTTGTGGAGAAAAAAGATGGTGGCCTCAGACCTTGTATTGACTACCATGAACTTAATGCTATTACTCTAAAGAATCAGTATCCTCTGCCACTAATCCCCGATCTCTTTAACCAGCTCACAGGAGCCCGGTACTTCACGAAGCTGGATCTCATGGGTGCATATAACCTAATCCGCATCAGAGAAAGAGATGAGTGGAAAACGGCATTTAACACTCCAGAGGGACACTATGAGTACTTGGTAATGCCTTTTGGGTTAAGAAATGCGCCGGCTGTCTTTCAGAACTTTGTTAATGACATTTTCAGAGATATCTGTGGTCAATATGTGGTGGTCTATCTGGATGACATCCTGATTTATTCTCCTGATGCTAAGTCATATGTCAAACATGTCCGCACTGTACTCCAGAGACTCAGGGAGAACTCCCTATTTGCTAAGTATGAAAAATGTGTTTTTTTTGTTGATGAGGTTAATTTCCTGGGTTATATATTGTCTGCAGAAGGCTTACGCATGGATCCCTCTAAGCTACAGCCGATTAAGGAGTGGGTGCAACCCAAGTCTCTGAAAGCCTTGCAGCATTTATTTGGGTTTGCTAATTATTATCACAAATTTATTAAGGATTTTTCCAAGATTGCCAAACCCCTCACTGATTTGACTAAAAAGGGGGCTGATGTGGTAAATTGGAAGCCAGAGGCGATCCATGCCTTCTCTACATTAAAAGAATGTTTTTCCTCAGACCCGATTCTGGTTCAGCCTGACCTTATGCGTCCGTTTATTGTAGAAGTCGATGCATCCGAAGTTGGAGTGGGGGCGGTGCTATCACAAGGTACTCCATCTCTCACTCAACTCCGTCCTTGTGCCTTCTTTTCCCGTAAATTTTCTCCCACCAAGACAAACTATGATATTGGTAATCGTGAGCTGTTGGCCATTAAATGGGCCCTCGAGGAATGGCGCCACTTCCTCGAGGGTGCCAAACATAAGGTCACAGACCATAAGAACCTCACTTATCTGGAATCTGCTAAGAGACTCAATCATAGGCAAGCTAGGTGGGCATTGTTCTTCTCCAGATTTGATTTCGTGGTGACGTTTCGGCCCGGTACCAAGAACACAAGAGCTGATGCACTTTCCCGTAGCTTCTGTCCCTCTCAGTTAGAAAACATCGAACCAGTCTCTATTTTAGGTAAGGGCATTGTTGTATCATCGGTACCCATAGATTTGATAGAACAAATCCGTGATGCCCAAGACCAGGCTCCTAAAACCACTCCTGACCGTAAACTGTTTGTCGCTCCCCCACTTCATCTATGGGTACTTCAGGAGTCCCATAATTCTGTCCTTGCAGGTCACCCTGGTATAGGCCATACCCTCCAACTTGTAACTAGGAGCTTTTGGTGGCCAACCTTAGCAAATTACTGTAAGGAATATGTAATGGCCTGTGAAACTTGTGCTCGAGCCAAGACACCCCGTACCCGTCCCGCTGGATTTCTCCAGTCCCTACCTATTCCAAAAAGTCCTTGGACCCACCTCTCCATGGACTTCATCACTGACCTACCACCCTCAGAAGGGAAGACTTGTATCTGGGTAGTAGTGGATAGATTCAGTAAACAGTGTCATTTTGTTCCATTGTCCAGTTTACCTAATTCTGAAACGCTTAGCAGGTTGTTCATTAGGCATATTGTGCGGTTACACGGGGTTCCTGAAATTATTGTTTCTGACAGAGGAATGCAGTTCATCTCGAAATTCTGGAGGGCTTTTTGTAAAAAGATTAATATAAGAGTTATATTTTTCTTCCCCCTATCACCCAGAGACCAATGGTCAGACTGAACGTACTAATCAAATCTTAGAACAATATCTCCGGTGTTATGTGTCTGATCATCAGTCTGACTGGGTGGAATATCTGCCGCTAGCTGAGTTTGCCATTAATAACCAGTATCAGGAGTCTATCCAGACTACCCCTTTTTTCTGCAATTTTGGGTTGCATCCACGTTTTGGGTCCTTTTCTTCCGCTATGGTGGACACTTCTGAGGCTGAAAGCACTGTGAACAAACTGAAGGCTATCTGGTCTGAGGTGAAAGAGAACTTGAAGAGGGCACAGGGTGGTCAAGCCTCAGCTGCTAATAAGAGGCGTTCCAAAGGCCCAAGCCTTGGAGTTGGGGATAAGGTATGGTTGTCCACCCGTCATATTAAACTCAAGGTCCCTTCTGCTAAGCTGGGTCCCAGATTTATTGGACCTTACGAGATAGTCGAGGTCAACAATCCCACAGCTTTCCTCCTGAACCTCCCTCAGTCCTTAAAAATCTCAAACGTGTTCCACAAATCCCTCCGCACGTTGTATCGTGTTCCCATTCATCCAGTCAGGCCCCCCTTTCCTCCTGTTTTGGTCAAGAGTAACCTGGAGTATGAAGTACAGAGAATCCTTGACTCCTGTATTGTTAGAGGGGCGATGCAGTATCTTGTACATTGGAAGGGTTATGGCCCTGAGGAGCGGTCATGGGTCCCAGCAAGTGAGATCCACGCTAAAGGTCTTGTCAGGCGATTTCACCTCCAGTTCCCTGACAAGCCGGGGTTTGAGGGTCCGGTGGCCCCTTGTGGAGGGGGGGTACTGTCACGTCCCCACCGGAGTCCGCTCCTGCGACTTCTGCTCTGATTGCCAGACGACGCCATGTTCTCACCATGGAGAGTGCTGATGATGGGAGAGGAGTCGGTGCCCGTGGCTCTGCGGAGCACAGGCTCCGCTCATCCACTAGGCTGTTTCCCTGGAAACTGCAGTACCACTGGCTGACTGTAGGTGACATGTGTCTTCCAGCTGAAGTTGCCAACATTCACCTGCAGCCAATGGGAAGACACCACACCATTCTTATTCCTCCTCCTGTCACATGACTACTGCCAGAGATAGTTCTGTACTCCTGGCTCATGTGCTGTTTGTATTTTGATTCCTGTGCGCTGACCTTTGTTTGTTGTTTGACTACCCTCCTGTCTGTCGTTTTTGTACCTTGCTGCAAGTTCCGGATTTCACCTCTGCTTTGTCTCCTCACTACGCCCTTGCCTGACGATTCTGTTCCTGTTTAGCATCTCTGCCTGATGACCACGGACTACAGCCTACCACAGGTAGTGATCTCTGGGGCTCTGTGTAATTCCAAATCCCTGTATAGGGCTTAAAGGGTTGCAGAGTTCTTGGGGTCCTGCTTTGTGAGCGGCTTTTCTCTAGACTCCCCTTACAGCCAGTCTGAGTCTGTGGCTCCAATCAGGCATTACAATACCCTGGATCAATTCCGGGCCTAACCGGGTTTTTTATTAACCCGGTTAGATCTGCTGATCCAGGGTATCAGCGACTCCACCTGTCACTAGAGTGAAAAACTGTATGGGGGCTTTAGTCAATTAGGTGTTCAGCTGACATTCAGACAGCTCTATTATTAGTCCAGTATATTGATTTATAATGTTTTATCATCAGTTACTAATAAATGAAATACTATAAGATCTACATGACTACGTCACCAGAACCACCATCAGTATAGTGATACAGTTCAATGGAAGAGAGAATTCTAAGCTTTCTGATTCACAAATATAAACCGAGAAGCAGTAGAAACTGATATACGCATATTGCAATAAGGTAAAGAAAGAATCCTGGTCTTGCTGTTTTGTGAATATAATTCACGAGAAGCAGTAGAGACTGACACACGCACATTGCAAGGAGAGTGAGAGAAAGCATACTGAGCTTTTTGATTCACGCATATAATCCAAGTGAAGCAATAGAGACTGACACATGCACATTGTAATGAGAGAGAGAGAGAGCGAATCCTGAGCTTGCTGATTCACAGAGACTGAGACTGACACACGCACCTTGCAATAAGAGGAAGAGTAAAAGAAGCAAAAGAGTGACACAGCCAGGGCCGTATTTGCCACTAGGCACCCGTGGTCCCGTGCCTAGGGCGGCACGTTGCGGGGGGCGGCACTTTCTGGCAGCAAAAAAAAAAAAAAAAAAAAAAATATATAAATTTTTTTTTTTTTTTTTTTACATCCCCGCCCCCCGGCTGTGTTCCGGGGGGGGTTGGGAGGGAGGACAGGCGCACTTCTGCTGTCTATTTAAATACATGGCGGGCGCCAGGCATAGTGAGCTGACTAACCCCGGAAGTTCCATGGCCTGCACTTCCGGGGACAGTCAGCTCACTGCCCCATGCTGCAGCGTCCAATCCTGCAGATGACACACGCCGCGGAGGAGGACGCGTCTGCAGCTGGAGCAAGCCAGAAGAGGAGCCAGCCATAGCAGGGCTGCGGGCACCGGAGCAGGTAAGGCTAAGTTCACATTTCCGTTGATTTGTATCAGTCACATGCGTCGCTTGACGCATGTGACTGATGCGCTGTTCAACGCTGTACAATGGATGACAAAGAACAGAATTCTTTGTCGGATTCCGTTGTGTGCGGGGGGCGAAGTTCTGGGGCAGAGCCGAGCGGGGGGCGGGGCCAGGCGCTGAGGATGTCAGTGGAAGTGCTGCGGTCTGCATGGCTGGGGACAGGTGAGTGTATCTGTGAGTGAGTGAGTGTGTGTATGTGCATGTATGTATGTATGTATGTATGTATGTATGTGTGTGCACATGCAAAGTGCGGGAGGGGGCGGAGCCGAGAAGGGGGCGGGGCCAGGCGCTGAGGATGTCAGTGGAAGTGCTGCGGTCTGCATGGCTGGGGACAGGTGAGTGTGTGTATGTGCATGTATGTATGTATGTATGTGTGTGTGTGCACATGCAAAGTGCGAGAGGGGGCGGAGCCGAGCAGGGGGCGGGGCCAGACGAGGGTGTCAGTGCTTGTCTGCATGGCTGGGGACAGGTGTGTGTGTACATACATGTGCGGAGTGCGGGAGGGGGCGGGGCCGAGCGGGGAAGTGTCGGCCTCCCTGCACACGTAACCAGCCTAAATATCGGGTAACAGCAAAGCACCCGATGTTTACCTTGGTTACCCGATATTTACCTTGGTTACGGGCCTACACCGCTTAGCGCTGGCTCCTTGCACCGTAACCAGGGTAAATATCGGGTAACCAACCAAAGCTGGTGACGTGTGCAGGGAGCCAGAGAGCATGCGCAGCGAAATCCGACGGATCTCGCTGCTCAAAAAACGTTACATGCTGCGTTCCTCCCGCCCGGCGGTCAGTCGTTCCACGACTGATCAGTCGGGCGGAGGGTGCAACGCAGCATCATGAGTCACAATCCGCTGCTCATACAAGTCTATGGGAGCAGCGGAATCCGCTAAACGGATTCCGCTGTTTACAAGAGCAGCGGATTGTGACTGATAGATTTTAGCGGAAATGTGAACTTAGCCTTAGGCAGAGGCAGAGCCTAGAATGTATGGGCTCCTTACAGGTTAGTTGATGATCGTTGCAAATTGCGATGCCTCTTTTTGTCCACTGTAATCATGCAAGGGGAGGCTGGGGGGAGCTGGGGGGAGAGAGGCTGAGGCTGGGGGAGGCTGGGAAGAGAGAAAGGCTGGGGGGAGGCTGGGAAGAGAGGGAGGCTGGGAAGAGAGAGAGGCTGGGGGGAGGCTGGGAAGAGAGAGAGAGGCTGAGGCTGGGAAAAGAGAGGCTGGGAAGAGAGAGGCTGAGGGGAGGCTGGGAAGAGAGAGAGGCTGAGGCTGGGAAGAGAGAGAGGCTGATGCTGGGGGAGGCTGGGAGGAGGGAGGCTGATGCTGGGGGAGGCTGGGAGGAGGGAGGCTGATGCTGGGGGAGGCTGGGAGGAGGGAGGCTGATGCTGTGGGAGGCTGGGAGGAGGGAGGCTGATGCTGTGGGAGGCTGGGAGGAGAGAGGCTGATGCTGTGGGAGGCTGGGAGGAGAGAGGCTGATGCTGTGGGAGGCTGGGAGGAGAGAGGCTGATGCTGGGAGAGGAGGGAGGCTGATGCTGGGGGAGGCTGGGAGGAGGGAGGCTGATGCTGGGGGAGGCTGGGAGGAGGGAGGCTGATGCTGTGGGAGGCTGGGAGGAGAGAGGCTGATGCTGGGGGAGGCTGGGAGGAGAGAGGCTGATGCTGGGGGAGGCGAGAGGCTGATGCTGGGGGAGGCTGGGAGGAGAGAGGCTGATGCTGGGGGAGGCTGGGAGGAGAGAGGCTGATGCTGGGGGAGGCTGGGAGGAGAGAGGCTGATGCTGGGGGAGGCGGGAGGCTGATGCTGGGGGAGGCCGGGAGGCGGGAGGCTGATGCTGGGGGAGGCTGGGAGGCTGATGCTGGGGGAGGCTGATGCTGAGGGAGGCTGATGCTGGGTGAGGCTGGGAAAAGTGAGGCTGATGCTGGGGGAGGCTGGGAGAAGGGAGGCTGATGCTGGGGGAGGCTGGGAGGAGGGAGGCTGATGCTGGGGGAGGCTGGGAGGAGGGAGGCTGATGCTGGGGGAGGCTGGGAGGAGGGAGGCTGATGCTGGGAGAGGCTGGGGGAGAGAGGCTGGGAGGGGGAGGCTTGGAGGAGGGAGGCTGATGCTCAGGGAGGCTGGGAGGCTGATGCTGGGGGAGGCTTAGAGGAGGGGGGCTGGGAGGAGGGAGGCTGATGCTGGGGGAGGCTGGGAGGAGGGAGGCTGATGCTGGGGGAGGCTGGGAGGAGAGAGGCTGATGCTGGAGGAGGCTCATGCTGGGAGGAGAGAGGCTGATGCTGGAGGAGGCTCATGCTGGGGGAGGCGGGAGGAGAGGCTGATGCTGGAGGAGGCTCATGCTGGGGGAGGCTGGGAGGAGAGAGGCTGATGCTGGGGTAAGCTGGGAGCAGGGAGGCTGATGCTGAGGGAGGCTGGGGGGAGAGAGGCTGATGCTGGGGGAGGCTGGGGGGAGAGAGGCTGATGCTGGGGGAGAGGCTGCTGCTGGAGGCGGGGGGAGAGAGGCTGCTGCTGGGGGAATGGGAGAGAGGGGCCAATGCTAGAGACAGAGGACAAGGGTTGAGGGATAGAGCAATGACAATATCGATTGGGGGGGGGAGTGTAAGGACTCAGAATAAGAGGGGGGCAGCATTGGGAGCTCATTATGGAGAATGGGCAGCATGTGTGGGCTCAGTATGGAGTGGAACAATGTAGGGGGAGTCAATATCAAGAGTGGGGTAGTGTGTGTGTGTGTGTGTGTGTGTGTGTCTCAGCATAAGCGCTAGTGTGGTGGTCTTAGTATGATGAGTGGGCAGCATGGAGGTGTCATTATGGAAAAGAGGAAGGCACCATTAGGAGCTCATGGAGAGGGGCAGCATGCACGGGACACTGTGAGGAGGGGGCAGCATGCATGGGACACTGTGAGGAGGGGGCAGCATGCACGGGACACTGTGAGGAGGGGGCAGCATGCACGGGACACTGTGAGGAGGGGGCAGCATGCATGGGACATTGTGAGGAGGGGGCAGCATGCATGGGACACTGTGAGGAGAGGGCAGCATGCATGGGACACTGAGGAGGGGGCAGCATGCACGGGACACTGTGAGGAGGGGGCAGCATGCATGGGACACTGTGAGGAGGGGGCAGCATGCACGGGACACTGTGAGGAGGGGGCAGCATGCACGCGACACTGTGAGGAGGGGGCAGCATGCACGGGACACTGTGAGGAGGGGGCAGCATGCATGGGACATTGTGAGGAGGGAGCAGCATGCATGGGACACTGAGGAGGGGGCAGCATGCATGGGACACTGAGGAGGGGGCAGCATGCATGGGACACTGTGAGGAGGGGGCAGCATGCATGGGACATTGTGAGGAGGGGGCAGCATGCATGGGACATTGTGAGGAGGGGGCAGCATGCATGGGACATTGTGAGGAGGGGGCGCATGCATGGGACACTGTGAGGAGGGGGCAGCATGCATGGGACACTGTGAGGAGGGGGCAGCATGCATGGGACACTGTGAGGAGGGGGCAGCATGCATGGGACATTGTGAGGAGGGGGCAGCATGCATGGGACACTGTGAGGAGGGGGCAGCATGCATGGGACATTGTGAGGAGGGGGCAGCATGCATGGGACACTGTGAGGAGGGGGCAGCATGCATGGGACACTGTGAGGAGGGGGCAGCATGCATGGGACATTGTGAGGAGGGGGCAGCATGCATGGGACATTGTGAGGAGGGGGCAGCATGCATGGGGCATTGTGAGGAGGGGGCAGCATGCATGGGACACTGTGAGGAGGGGGCAGCACGCATGGACATTGTGAGGAGGGGGCAGCATGCATGGGACAGTGTGAGGAGGGGGCAGCATGCATGGGACATTGTGAGGAGGGGGCAGCATGCATGGGACACTGTGAGGAGGGGGCAGCATGCATGGGACACTGTGAGGAGGGGGCAGCATGCATGGGACACTGTGAGGAGGGGGCAGCATGCATGGGACATTGTGAGGAGGGGGCAGCATGCATGGGACATTGTGAGGAGGGGGCAGCATGCATGGGACATTGTGAGGAGGGGGCAGCATGATGTGAGGTCCATGTGCAGATCATATTTCATAATTGAGGAAGGTGTGGTGGGTATAATTTATAAGGGAGGGCAGTGTGTAGTTTATTAGGGGCAGTGTGACAGTCAAAGTATATAAGTGGGGATGGTGTGGTGGAAATATTTTATACTCATGCTATGTTTTGATGTGCCCGTGGTGATCCCCATTGGGGGGGGGGGGGGGTTAGTGCCCTTCGTTTCTCATTGATACTTTTTAGGCTATGTGCGCACGTTGCGCAAATACATGCAGTTACGCTGCGCTTTGTAGCGCAGCGTAACTGCATGCGTCCTGCGTCCCCTGCACAGTCTATGGAGATTGTGCAGGGGCCGTGCGCACATGGCGCTTTAGAGCGCAGCGCTTCGGCTACTGCCGAAGCGCTGCGTAAAAAGAAGTGACATGTCACTTCTTTCCTGCGCTTTGCCGGCAGCTCCTGCTCTGTCTATGGGAGGAGCTGCAGGCAGAGCGCATGGAATCGGCGCTCACTACGGACATTTTCTGCAGCGATTAGAAGCGCACATGTGCTCTTCAGATCGCTGCAGAAATTTCTGCAGTGAACTGTACGCAACGTGCGCACATAGCCTTAAAGTGTTTTACAGAGTAGATCTGCCTTAAACAGATGTCGTGTGCGAAAACTCAGTTTTACGTTGTCAATAAGGGGCGCGACCACTTAAAGTGCCTAGGGCAGCACGAAGGCAAAATACAGCCCTGGACACAGCACAGAGTGTTTCAGAAAATGAATGTGAAGAGATTGAAGTAGGCCGCAGGCACAAGTCTCAGCAGAATGTTTCAGCAAACAAATGTGGATAGTTTGCATAATAGCATGCTCACATAAGCGTGAAAAACGGACAAGCCCGAGCGTGAAAAATCTCGCATTGCACTCTGACCAATGTTAGTCAATGAGGGAGAGCAGTTGGTCAGCTTTTCTCGCATCCAGATTCTGGATGTGAGAAAAGTCGCAACATGCTGCGATATTCTGCGAGAGCCGTATCTCTTGCACCCCTTCAAGTGAATGGTTGTGAGAGAAACATCGGCCTGCACTAGGATGTTATCCCAGTGCAGTGCGATATACGTACAGGCTGACAATGGAGGAGATGGGGGGGATTAACTTCTCCCTCTACTCCGCAGCGCCCGCCCTCAGCTTCACAGCTGTGACCCAATTGCAAGATCAGGTCACAGTCGCATGACACTCTGCTCACGCTCGCAGCAGAGGCTGAGCCGGGGGTCATTAGCATATCGCATCTGTCATCGGATGCCATACGCTTGTGTGACTCCAGCCTTATGTGGGCTTTACACAAGACGAGCTATCGTGCGATGCATCGTCGGGGTCACGATTTTCGTGACGCACATCCGCCATTGTTCACGACATCGTCTCGTGTGACACCTCCGAGTGACGCAGTATCGCTCACAAATCGTGAGTCGTGTACTCGTCGCTCAGTTTTAAAAAATTGTTTAATTAAAATGGCGCCGGTTGTTCATCGTACCCGGGGTAGCACACATCGCTCTGTGTGACACCCCGGGAATGATGAACACAGCTTACCTGTGTCCCGCGGCTCCCGCCGGCTATGCGGTGGGAAGGAGGTGGGCGGGTTGTTTACGTCCCGCTCATCTCCGCCCCTCCGCTTCTATTGGCCGGCGGCTGTTTGACGTCACTGTGACGCCGAATGTCCCTCCCCCTTCAGGAAGAGGATGTTCGCCGCCCACAGCGAGGTCACTCAGCAGGTAAGTCCGTGTGACGGGGGTTTCATGACTTTGTGCGACACGGGCAGCGATTTGCCTGTGACGCACAAACGACAGGGGCGGGTATGATCGATTGTGAAATCACATCGGTCGACTCATGTAAAGCAGGCATTAGGCCGCAAGCTGGCAAATGCTGGTTCCTGAAATCCCTGAAATACTTTGTGCTGCGGCAGGAGTCTGCACTTTCCAGCTTGTGATCTACTGCAATATCTCAACCTTCATTTCATGAAATACTTTGTTACTGGGAAACCATTCCACTCTCAGTCTGTGACCTACCCTAAGGTTAGTTACACTTGTCTCCTGAATTGCTCTGTGCTGCTGGGAGACCCCAATTTACGCTCTCCATTTTATATACCCAGCATAATACCGCCATATACTAACGAGACTGCATTGTATAGACCCAGCATAATACCACCATATAGTAACCAGATTACATTACATTGTATAGAATCAAAATAATAGTACTATTATAATTATCTACATCTGTTTCTGCTCTGCTACATCTGACCATCTCATTCAGATGTAGCAGAGCAGACACGATCACATGTAGCAGAGCAGAGAGGGTCAGAGACTCTACATCTGTCTCAGCTCTGCTACATCTGATCATCTCAGTTCTGCTATATATGAGTAAGGTGGTCAGATGTTGCAGAGCAAACACTATGGAGAATCTCTGTCAGTCTATGCTCAGCTACATCTTACCATCTCCCTCAGATGTAGCAAAGCTGAGACAGTCAGATGTAGCAAAGCAGACAAGGTCAGATATTGCAGAGACAAGTTTGCATTACACTGTGTGTAGAATTATTAGGCAAGTTGTATTTTTGAGGATTTTTTCATTATTGATCAACAACTATGTTCTCAATCAACCCGAAAGACTCAATATCAAAGCTTAATATTTTTGGAAGTTGGAGTGGGATTTTTTTAGATTTGGCCATCTTAGGAGGATATCTGTGCAGGTAACTATTACTGTGTAGAATTATTAGGCAACTTAATAAAAACCAAATACACTGTGTGCAGAATTATTAGGCAAGTGAGTATTTTGATCACATGATAATTTTTATACATGTTGTCCTACTCCAAGCTGTATAGGCTTGAGAGCCAACTACCAATTAAGTAAATCAGGTGATGTGCATCTCTGTAATGAGGAGGGGTGTGGTGTAATGACATAAACACCTTATATAAGGTGTGCTTAATTATTAGGCAACTTCCTTTCCTTTGGCAAAATGGGTCAGAAGTGAGATTTGACGGGCTCTGAAAAGTCTAAAATTGTGAGATGTCTTGCAGAGGGATGCAGCAATCTTGAAATTGCCAAACCTTTGAAGCATGATCACCGAGCATTCAAGCGTTTCATTGCAAATAGCCAACAGGGTCGCAAGAAGCATGTCGGGTAAAAAAAGGCGCAAAATAACTGCTCATGAATTGAGGAAAATCAAGCGTGAAGCTGCCAAGATGCCATTTGCCACCAGTTTGGCCATATTTCAGAGCTGCAACATTACTGGAGTATCAAAAAGCACAAGGTGTACCATACTCGGGGACATGGCCAAGGTAAGGAAGGCTGAAAAACGACCAACTTTGAACAAGAAACATAAGATAAAATGTCAAGACTGGGCCAAGAAATATCTGAAGACTGATTTTTCAAAGGTTTTATGGACTGATGAAATGAGAGTGAATCTTGATGGGCCAGATGGATGGGCCAGTGGCTGGGTCAGTAAAGGGCAGAGAGCTCCACTCCGACTCAGACACCAGCAAGGTGGAGGTGGGGTACTGGAATGGGCTGGTATCAGCACAGATGAACTTGTGGACCTTTTTGAGTTGAGGATGAAGTGAAGCTCAACTCCCAGACCTACTGCCATTTTCTGGAAGACAACTTCTTCAAGCAGTGGTACAGGAAGAAGTCGGTATCGTTCATGAAAAACATGATTTTCATACAGGACAATGCTCCATCACATGCATCCAACTACTTACTGGCCATTAAAGGTCTAAAAGATGAAAAAATAATGACATGGCCCCATTGTTCACCTGATCTGACCCCATAGAGAACCTGTGGTCCCTCATAAAATGTAAGATCTACAGGGAGGGAAAATAGTACACCTATTGGGACAGTGTCTGGGAGGCTGTGGTGGCTGCTGCATGCAATGTTGATCGTAAACAGATCAAGCAAGTGACAGAATTTATGGATGGTAGGCTGTTGAGTGTCATCATAAAGAAAGGTGGCTATATTGGTCACTAATTTTTTGAGTTTTGTTTTTGCATGTCAGAAATGTTTATTTCTAAATTTTGTGCATTTATATTGGTTTACCTGGTGAAAATAAACCCCATGACTGGACTGCATTGGCCCAAACTATGCATTATGACATACTCCAACAGGGCTCGTCGCTGCATCCACAGTCAATGCAACATGTACAGAGTATAATTCCACTGTGTCAGCACGTTGCATATCAACCGGTTACCAGCAAGCCGAAAGACCTCTGTAGCGATGCTAATCAATTAGCTGCTAGGTGCGAACCATGGAAGTGAGCACACAGCAACTGTGCCTTCTGCGGCAACACATGCAGGCTGGGATAATGGCCTGTACAACCAGATTGAGGGCATGGTCCATGCAAGGTACGTGTGTGAGGTTGCCCCATTGCAGGGCCTCCACCAGGTTCGAACCATTATTGCACACGGCCTTCCTTGGCTCTAGGTTCAGTGGAGACAACCATTGCTCAAACTCAGCCTGAATAGCTGTCCACAACTCTTCAGCTATGTGATTGTGTTCTCCAATGCAACACTGCCTGATTGTGGTGAGCCGTGGCTGTGCTGTACAGAGATGGGGCAGATTATTCTCTCTGCACTGTTGGAAAGCGTGTTGCATTAAGGGAGATGTTGATGGTGCAAGTGGAGGCCCTAGAGGAGATGGAAGAGGCAGAAGCAGTGGAGGAAGTGGTAGATGCAGAGGTTTGTCCCATAACCCTTCGGAATTCCAAGAATTGTGGAGTAGCCCTTCACCTGCCTACCCTCACAGCCACCAGAGTCACCCAGTGCCCAGTCAGCGAGATGTAATGCCCCTGGCCATGCTTGCTTGTCTACGTGTCAGTGGTGTAATGCACCATGTCAGACACAGAGTTTTACAAGGAATGGGTGATGTTGTCTGCGACATACTGGTGGAGCGCAGGCACAGCTTTATTTGAATGGTCAACTGGTACTGGGGGACTGCTAAAGCCATCAAGTTTTGAAAACACCTGTATCCACCAGGTAGAAAGGCAGCTTTTCCGTGGCCAACAGTTTAGATATGGTGAAGCTCAAGCTCTTCATTTTGGCATGTGTAGGAAGAAATAATCTTTTACATGACCACAACTGTGGGACTGAGGGCTGACTGCTATGCTGAGAGGGTGGAGTAGGGTGTAGATGACAAATTAGTGAACTATGATGGAAGTGTAGGCAGAGATGTTATGATGCATTGGGAAAGATGTGGTGTGCTCTGTGTCTGACATTAGTCAAAAACACCAGGCAGGTCCACTTCCATAACAGCTGATGGGCTCTCACTCACCTCAACTGTAGCGGGTAAACAAGTGGAGTTTCTGAGACTGGAGACCTGTGCGAGAACACTTTTGATGGTGATGGAGGACGAAGAAGCACCAGACGCAGTTGATGGGGCAGCCAGTGGTTGGGGAGGCACGCTAGGCCATATTTTAGCACAGTGAGCTTGCCAGAGTAATATATGATGTTAGAGCATGTACCGGTTCATGAATGTAGTAGTCAATTTATTTGAATGTTTGCCTCTACTCAGTCGACGTTTACAACGTTGGCAGATAATGAAAGTTTTGTGATCCTTTGTGGTCTCAAAAAAGGCTCAGGCAAGGCAACCCTTCTGCAAACTACAGACCCACGACCGCTGCTGGCTACAGCTAGAGTTGTGGCTGAAGACACAGTGCTTGTTTTGTTGCATCACTACGTGTTTGTGCAGGCATCAGCACCATACCCTCCTCGTCTTCCTCCTCCTTTTCCACCTCCTCTCCTGAGCTACTCAGCTGTGTTCCTCTAGGTTCACACCAAGTGGGACCTCCAACCTCAAAGTCATCCTCTCTGTCATTCTACTCATCACCCTGACAGTCACTCTCCTCCTCTTCCTGCCCTGACACTACAGTACAGTACGCTTGCACCTCAGGACAGGGGGCAGGACAGTGCAGGGTTGCCGATATAAGCTTTACACTCTGCTCTGCTACTTTTGACTGTCACAGCTCTGCTATGTCTGTGTGAGACAGTTGTAAAGCAAAAACTGATGGAACATCTATGACCATCTCTGTTCGGCTACATCTTAAGTTAAGGCCACACGAGCATATGACATCTGAAGTAAGTGCATTGGATGCGACTCTCGGATCCCGATGTGCTGCAAGTGTATCATCTGAGTGCAGTGCGATGTTTCTCTCACATCCATAGACTTGTAAGAGTGTGAGTGAAAACAAATTGGAGTCCACCTGAAGCATGCTGCAACTGTTTTCTTGGTCTGATTACAGCTGAGAAAATAATCGCAGATGGGAATGGTCATATAGAGTAACATGCGTCCGGGTGGAATGCGATTAGTCGGGATCACGGTGAGCAAGACCATGGCAGCCAAGTGGTGCCATATATGTTATGCTACTTTCTTGTTAGACTTTACCATTATAGGACTACTTACTTGGTGTGCTGCCAAGTAGTCCAGCAGCTGCATGAGCACATTATAATCTATCTCTACATTCAAATAAAAATAACCACTCATGATGTGTCCTAAATAAGCTTTATGTTGTGTCCCTGAATAAATAATTAAGAGTCACTTTTTGTCCTAGCACAGAACATTGCCTCCCTCATGTTGTCCCCATTCCATACTCCCCCATGCCTCCATTCTCCTTACCAAGTCTTCCCCATGCTACCCCTTCTCCATACTGAGCTCCCCCTTGTTACCCCTTCTCCATACAATGCCCCACCATGCCTCAGGTGAAATTAAAAACAAATTATATAGTCCACCTTCTCCTTGTGGGTCCAAGGTGCTTAGAAAATATCTAGATACATTCCTTGTGTAATTTTCATTATGGGGTGACATGTTGGGTTTCCACTGTTTGGAAATGTGGAACTGTTCCACCTCATGTGGAACTGTTCCACTGTTCCACATGAGGGGTTCCAAATACGACATGGCACTACAGTATTCCAGACAATTTTGTTGTTCAAAAGTCAAATGATGCTCCTTCCATTTCGAGTCATGCCGTGTGCCCAAACAGTAGTTTTCCACCACATCTAGGGTATCGGCGTACTCAGGAGAAATTGCACAACAAATTGTATGGTTCATTTTCTCTTTTTACCCTTGTGGAAATGCCCACATTTGGGGCTAAAGTAAAATTTTAGTGGGAAAAAATAAAATTTTCATTTTTTTTCTTAACATTGCTTTAATTCTGATAATGCACCTAAAGGGTTAATAAACCTCTTGAATGTGGTTTTGAGCACTTTGAAGGTTGCAGTTTTCAAATGGTGTACTTTGGGTATTTTCCATGATATAGGGGCCTCAAAGTCACTTCAGATGTGATGTGGTTTCTAAAAAAATGATTTTATAAATTTTGTTGGAAAAATGAGAAATTGCTGATGAACTTTTAACAGTTCTAACTTCCTAACAAAAAAAATTGTTTAAAAAAAAAATCATGGTGATGTAAAGTAGACAACTATGTTGTGTGGCATAACTCTCTGGTTGCACAAATAAACATTAAACATTTCTACCTAAATTTATCACTAGCATGAAGTACAACGTCTCACTTAAAAAACAATGTTAGGCTGGGGCCACACGGGCACTACTGCGATCCACTTGCATGACACTCGGCTCGTGCTGGCAGTACAGCAGAGCCGAGTGTCATGCCTGTGTCCTTGCAACTGAGGTCCGTTCGTGCGAGCAGACCTCAGCTGCGGGGGGCGGGCCGGCACTCAGGAGGGGAGGGAGGGATTTCTCTCCCTCTCTCCTCCGTAGTCGGCTATTGTGATTCTCGCACTGCACTGGCAGTACACCGGTGTACCGCGAGTGCAGTGCGATTTTTCTCTCGCCCCATTCACTTGAATGGGTGCGAGAGAAAGAGACTCAGCTTACAATCGCAGCATGCTGCGATTGTTTTCTCAGTCCGATTAGGGCTGAGAAAATAATCGCCCATGTGTGCTGACACACAGGCTAGAATTGGTCCGAGGGGAATGCGATGTTTTATCACACTCCACTCGCACTGTTTTTCTCGCCGTGTGGCTTAGCCCTTAGAATCACTACGATGTGCTGAAGCATTCCAGAGTTATTAAGACAGCATCAAGTCATCTAAGCATGGAGTGAACAAGTTGGCTACATATTGCAACATCTTTTTTCATTCTTCAAGAATGACCTCATTTTGAGCCTAGATACTGGATTAAGAGTGATGTGGAGCTGTCTCTTCAGAATTAAGTTCAGATTAGGAGACATAATTTGCTACTAAATTACTTTAACCTTGTTCTTCAGAAATGCAACAGTGGCCTTAGATGTGTGGTTTTAATTATTGTCATGATGAAAGGTGCACATCTACCAAGGGCATGGAGTGATTTTAGCATCTGCTCTTTCAATATAGAGCAGTAAATCTGTGAATTCATATCATCAATGAAATATTCAGTAGCTCCTGTATACCAGCAGCACTCAAGCAGACCCACAAAAGGATACTGCCACCACATTTCACTGTAGCCACCATGCATTGTTCTTTCTAATCCTCACTTTGCAAAGACAAACAGTTTTGAAGCCATCAGATCCAAAACCATTTTATCTTGGTCCCATCACTGCATAGTATAGAGTCTCAGTAGTGTTCTGATTTTTCAGTATGGGCCCTTGCAAATTCTAGATTTGTTTGTGCATGGGCTTTAGGAAAGGCTTCGTTTGTGGATGACAATTCTGCATGCCATTACTCTGCAGTGTTCACAGTATTGTTTCATGGGAAACACTGTCACACTTCTCTCTTTGCTGTAGGAGTTTAGTGACAGGCATTGGGTGTGAGTCTCACTTTCCTCTGTGAGACTCTGCTATGTAATGTGTTTTCCTTTCCTTTGGCGGTTTTAGGGTTCATGTAAGTATTCCTTGATACTCCCAGTCCCTTTATATACATAGGGTGCTGGTTATTCTGATTCACTTAGATTCTGGTCTTGGAGGAAGTATGTAGTTGCTGAAACCCTCTGCTGTAGTTGCTGTGGTGGCTGCAGTCTTGAATCAGACTGCAGCATTCTGTTGTTGTTTTCCCCCTGTTTGTCTGTTCCCGGTGTGTTGTTTCAGTGCAGTGGTGAGGCTAACGTCCGTCACCTACCCACTCCCTAGCCAAGGACCATTGTATGGTCATCTCAGGGCTTCAGGTTCTGGCTTGGTGACAGGTGAGAAACCTGTATAGGGACTGGCTAGGAGTGTAGGGTACAGTGGCAGGTAAGTGAGGAGGTGCCCTTCGCTCTCACTAGCACTAGGGCCCACAGTTGTTAAAGTGTCCCCTCTGTACCACTTGTTTGTCATGGTGTTACCCCTGCTGTGTTATGTATTTGGCCTCATACCAGACTCTTCCCTAGTCCGTGCATGACACACACCAGTTTTGCTTTTACTTCTTTAGATAACTGCAGTAAACTTGCATGTCGATATTCTTCAACCCTTCTCATCAAAAGGTGCTCCTGTTTAGTTGTTCATGTTTGGCCTGGATATCTCAGTGAGATGGTAGCAGTTCCATCTTTCCAAAATTTTTGGATCACATTGCTACAGTATTCTTACTGAAAAGTAAAGCTTTGCTGATCTTATTCTAGCCTTCACCTTTCTTAAGTAAAGAAATTATTTTTTTTTCTGAGGTCCAGTGACATTTCTCTTCCATGTGGCCAGGAAATGGGAAGGGATTTTCTTAAGTAAAGTTTGTCAACTGTCTGCTGGACAGCTGTTTGATGAATAACTTACCTGTGGTTGAATTCTTGTTAAATATAGTTTTGTAGTCTATATTTCAATTTTTTTCCTAAGACATTCATTGGGATGTGCTAATTTCTTCTACATGGTCTTGAATGAATTTGTATGGAAAATTACTTTTTTGGGTGTGCAAAATAACAATTCTTGTTTGCAATAAATGGTCAACATTTGTGGCAGTGTTTTGTAGTTTGGTGACACATATAAAATGTGAATTCTGAAAGGAAAGGCTCTGTTATAAATTAATTGGAGTGCACTCATTTATGCTGAGCACTTTACATTATATATATATATATATATATATATATATATATATATATATATATGTATATTATATATATATATATATATATATATAATATATATATATATATATAATATATATATATATATATATATATATATATATATAATATATATATATATAATATATATATATATATATATATATATATATATATAATATATATATATATATATATAATATATATATATATATATATATATATATATATATATATATATATAGTAGGCACTTAAAGTGGGTGAAAAAAGTACTCAACATGTCACCAATTTTCTATGTAAATATATGTTTACAAGTGCTATTGGCAAACATTTCTTACCAGATGTCGATAACTACCAATCCACACAGGTTAAGGGATCAAACTATAGATGGCCATAAATTAAGTTATGTGTAATAAGTAATAATGAGAAATGATACAGGGAAAGTATTAAACACATGAAGAAAGAGGTGCAAAAAGCCATAGAAAGTAATGACGTGCTGAAATCTATCAGTAATTAGAAAGCAATCCTGCCACTTAGTGAAAAAATATTATCAACTGATTCCACTGATGGCCTATAAATAGGTAACCAAGGTGCCACACAAGAAACATCTTATGATTAGTAAAAATAGGGAGTTATCTCAAGACCTTCGTAATATTATTGTTGCAAAGCATACTGAAGACATTGGTTAAAGAATTCCTAAACTACTGAAGGTTTAAGTGTTTACTGTGGGGACCATAACATGGAAGTGGAAAGAATAACATTTCACAATAGGCAGATGCTCCTTGCAACATTTCAGACAGAGACATAAAATTAATTATCAGAATAGTTGTCCAAGAGCCAAGGACTACCTACAGAAAGATCTGGAATTAGCAGGTTCAATTGTTTCAAAGAAACCAATAAGTAATGCATTCAACCTACATAGCCTGTATGCATGCTCACCATGCAAGACTCCATTGCTGAACAAAAAGAATGTTCAAGCATGTTTAAAGTTTGCTTAACAACAATTAAACAACCCTATGAAATACTGGGGGAATATAGTCTGGTAAAATGAAAACAAAATTGAACTCTTTGGATGCCATAATACATACTATGTTTAGAAGAAAAGAGGCACTGCATATCACCCCCAAAACACCATACCAACAGTGAAATTTCTCAGATGGGAACATTATGGTGTAGGAATGTTTTTCAGTTTACAGTACTGGCAAACTTCATATAATTAAAGGAATGACGAAAGGACAAATGTACTGAGACAGTCTTGATAAAAATCTGCTGCCATGTACCAGGATGATGATGAAATTAGGTTGGACATTTCAGCAAGAAAATAATCATAAACACACAACCAAAGAAACTATCATTTGGTTTTAGAGAAAGAAAATAAAGCTGCTAGAATAGCCAGGAACTCATCTGACCTGAATGCAGTAGTAAATGTATGGAGGGAACTTTAAAAGCTCAGAGCTCAAAGAAGGAGCTCACGGGACCTTCATGATTTGAAGAGTGTTTGTGTGAAAGAATGAGCCAAAATGACACCTGAGCAATGCATGGGACCAGTTTCTCCATGCAGGTGTCTAAAAGCTGTCATCACCAATAAAGGCTTTTATACGAAGTATTAAATACATTTCAGTAGCGTGTTCAATACTTTTACCCCTTACCCTGTGTCATTTCTCATTATTACACATAACTTAATTTATGTAGAGATGAGCGAACCGGTCGCGGTTCGGCTCAAGTTCGGTTCGCCGAACGGGCGTCTCGTTCGAGTTCGGTTCGACGAACGTTCGACAAACCGAACTCGAACCGCATAGGAAACAATGGCAGGCAATCACAAACACATAAAAACACCTAGAAAACACCCTCAAAGGTGTCCAAAATGTGACAAACAACTCACAACACAACACAAACACATGGGAAAGTGACAAGGAAATATACTCATGCGAAAACAAGAGAGCTGGACAAGGAAAAAGAGGAGGAGACACAGATATATGAGTATATGCAAGGAAACATCGATGCCATTACTGTGCAACTTGAGCCCTGCTCATTTTAGGCTTCCAATCTGGATAAATTGCCTGAGCTTGCCACGTACGCCTTGGGGATCTTGTCGTGTCCTGCAGCCAGCGTTCTCTCGGAACCTGTCTTCAGTGCTGCTGGGGGTCTGCTGGCAAATAAGCACACGTGTCTGTCCACTGACAATGTGGACATGGCTCTTAGAGGACTTTTCTTCCCCTGGGTCAACCAGGGGAAGCGAAAGGCACTCGTATTTTTGAGAGTGCTTCATGCAAAGCATCTTTTTCTTTTTCAAAAGGGGGGTCAACTGATGCCAGTCAAGTGGGGTGTGTGTGGCTCAATTAGTCGAAACGAGGGAGACTGTGGTTGGAGTCCCCTCGCTTTTGAAAAAAGAACCAAGATGAACAATTCATGGCTCTCAGAAGATTTTTCTTCCCCTGGGTCAGCCAGGGGAGGCCAAAGGCACGTGTATTTTTGAGAGTGCTTCATGCAAAACATCTGTTTCATTTTGAAAAGGGGGATCAACTGATGCCAGTCAAGTGGGGTGTGTGTGGCCCAATTAGTGGAAACGAGGGAGACTGTGGTTAGAGTCCCCTCGCTGTGTTTCTAAAAGAACCAAGATGAACAAGTCATGGCTCTCAGAGGACTTTTCTTCCCCTGGGTCAGCCAGGGGAGGCCAAAGGCACGCGTATTTTTGATAGTGCTTCATGCAAAGCATCTTTGTAAGCTTGAAAATGGGGGTCAATTGATGCCAGTCAAGTGGGGTGTGTGTGGACCAATTTTTGGAAACAAGGGAGACTGTGGTTGGAGTCCCCTTGCTGTGTTTTACATGCTTTTAGAAGGGCATGACATGGCTTAGAGGTTGACTTTCTGCATCTGCAAACTGTTGGCTACCAAAATGCTGCCTTTCCAACCTTTTTAACCGAGGATTTTCGAGACCTTATGCCCATCGCAGAGCCCCAAGAATAGAGTTGAGCGCGGTTCGCGGTTCGAGGTTCTCCAGTTCGCGGCTCGAGTGATTTTGTGGGCTGTTCTAGATCGAACTAGAACTCGAGCTTTTTGCTAAAGCTCGATAGTTCTAGATACGTTCGATAACGGTTCTAGCAGCAAAAAGCAGGGCTTTTTACAGCTACAGTGTGCAGGAGCCATCGCTGGCAGCCTGCCAGAAGCTGGTAACCAAGATAAACATCGGGTATCCAAGCAAAGCGCTTTGGTTAGTAACCCGATGTTTATCCTAGTTACGTGCAGGAAGCCCACACTTCCCCGCTCAGCTCACTCCGCCCCCTCCTGCACGCGGCATGTACACACACACACACACTCACACTCACCTGTCCCCAGCCAAGCAGTCAACGACACTGATGTCCTCAGCGCCACCCACTTCGCACTCCACCGCCAGCACACATGGCTCCGCCCACCTGCACTCTGCACACATGGTCCCGCTCGGCTTACCTGCGGTGATGAAGTCCCAACCTCAGCGCTGTCACTATCCTCCATGGCCGCCGCTTGTCACATCACCTTCTCTCGCTTCCGACCCGAGACTGACTAGCGGTGACGTCACGGGCCGCTCGCGATACTTGGCTGTGAAGGCGGCGGTCATTGAACTCAGTGACAGGTGCTGTCAGCAGTGCAGGAGATCAGCGCAGGTAATGTACCTCGCTGACAGCAGCACTTGTCATCCCCTGCAGTGACCTGGGCTGACCCATTGATGTTAGCTCAGGTCACTGCACTGCTCTCCCAGCCAATGGGGAACATCCTGCTCTTCATTGACTGGGACAGTGTGGATCGTCATGGCAACCCCTTGGATTACGCCAGACCTGGATTTGTTTTTCTTTCTAATAAATTGGTTAAAGAGGGAATGTATTGGGGAGTGTTTTTTCAAATAAAAATGTGTTTGTCGTCTATTTTTTTTTATTACTGACTGGGTTGGTGATGTCGGGTATCTGATAGACGCCTGACCTCACCAACCCCAGGGCTTGATGCCAGGTGACACTACACATCTGGTATTAACCCCATATATTACCCCGTTTGCCACCGCACCAGGGCGCGGGATGAGCTGGGGCGAAGCACCAGGATTGGCACATCTAATGGATGCGCCACTTCTGAAAGTCTAATAAACATGGACCTCCCTAGTCTGAGAATATCAGACCCCAGCTGTCTGCTTTACCTTGGCTGGTGATCCAATTTTGGGGGGACCCCTACGTGTTTATTTTTTTTTAATCATTTATTTAATTTAAAATAACAGCATGGGGTGCCCTCAGTTTTGGATTACCAGCCAAGGTGAGGTTGCCAGCTGTGGTCTGCAGGCTGCAGCCGTCTGCTTTACCCTAGCTGGCTACAAAAATAGGGGGAACCCTACGTCATTTTTTTTTTTTCATTTTTTTGGCTAAATACAAAGTTAAGCACCCCTTAGTGCCACATGAAAGGCACCAAAGGGTGCAAAATTACAAAATGCAGGAGAGTGGGACATTATGTGTCTTTCTGCCATTATAATGACAGAAAAGACTGATATGAAGTGCACAAGCACAAGAAAATCACCAGAGCGCTCTACGCTGTGAAAAGCAGTAGAAAATGGCACTGGAGTGAACATGTGACCGCCTCATGTAGGATGAAGCTATGGATCCTGGGTAAATTTATGCATTTACCCTCCTTCAGTTTTTTTGCAGTACACAAAAAAAATGGAAGGCACACGGATGACAAACAGATGACATACGGACCGTCTACAGAACGGAAACGGATGCCACACGGATGCACCCGTGAAAAAAACGGACTGTTTTTTTGCAGACCGCAAAAATGGATCGGTCGTGTTAATGTAGCCTTATTATGATCTGCCGTTTATAAACAGCAGGCAGAAATAAGTGAATAACGCCCCCCAGCGTCAGAAAATCTCCGGGGTTTCAGGGCTAGCTGAGACCCTGGAGATCTTGATTCAGGACGGTTTTTCCGGTCCCCGCTCACGTGATCACAGGTATACACCGTACACCGATGATCATGTTACAGTAAATGACAGCGCCGGTAAAAAATTATTTATCTCCCATTTGGCATGAACAAACATGATAAATCTCCTCCCCGGTCCCCTCCGGTCCCCCGGTGTCGCCAAAGTGCCCCCCCTGATGCCCTCCCAGAAATCCAAGATGGCCGAGCGCACAGCAGCGCGCCGGCCGCATTCACCCTACTCCTCTGATTTCTGTCGCATGTGCCATGACACATGCGACAAAAAACTCCTCCCCAGGCCCTGCCAGGTCACCCCCTATAACCCACCGGTGTTCCCCGGTGTCCCACGTTACCTGTGCAGCGTTGATCCCCCCACGGCCCTCTCCTTCACAATAGACGCTGCCACATGCACAGAGCGGCTGTCAGCTCAGCTTCCTGTGTTCAAACACAGTGAGTGGTGGTTATGCATCTGTAAGCTAAATGGGCGGCACGGTGGCTCAGTGGTTAGCACTGCAGTCTTGCAGCGCTGAGGTCCTGGGTTCAATTCTCACCAAGGACACCATCTGCAAGGAGTTTGTATGTTCTCCCCGTGTTTGCGTGGGTTTCCTCCGGTTTCCTCCCACATTCCAAAGACATACAGCGCTATGGAATTAATAACGCTATATAAATGAATAAATTATTATTATTACTGCAATGCCCTGCTCATGAGGAACATAATTGATCAGGAGAGCTGTCTGGCAGTGGTCTTCAGACAGGAGGGGCCTAAAAAAGGGTGTGGTGTCTTCCCATTGGTTGTAGCTGAATGATGGTACTTCATCTGTGAGATACCCACCACCTGCATTCAGCCTGTGGTTCGGCATCTGTAAAGGTAACGCATCCCAGTGGGTGAGCATAACCTGTGTCCACCTGCACCGCTGGTGTCGACTCCTCTCCCATCATCAGCACTATGCACGAAAGGAACACGTTGTCACCTTGCGACAGGAGTACAAATTGACGTAGCGGACTACGGTGGTGACTTAACAGCTGTGTGCAGCAATGATGCAAACATGGCAGCGTGCCTTCGTCAGGCCCATGTGACACACGTGACTTGTATGGCTCACGTGTTTAATCTGATTCTCCAGCAATTTTTAAAACAACATCCCGGCCTACATGGCCTTGTACAGCGGGTACGCTCGCTATGTGCTCACTTCCATCGTTCGCACCCAGTAGCTCAACGACTTTCATCACTCCTGAAGTCTTAAGGTCTGGCGGTTAAACGTCAGAAATGCGATGTTCCGACATGCAGAAATTTTAATCTGCACATGTTGCAGTGTGTGTGGCAGCACCGCAGAGCCCAGCTGAAATACGTTATTATGACGAATACCCTGGGCTAACTTGATCTAGAGGTGGTGCAGATCACGCGGCTGGAGTGGTGTCAGATCAAGGACATATGCACCGTTCTACACAGTTTACAAATGTCGACGCAGATGTTTAACACTGGCGATGACATTCTCAGCGTGACAATTTTGGTCATCTACATGATGGAGCACACTGTAAGCATTATTCGGAGTCAGGTGTTGGTCCAAGAGGAAGGGAGGAAGTACTGGAGGAGTCATATGCGGAAGGGATAACAAGATCTACAAGGTCCAGACGTTCAGCGGCACCTTGTCGGCAGTCATGGTACGGTGGGGGAGAGGGATTATCAAGGGAGCATAGTATCAACAAAACAGTTGAAGAAGGTGCAGGAGCCCAGGAAGAAAATGGAGGACGAACTGGTGATGGGCATGGAAGACTCAGCAGATTAGTGAGAGCTTGCTCACATTTTGGTTGTGCGAGGTTGTGGGGAGAGGGCAGAGGAAGGAGGCACGATTCTCACCTCTCCGCCACCAAGACACCAAGGACTTTGTCCTCCTGGATGCTCAAGACACATGAGCGCCTTCTTGCTGCACTACCTACAACATGACCCTCGGATTGTACGAATTACAAGTCGTGCTGACTACTGGGTGGGGTATTTTGCGAAATAACTCCTGCCATAGAAAGGGACGCACGTATGCAGGAGTATCAGCAGAAGGTGGTACGCAATCTTACATCTGCTTTTCCACTAAACACCAGTGGTGCACAGAGTGAATCTCAACGCTTTTTCATCGATAGGAGGAAATGGTCTTACTTGTCCACATCTGAGGGACCGAGGGCTGGCTGCTGTGCTGAGATGGCATTGAGTACGGTGTCTCTGCAGAGTTGCATTTTTGGTCATATACAAACTGAGTTGAAAAAGGACAGATGCTGGTAGAAAGGGGAACAGGTGTGTTGGAAAGGGTAAAAAAGTTTGTGTCCGTGGGTTTGCTGGTTAAGCAACATTAACATTTGCTGAAGAAACAACATCTGGTATGGTGGGACTGGCAGATTTGGATAAGGTGGTACATACTATGTTACCGCTATATCAAAAATATTAAGAAGAAAAGAAAGAGAAAGGTAGATATCCCAATCGCCATTCGGTGTCCACCGTGCACATAGATGGAAAAGGAGAGGTTGGCAACTGGAAGGTTAGGTGGAGGATACAGAGCAGGTTGACTCTCAAACAAATAGTAGCCTGAACCGAGTTAGACGCAACTCTGATCTGGAGACTTGGAGCCCTGTTAGTGTTACAGGGTCCACACGACCACCCAGCCCCGGAACTCCCTGTTAACAACACAGGGGCCATTGGTTACGCAGTCCGTGTGCGTAGGGGACACACCTGTGAACAGCAGGTGCATCAGCAGCAGCAGGCCTGTTTATGCCACTGGGCTGCACTAGCAGGACTGGTAGGACAGGAGCTGTTCTTAAACGTTCTGCGTTACCAACTGTGGTGGTGGCTTGCATCGATGACCTATCCCTGCCTACCTCTGGCCTAAAGCCACAATGGGTTCAACACATGGAGGTGTGCTCTTTTGGAGCATAATAGAAGACTGGACACCTTCTTCTTGGCTCCAGCCCCTTTTATAACCTGGGTCCGTCCCAAACCAGGGTGGACCACAATGCACCTCCTTGAGACAAAAGCAGAATGACACGTCATGAGTGGCATAACTAGCGTCCTCTTTTGAACCGCCACTTGAATGATGACCTCATGGCTGCCACAACCAAAACACCAAAACACCTCAACAGTCATCGTCTGACCAACAACAATGAGGTGACAAGTCATAGGGGCGGCCCTCTGCAAGCCTGTTGGGAGTAGCCTGACCAAATTGTCAGGACACCTGATTCCCTGTGGTCTATATGGGCTCCCCACATCAGGGGCAGGGCCAAAGAGTTCATTACCCGACCTAGCCTCTGATTCAGTAAGTGCCTGAGCATGCTCAGTAGCATGAAATACATTTTCTGAAAAAAAGACTATCCGCTTCAGCATGCTGTCTAGGCACAACACAGGACTTAGAACCGGCATGGAGTGCAAGTACCTGTGCAAAGAGGCTTTTCTCAATCAGTGTGAAGCCCCACAGGTGTTGTGTTGGTGCATTACCTTCAGGGACTCCACGTGGAGGAAGAGTCTGGTCACACTAAGGTTGCTTCTTTATATGTATTTTCGTGATGCCACTCTCAGTATTGCGGTCAGTGGGGACCGCCACTGCAGTGTAAGGGGACACCTGGGGCTGATCTTGGGTGCAGTTAGTTTTAGTGGCCTCCCGAGAGTGAGTCAAGCACCAGGGCCCTGTGTAAGTGTGTTGAGCCGCAGGTCGCAGAATGACTCAGGCACAGTCCAAACGAGCATGCGCTGTAGCCCAAAATTAAGACTTTGCCTCAGGAATGACACAGTCAGGCACAGCATGCTCAGTTGGCGAAACACTGGAGTTAGGCTGCGGCTGGGGTAAATCGGCACACAGGAAGGAGCAACTGCGGAAACACCTCGTTCAATTGTGAGGAGAGTCATTGTGGAGTTTGGTGAGGAGTACCGTAACGCCAGTGAGCAGCATCCTGTGCCACAGACCAACATTCTTCCGGTGCTGTCTATACTGTTAACCATGATAGGAGCGTAAAGTCTGTATTTATGGCAACTGGACATCGCATTACCCAGGTACGGTAGGCTGTGCCCAGACAGTAATGCGTGCATGCAACACTTTGTTTTATTATGAAAACACATATCTATTCTGGGTAGGACGACTATATAGACAATCACACTTGCTGCCTCTGCACTGTCAAATTGTCACATACAGTTTAAATCATAGAGGGACAGCGACACATGTTTGCATTGAATGTTGCTTTACAAGATTTGCATGACTGTGTTGCAGAGCTGTGTGGTTTGCATTCACACTGTTATCATCTGCCTTATCTGTGAGGCTTCAGCTAACAAGGGTATTCAGGGTGGGTGATGTGTTTTGTCTATGTTTAGGTAGATAACTGGGAAGCTCTTGTGATGCACCATTAGTAAGTTGTCTTCGCGCGCACACACACACACAAACACACAATTACTGCTGCTACGCAGAGGGCTTACCAAGCAGTAGGCAACTGAATAGATTGTTCTATTATTTCAATTTAATGCATGGTTCTTATTGTTTGTTTTCAGAAAGTGAAACAATCATTTATGAACCCAACTGCATACAGTGCTTTTCATGTTGCATAGTTTTGCTGCATACTGGGGATCACACCAAATACAAGACTTAAAATGAAGCATAAGCCGCAATGAGAATTTCACTGTGCTACAATGCGGCCTAGCGGGTCTGTGCAACCACCGCCTGCCCCATCAAGTGCATCTGCATGCTCTTCATCCTCTGTGACTGTGGGGACAGCAGTCACACATGCTTTTTCACACTGAACTTCCACCCCATTACCCGTAAGCGGGAGTGTGATTGGCAGGTCGTCACTTGTTTTGTAAGTGCAAACAGATGTTATTGTTGAGCTGTCAGACATCGAGAGAACCACCATTGGATGAAGGAAACATTATATCCACACCTGCACCTTCGTCACATATTGGCTGGACTACCTGCAGTTAATAATTACGTTCCACAAATGGAAAGGATTGAAGAATGCACATGTGTTGCACCTTGCTTGGCAGCAAACGAACAATAACTTAGTATTCCAGACAATTTTATGATGGTAGAAAAAGAGTCAGCTCTTTGAGCAAATAAAATAGCGTGGCAAAAGTGGGCAGGTGAGTACAGTGGCCGTGTTCTGTGGGTACCAGGACAGTAAGAGAAGCCTCACTTTTTATTCCTCCTAATGATGAAATGCAGCAAGGAATTCCATCAATTTGCTATAAAAATAGAGTAGCTAAATGAGCAGGAGGGTGTAATACAGAGTTGCTGTAAATAGCTTGGCACCTGTGGGGCACAAATGGAGTACAACAGCCACTTCCTGTATGCCACTGAATGGCAGCATTTTTTGCTATTATTATAGCTTATTAAAAACAGAGCAGGAGGGTGTAATGCAGTGGTACTGCAAATAGCTTTGCACCAGTGGGACACTAATGGAAGTCCAACAGCCACTTTTAGGATGCCACTAAATGGCAGCATTTTTTGCTATTATTATAGCTTATTAAAAACAGAGCAGGAGGGTGTCATGCAGAGGTGCTGTAAATAGCTTGGCACCTGTGGGGCACAAATGGAGTACAACAGCCACTTTTTGTATGCCACTGAATGGCAGCATTTTTTGCTATTATTATAGCTTTTAAAAACAGAGCAGGAGTGTGCAATGCAGAGGTGCTGCACATAGATTTGCACCAGTGGGACACTAATGGAAGTCCAACAGCCACTTTTAGGATGCCACTAAGTTTACTCAGTGTTTGCTAGTAGAATGGCTTAGTAACAATGAGCTTGAGTGTGCAAAGGGCTGGAGGGTACAGTGGCAGGGTTGTGGGTCTGGGTAGAGGAAAGGAAGCCTGCCTTTCTATCCCTCCTAATGGGGAAATGCAGCGAGGAAATCCCTGACCTTAGCTACACAGACGCTGTCATCTTGTTTAGCTGTTAAAATCTGTTTTCACAGACCTGACTGTCACCTATGGCTCTGACCCTGCCGGTATTAGCCTTTAAAAGGACTAATAGAAACTTCTATCCCTATTCTGTATAGCGCTGTGTATAGAGCGTATACAGCTGTATCGGAGACAGGAGCTACGCCAGCGGTGACTGACACCAAGACGCAGAAGGCAGATAATGGCGTGCTGAAGGAAAATGTACGTTTTTATAATGCATGGACATGTGACATGGACATCCTATCACACATGCCGTTGCTTCTCTGGCTAAAAGTCCACTTAGCTGTGTGTGTGTCTGGGATTGGCTGACATGCTGGCCCGCCCCACTACACGCGCGCGCTTAGGGAAGATAGACAAGGAAAAAAAAAAAATGTCGATCGCCATTATCCAAACAGCAGTGATCTGAATGCGCTGTTCCCGCACACTATACGCTGAAATTTCATAATGGTGTGAGTCACAGAGTGACTTACACTATTACAGCGGAAAGCCAGCTCGTAATTAGCTGGTCTTTTTGCTGCTAGAACCATTCTCGAACGTATCTAGAACTATCGAGCTTTAGCAAAATGCTCGAGTTCTAGTTCGATCTAGAACAGCCCCCAAAATCACTCGAGCCGCGAACTGGAGAACCTCGAACCGCGAACCGCGCTCAACTCTAAATTTATGGACAGCTTTGCCTTGATTTCTTTGCCTGTGTGGATTGGATGGGTTGTTACTGACATCTGGTAAGCAATTCATACTTATTTCACCCACTGTATAAATAAACACACAGTAATATATTAAGACGAATAAAATATGAAAACCTGATTAATTCAGAAAAGCACTATGATCATTCAATGATTATTTAGTCCATATAAACCTGCATAACACAATGATGTGCCTCAGGAGTAATTACTATTAGAATCAGGCTGGAGATTCATATATGACTTCTGTGGATTGCCAGTCAGTCATCTTTAACCCCTTCAGCCCCAAGCCTATTTTGACCCTAAAGACCAGGCCATTTTTTGCAATTCTGACCAGTGTCACTTTATGAGGTTATAACTCTGGAACGCTTCAGCGGATCCCGGTGATTCTGAGATTGTTTTTTTGTAACATATTGGGCTTCATGTTAGTGGTAAATTTAGGCCGATATTTTTTGCATTTCTTTGTGAAAAAAACGGAAATTTCGCGAAAATTTTGAAAATTTTGTAATTTTCGAACTTTGAATTTTTATGCTCTAAAACCAACGAGACATATGACACAAAATAATTAATAAATAACATTTCCCACATGTTACTTTACATCAGAACAATTTTGGGAAAAAAAAAAAATTTAAGGAAGTTATAGGGGTTCAAAGTTTATGAGCAATTTCTCATTTTTACAACAAAATTTACAAAGCCACTTTTTTTAGGGACCACATCACATTTGAAGCGATTTTGAAAGGTCTACATGACACAGAACACCCAAAAGTGACACCATTCCAAAAACGGCACCCCTCAGGCTACTCAAAACCACATTCAAGAAGGTTATTAACCCTTCAGGTGCTTCACAGTAACTAAAGCAATGTGGAAGGAAAAAATGAACATTTTACTTTTTGCAACAAAAATGTTAATTTAGCCTCAAATATTGCATATTCACAAGGGTAGCAGGATTAAATGAACCCCCAAAATTTGTTGGGCAATTTCTACTGAACACGCAGATACCTCATATGTGGCGAAAAACCACTGTTTGGGCGCACGGCAGGACTCGGAAGGGAAGGAGCGCCATTTGACTTTTTTGAACAGAAAATTAGCTGGAATCGTTAGCTGCACCATGTTGCGTTTGGAGAGCCCCTGAGGTGCCGAAACAGTGGAGCTCCCCCACATGTGACCCCATTTTGGAAACTAGATCCCTCATGGAATTTATCTAGATGTTTATTGAGCACTTTGAGCCTCTGGGGGCTTCACAAAAGTTAATAGAGTTGAGCTGTGAAAATAAAAAAAAATTTTTTTACCACAAAATTGTTACTTCAACCAGGTAGCTTTTTTTTCACAAGGGTATCAGGAAAAATTGCACCATAAAATGTATTGTGCAATTTCTCCTGAGTACACAGACACCTCTTATGTGGTGGAAATAAAATGTTTGGGCGCACAGCAGGGCTCGGAAGGCAAGGAGCGTCATTTGACGTTTCAAACGCAAAATTGTCTGGGATAATTAGCGTATTCCATGTTGCGTTTGGAGACCCCCTGAGGTGCTGAAACAGTGGAGCTCCCCCACATGTGACCCCATTTTGGAAACTAGACCCCCATGGCATAGAAAAAAAAAAACAGCGGCAGATGGGGGGGGCGGCAGATGGGGCGGCAGCAGATGGGGGGACAGCGGCATATAAAGGGAGCATCTGTGATTGTGAGACAGCGGCTGGGATAGGGTGGGGGCGGATGGGAGAGGGCGCAGTGGATGCAGGAGCGGCAGAGGATGGGGGGAGGGGGTGGGGGGGATGGGTGGGAAGGGGAGTGGGAGGTGAGATTGGGGATAGTCACCCTACAGGATGGATCTAGGCAGCTGGATCACAGGAGATGAAGGAGGCAGCAGATCGGGGAGGGTGAGAGGTGGGGGTGACAGGGGAGGGAGCACACATCACGGGGGTGACAGGGGAGGGAGCACACATCACGGGGGTGACAGGTGATGGAGCGCACATCACGGGGGTGACAGGTGAGGGAGCACAGATCACGGGGGTGACAGGGGAGGGAGCACAGATCACGGGGGTGACAGGGGAGGGAGCACACATCACGGGGGTGACAGGTGAGGGAGCGCACATCACGGGGGTGACAGGTGAGGGAACACAGATCACGGGGGTGACGGGAGGGAGCACAGATCACGGGGGTGACAGGGGAGGGAGCACAGATCACGGGGGTGACAGGGGAGGGAGCACAGATCACGGGGGTGACAGGGGAGGGAGCACAGATCACGGGGGTGACAGGGGAGTGAGCACAGATCACGGGGGTGACAGGGGAGGGAGTACAGATCACGGCGGTGACAGGGGAGGGAGCGCACATCACGGCGGTGACAGGGGAGGGAGCGCACATCACGGCGGTGACAGGGGAGGGAGCGCACATCACGGCGGTGACAGGGGAGGGAGCGCACATCACGGCGGTGACAGGGGAGGGAGCACACATCACGGCGGTGACAGGGGAGGGAGCGCACATCACGGCGGTGACAGGGGAGGGAGCGCACATCACGGCGGTGACAGGGGAGGGAGCACACATCACGGCGGTAACAGGGGAGGGGGCGGGTAGCTGACCACAGGGGTGAGAGGTGGGGGGAGCGTGCAGCACATTACGTAGGGGAGGGGGCGAGCAGCACATCACGGAGGGGAGGGGGCGGGCACTGATCACGAGGGGGAGGGGCCGGGCAGCAGATCGGAGGGAGCGGTGGCACTATGACAGATGGAGGAGGACAGGGATCGTGCAGCACATCACGGAGGTGAGGGGCCGGGCAACGATCACGAGGGGTGAGGGGCCGGGCAGCAGATTGGGGGGAGCGGTGGCACTGTGGCAGATGGAGGGCGGCAGCGGATCGGGAGGTGTGGGGGTGAGGGTGCGGGCAGGAGATCGGGGAGACAGGTGGCAGATCGCGGAGGGCAGCGGCAGCGGATCGGGACGCTTTTCGCCGGTTTCATACAGTGCAATGGCAGCGCGGCAACTTCCGGGTCCCATGCTCCGGTCTCATAACAGCATGGGACCGGAGCTTGTCGCCCTGCCATTGCACTGTGTACACTCACTGTGCTCCGTGTGCTGGTGTGCTGCAGGGACGACAAGTAAAGCTGATGGGGGCGGTCACCGGCAACAGGTCCACTGTGATTGGAGAAATCGGTCACAAGGCCGATCTCTCCAATCAGAGCTACTGGAGCTGGGGGAGGGTGATCCAGTGAGGTCACCCAGCTCCAGCCAATGGCCAGTGCTATAGCTGCACTGGCCAGGGCTGGATTTCAAAGTTTCAGTCATTTTAAATGGCTGGAACATTACAGTGGCTGTGATTGGTTGAGCGGCATTCGTCAGCCAATCACAGCCTCCGTAGGTCCGGGGAGGAGGCACCACCCCTCCTAAGGTCAGGAACAGGTCCCCTCCTCCCCGAATCTGCGGTTTATGTTAACATATTGCAGTCACCGGAGGCTCCGGTGCCGCGATTCCGCCATGACGGAAAGATCCGTCCTTGGTCGTTAAGGCCCAGGGCACAAGGACGGATCTTTCCGTCCATGGTCGTGAAGGGGTTAAAAGGAACCTGTCAGGTCCAATATGCACCCAGAACCACGAGCAGTTCTGGGTGTATATTGCTAATCCCTGCCTAACAGTCCCTGTATACACTAGCATAGATAAAGAGATCTTTAGAAAAAGTATTTGTAAAGATCGTTTATTATATGATAATGAGGCCAGGGACCAGTTGCAAGGGCATTACTTCCCTTGGCTAGTCGGCCCACATAGCATGTTAGCACACTCTTGTGGGCGTACTAACATGCTAATGAACATGCAGCAATACTACACATACCTCACTCTTCATGGTGGCCGGCAGAGGCTGGATGCGCATTGCGTGTGATCTGGAGTCCCTGGGACTTCTGATTATGTGCACTATACTGATGCCAGGTGTACGCTTCCTGACTTCAGTGAGGTATAGTGCGCATGACCCAAAGTGCTGAGACTCCTGATCATGTGCAGTGCACATCCATCCTCCACCAGCTACCATCAAGAGTGGGGTATGTGCGGCGTCACTGTGCATTCATTAGCATGCTAGTATGCCCACAGGAGCGTGCTAACATGCTATGTGGCTTGACTAGTCAAAGGAAGTAACACCCTTGCAACTAATCCCTGGCCTCATTAGCATATAATAAACGATTTTTAGAAATACTTTTTCTAAAGATCTGTATATTTATGTTAGTGTCTACAGGGAAAGTTAGGCAGGAATCACTAATATACACCCAGAACTGCTCATGGTTCTGTGTGCATATTCCACCTGACAGGTTCCCTTTAAGTGTAGAGATAGTCACATAGGGTATTCAGAGGGATAAAGGACAATGATTTATTTTCAGCGATAAGGTGGTGACAAGCTAGATGTAAGGGTACCTTCACACTTAGCGATGCAGCAGCGATCCGACCAGCGATCTGACCTGGTCAGGATCGCTGCTGCATCGCTACATGGTCGCTGGTGAGCTGTCAAACAGGCAGATCTCACCAGCGACCAGTGAACAGTCCCCAGCCAGCAGCGACGTGCAAGCGACGCTGCGCTTGCACGGAGCCGCCGTCTGGAAGCTGCGGAGACTGGTAACTAAGGTAAACATCGGGTATGGTTACCCGATGTTTACATTAGTTACCAGTGTGAGCAGGGAGCAGGGAGCCGCGCACACTGAGCGCTGGCTCCTTGCTCTCCTAGCTACAGTACACATCGGGTTAATTAACCCGATGTGTAATGCAGCTACATGTGCAGAGAGCAGGGAGCCGCGCACACTGCTTAGCGCTGGCTCCTTGCTCTCCTAGCTGCTGTACACATTGGGTTAATTAACCCGATGTGTAATGCAGCTACATGTGCAGAGAGCCGGAGCCGGCAGCACAGGCAGCGTGAGAGCTGCAGAGGCTGGTAACTAAGGTAAATATCGGGTAACCACCTTGGTTACCCGATGTTTATCTTGGATACAGCTTACCTCAGCTGTCAGACGCCGGCTCCTGCTCCCTGCTCGCTTCATTTGTCGCTCTCTTGCTGTCACACACAGCGATCTGTGTGTCACAGCAGGAGAGCGGCTTTGAAGAAAACGAACCAGGGCTGTGTGTAATGAGCAGCGATCTCGCAGCAGGGGCCAGATCGCTGCTCATTGTCACACACAGCGAGATCGCTAATGAGGTCACTGCTGCGTCACAAAAAGCGTGACTCAGCAGCGATCTCGGCAGTGAGCTCGCTGTGTGTGAAGCACCCCTTAAGGTACTGTCACACATAACGAGATCGCTAGCGAGATCGCAGCTGAGTCACCGTTTTGGTGACGCAGTTGCGATCCCGTTAGCGATCTCGTTATGTGTGACACCTACCAGCGATCAGGCCCCTGCTGTGAGATCTCTAGTCGTTGCAGAATGGTCCAGGCCATTTTCTTCAAAGGCGATATCCTGCTGGGCAGGACGCATCGCTGTGTTTGACACTGTGTGACAGGGTCACTGTGACTGCTGAGATCGTTATACAGGTCGCTACTGCGATCTGTATTGTTCTGCATCGCTGGTAAGATCTGACTGTGTGACATCTCACCTGCGACCTCCCAGCGACTTACCTGCGATCCCTATCAGGTCGCATCGTTTTCGGGATCGCAGGTAAGTCGTTATGTGTGAAGGTACCTTTACTTTTAAGCAGTCCTCTATCCAATTAAAGTAGCTTGAGAAATTTAAGCATAGATTTAAATAGTGGGCTAAACCATTTATTTGAACTGGAATCCGCAGGAATTACTTATCTTTTTGAGCCTTAAACACCGCAACAATTCAGCGGTGGCCGCGGGTAACCTCAGTGACAGCAGCTGATCGTGCGGCTGTCTTCATTTGCTGTGTGGAGGTGACCGGAGCGGCTGTGTCTGCTGCGGCTCCGGTCACCTCCATGCAGCTGCGGTTGAAGCGACGCTGGATCATCCTGGATTACGCCGGACAAGGAGGGCTTTTTGGGGCTGATTAAAGTGGTGAACCAGGGTATATGTGTGTGTTTTTATTTCTAATAAAGGATTTTTTCTGGTGTGTGTGTTTATTTACTGTAACTTACAGATTAATCATGGAGGGTGTCTCATAGACGCCTGACATGATTAATCTAGGACTTATTGGCAGCTATGGGCTGCCAATAACTCCTTATTACCCCGATTTGCCAACGCACCAGGGCAAATCGGGAAGAGCCGGGTACAGTCCCAGAACTGTCGCATATAATGTATGCGGCAATTCTGGGCGGCTGTTGGCTGATATTGTTAGGGTGGGGGGCTCCCCATAACGTGGAGCTCCCCATCCTGAGAATACCAGCCTTCAGCCGTATGGCTTTATCTGGCTGGTTTTAAAAATGGGGGGAACCGCACGCCGTTTTTTTTAATTATTTAATTATTTATTTCACTACACAGTATAGACACGCCCACCGGCTGCTGTGATTGGGTGCAGTGTGACACCTGTCACTCAGAGTGGGGGCGTGTCTCACTGTAACCAATCATAGGCGCTGGTGGGCGGGGAAAGCAGGGAATACGAAATTGTTTAATGGGCGGCCGGCTTTTTCAAAACAGTAAAAGCCGCCGGAGCAGTGTGAATGCCGTGCAGCGCCGGGGATCGGGGATTGGTGAGTATATGAGAGAGGGGGATAGACTGACATGGACAGAGAGTGAGGGACAGAGATAGTGACGGACTGACAGAGATTAGTGCATGACAGACATTGTGAGGCGCTTCAGAACGCAGCTTTTCAGCTGCGCTCTGAAGCAGACCTTTTTTAAGCTGTGGTGCAGAGTGCACACCTGCGCACATAGCATCAGACAACAAAATCGTATGAGGGATGTCACACGTTACAATTGACTAGGTTCGTGCAACAAAACGCTCAATTCTAGAGAATGATACGATGTGTTTGCGATCAACGGTTTTGCGTTCAATCCTGATCGCATGTAGCTGTCACACGCAGATACCTCACAAACGATGCCGGATGTGCGTCACTTACAACTTGACCCCAACGACGGATTGTGAGATATATTGAAGCGTGTGTAGCGGGCTTTAGGTTACTAGATGCAGCCGTTTTGACACAATCAGAATTTTTAAATTTAGTCAAGTAGCAGAGCTGAGTGAGCTGTCCCCACCCACACTAGGCTCTGAATAGAGATTGTACATTAACAGTGAGGTGTCAATCAGAGGAGAAGTCGTGCCAGACTTCTGTGCGGGTGACATTGTAACAAACATTGATAATAAGCAACAAATTAGACCTTGACAAGACAGGCATCCCAGAATTCGCTGTGTTAACCCTTGCAGCATGCTTTCTTCAGCTTACATAGCAAAACATGATGAAAGATTCCCTTTAAAGAATACTTTATTTGCTATTACATCAAGTTTCTTACCAGGAAAAATTGTGCAGTATCCAAAAGTGAAAACAATTTGCAAGTGATGAAAATAGGAATTATTGGTGCAGAGTAATACAAGTGCATTATTGTCAAAGGTTGTCGACAGAGAAGAATTCCCAGTGTCACGGGGTCCTTCTCCGATATCACACAATCAACAGAGCAAGAGATGAGTGAGAAATCCAAAGAACCTTTATTCCATGCAATCCAGTAGGTTCATGAAATAATCCACCACACAGATGGTAAAGTAGCCCAGGAACATGGATACAGTCCAGTAAGGGATAAATGTCCAGGTCTCTATAGGGAGCCTCAGCTTCTCCCACAGAGGATAAATCTTACTCCTTCTCTAATGTCTTTCTCAACCAGCATGAATAATCTCCCAGGTAAACAGAGAGTTTGGGTGGATTCCAGGCACCCTCCCCCAGACCTAGGGACAGAAACACTGCGGGGGTTATAACTAGAGATGAGCGAACCGGTCCCGGTTCGGCTCGAGGCGGTTCGCCGAACGGGGGGTCTGGCTCGAGTTCGGCTCGTCGAACGTTCGACGAACCGAACTCGAGCCCATAGGAAACAATGGCAGGCAATCACAAACACAGTAAAACACCTAGAAAACACCCTCAAAGGTGTCCAAAAGGTGACAAACAACTCACAACACAACACAAACACATGGGAAAGTGACAAGGACATGTACTCATGCGAAAACAAAACAGCTGGACAAGGAAAAAGAGGAGGACACACAGATATAGGCATGGCACGCCCTTCTAAAGTCATGTAAAACACCGCAAGGTGACTCCAAGCGGAGTCTCCCTTTTTTCCAAAAATTGGGCCCCACACACCCACCCCTTCAGTGGCAGCAGTTGTGCCCCAGTTGTACACTTCACAGCTAGATTTGCATCAAGCACATTCAAAAATACGCCATTCTTATCCGTCCCCAGGATGACACCGGGGTAGGTAGCAAAGTCTTTCCTGATCCCAGCTCTGTTCATCTTGGCTTCTTTTAAAAACACAGCAAGCAAGGGTTACTCCAAGCGGAGTCTCCCTTTTTTCCAAAAATTGGGCCCCACACACACCCACCCCTTCAGTGGCAGCACTTGGGCCCCAGTTGTACACTTCACAGCTAGATTTGCATCAAGCACATTCAAAAATACGCTATTCTTAGCCGTCCCCAGGATGACACCGGGGTAGGTAGCAAAGTCTTTCCTGATCCCAGCTCTGTTCATCTTGGCTTCTTTTAAAAACACAGCAAGCAAGGGTTACTCCAAGCGGAGTCTCCCTTTTTTCCAAAAATTGGGCCACACAGACACCCACCCCATCAGTGGCAGCACTTGGGCCCTAGTTGCAAACAGGATGTTTTGATTTGCATCAAGCACATTCAAAAATACGCTATTCTTAGCCGTCCCCAGGATGACACTGGGGTAGGTAGCAAAGTCTTTGCTGACCCATGACTTGTTCATCTTGGCTTCTTTTAAAAACAATGTAAGCAAGGGTTACTCCAAGCGGAGTCTCCCCTTTTTTCCAAAAATTGGGCCCCACACACACCCACCCATTCAGTGGCAGCAGTTGTGCCCCAGTTGTACACTTCACAGCTAGATTTGCATCAAGCACATTCAAAAATACGCCATTCTTATCCGTCCCCAGGATGACACCGGGGTAGGTAGCAAAGTCTTTCCTGATCCCAGCTCTGTTCATCTTGGCTTCTTTTAAAAACACAGCAAGCAAGGGTTACTCCAAGCGGAGTCTCCCTTTTTTCCAAAAATTGGGCCACACAGACACCCACCCCATCAGTGGCAGCACTTGGGCCCTAGTTGCAAACAGGATGTTTTGATTTGCATCAAGCACATTCAAAAATACGCTATTCTTAGCCGTCCCCAGGATGACACTGGGGTAGGTAGCAAAGTCTTTGCTGACCCATGACTTGTTCATCTTGGCTTCTTTTAAAAACAATGTAAGCAAGGGTTACTCCAAGCGGAGTCTCCCCTTTTTTCCAAAAATTGGGCCCCACACACACCCACCCATTCAGTGGCAGCAGTTGTGCCCCAGTTGTACACTTCACAGCTAGATTTGCATCAAGCACATTCAAAAATACGCCATTCTTATCCGTCCCCAGGATGACACCGGGGTAGGTAGCAAAGTCTTTCCTGATCCCAGCTCTGTTCATCTTGGCTTCTTTTAAAAACACAGCAAGCAAGGGTTACTCCAAGCGGAGTCTCCCTTTTTTCCAAAAATTGGGCCACACAGACACCCACCACATCAGTGGCAGCACTTGGGCCCTAGTTGCAAACAGGATGTTTTGATTTGCATCAAGCACATTCAAAAATACGCTATTCTTAGCCGTCCCCAGGATGACACCGGGGTAGGTAGCAAAGTCTTTCCTGATCCCAGCTCTGTTCATCTTGGCTTCTTTTAAAAACACAGCAAGCAAGGGTTACTCCAAGCGGAGTCTCCCTTTTTTCCAAAAATTGGGCCACACAGACACCCACCACATCAGTGGCAGCACTTGGGCCCTAGTTGCAAACAGGATGTTTTGATTTGCATCAAGCACATTCAAAAATACGCTATTCTTAGCCGTCCCCAGGATGACACCGGGGTAGGTAGCAAAGTCTTTCCTGATCCCAGCTCTGTTCATCTTGGCTTCTTTTAAAAACACAGCAAGCAAGGGTTACTCCAAGCGGAGTCTCCCTTTTTTCCAAAAATTGGGCCACACAGACACCCACCCCATCAGTGGCAGCACTTGGGCCCTAGTTGCAAACAGGATGTTTTGATTTGCATCAAGCACATTCAAAAATACGCTATTCTTAGCCGTCCCCAGGATGACACTGGGGTAGGTAGCAAAGTCTTTGCTGACCCATGACTTGTTCATCTTGGCTTCTTTTAAAAACAATGTAAGCAAGGGTTACTCCAAGCGGAGTCTCCCCTTTTTTCCAAAAATTGGGCCCCACACACACCCACCCATTCAGTGGCAGCAGTTGTGCCCCAGTTGTACACTTCACAGCTAGATTTGCATCAAGCACATTCAAAAATACGCCATTCTTATCCGTCCCCAGGATGACACCGGGGTAGGTAGCAAAGTCTTTCCTGATCCCAGCTCTGTTCATCTTGGCTTCTTTTAAAAACACAGCAAGCAAGGGTTACTCCAAGCGGAGTCTCCCTTTTTTCCAAAAATTGGGCCACACAGACACCCACCCCATCAGTGGCAGCACTTGGGCCCTAGTTGCAAACAGGATGTTTTGATTTGCATCAAGCACATTCAAAAATACGCTATTCTTAGCCGTCCCCAGGATGACACCGGGGTAGGTAGCAAAGTCTTTCCTGATCCCAGCTCTGTTCATCTTGGCTTCTTTTAAAAACACAGCAAGCAAGGGTTACTCCAAGCGGAGTCTCCCTTTTTTCCAAAAATTGGGCCACACAGACACCCACCCCATCAGTGGCAGCACTTGGGCCCTAGTTGCAAACAGGATGTTTTGATTTGCATCAAGCACATTCAAAAATACGCTATTCTTAGCCGTCCCCAGGATGACACTGGGGTAGGTAGCAAAGTCTTTGCTGACCCATGACTTGTTCATCTTGGCTTCTTTTAAAAACAATGTAAGCAAGGGTTACTCCAAGCGGAGTCTCCCCTTTTTTCCAAAAATTGGGCCCCACACACACCCACCCATTCAGTGGCAGCAGTTGTGCCCCAGTTGTACACTTCACAGCTAGATTTGCATCAAGCACATTCAAAAATACGCCATTCTTATCCGTCCCCAGGATGACACCGGGGTAGGTAGCAAAGTCTTTCCTGATCCCAGCTCTGTTCATCTTGGCTTCTTTTAAAAACACAGCAAGCAAGGGTTACTCCAAGCGGAGTCTCCCTTTTTTCCAAAAATTGGGCCACACAGACACCCACCCCATCAGTGGCAGCACTTGGGCCCTAGTTGCAAACAGGATGTTTTGATTTGCATCAAGCACATTCAAAAATACGCTATTCTTAGCCGTCCCCAGGATGACACTGGGGTAGGTAGCAAAGTCTTTGCTGACCCATGACTTGTTCATCTTGGCTTCTTTTAAAAACAATGTAAGCAAGGGTTACTCCAAGCGGAGTCTCCCCTTTTTTCCAAAAATTGGGCCCCACACACACCCACCCATTCAGTGGCAGCAGTTGTGCCCCAGTTGTACACTTCACAGCTAGATTTGCATCAAGCACATTCAAAAATACGCCATTCTTATCCGTCCCCAGGATGACACCGGGGTAGGTAGCAAAGTCTTTCCTGATCCCAGCTCTGTTCATCTTGGCTTCTTTTAAAAACACAGCAAGCAAGGGTTACTCCAAGCGGAGTCTCCCTTTTTTCCAAAAATTGGGCCACACAGACACCCACCCCATCAGTGGCAGCACTTGGGCCCTAGTTGCAAACAGGATGTTTTGATTTGCATCAAGCACATTCAAAAATACGCTATTCTTAGCCGTCCCCAGGATGACACTGGGGTAGGTAGCAAAGTCTTTGCTGACCCATGACTTGTTCATCTTGGCTTCTTTTAAAAACAATGTAAGCAAGGGTTACTCCAAGCGGAGTCTCCCCTTTTTTCCAAAAATTGGGCCCCACACACACCCACCCATTCAGTGGCAGCAGTTGTGCCCCAGTTGTACACTTCACAGCTAGATTTGCATCAAGCACATTCAAAAATACGCCATTCTTATCCGTCCCCAGGATGACACCGGGGTAGGTAGCAAAGTCTTTCCTGATCCCAGCTCTGTTCATCTTGGCTTCTTTTAAAAACACAGCAAGCAAGGGTTACTCCAAGCGGAGTCTCCCTTTTTTCCAAAAATTGGGCCACACAGACACCCACCCCATCAGTGGCAGCACTTGGGCCCTAGTTGCAAACAGGATGTTTTGATTTGCATCAAGCACATTCCAAATCCACAAGCATTTACTCTCCCCAGGATGACACAGGGGTAGTAAATTCCTTCTGGATCCATGACTTGTTCATTTTGATGAACGTCAGTCTGTCCACATTGTCACTGGACAGACGCGTGCGCTTATCTGTCAGCACACACCCAGCAGCACTGAATACACGTTCAGAGACAACGCTGGCAGCTGGACACGACAAAATCTCCAAGGCGTAAGTTGCGAGCTCTGGCCATTTTTGTAGGTTTGAAGCCCAAAAGGAGCAAGGCTCCAGTTGCACAGTCATGGCATCGATGTTCATTTGGAGATACTCCTGTATCATCCTCTCCAGCCGTTGACTATGTGTCAGACTTGTTGTCTCTGGTGGCCTTGCAAAAGAGGGTCTAAAAAAATTATGAAAAGATTCCATAAAATTGCTGTTACCGGCACCAGAAAAGGTCCTACTGGTACGGGTAGACTGTTGAAGATGACGAGACCGTCCCATGTTTGTCAAGTTACAACTGGGAGATTCACTCCCTGCACCTGCACGGTTGTTTGGTGGAAAAGCCGAGCTAAGATCTAGTAACAGCTTCTGCTGATACTCCTGCATACGTGCGTCCCTTTCTATGGCTGGAATTATGTCACAAAATTTGGACTTGTACCGGGGATCTAATAGTGTGGCAATCCAGTAGTCATCATCACTTCTAATTTTGACAATACGACTGTCATGTTGGAGGTAGTGCAACAAAAAGGCACTCATGTGTCTTGCGCAGCCATGCGGACCAAGTCCATGCTGTGTTTGTGGCATAGAGGTGCTACCCGTTCTTTCTTCCTCTGACATCTGACCCCAACCTCTTTCAACTGAAATTTGACCAAGGTCTCCCTCATCCGCTGAGTCTTCCATGTCCATGGACAGTTCGTCCTCCATTTCTTCATGTTCTCCTGCACCTTGCTCAACATTTCGCCTGCTACTATGCGCCCTTGTCGATCCCTGTCCCCCATGGTCCCATGCCTGCTGCGTTGGTGATGATGAACGTCTGGACCTTCGTGATGTTGTTGTCCCTTGCGCATATGAATCCTCCTGTAGTTCCTCCCCTTCATGTTGTCCCACCCCCTGACTCCGAATAGTGTTTAGCGTGTGCTCCAGCATGTAAATGACTGGAATCGTCATGCTGATAATGGCATTGTCAGAGCTAAACATATTCGTCGCCATGTCGAAACTGTGCAGAAGGGTGCATAGGTCCTTGATCTGAGACCACTCCATCAGGGTGATCTGCCCCACCTCTGCATCTCGTTGGCCCAGGCTATACGTCATGACGTATTGCACCAGGGCTCTGCGGTGCTGCCACAGTCGCTGTAACATGTGGAGAGTTGAATTCCAGCGTGTCGCCACATCGCATTTCAGGCGATGAACCGGCAGGCCGAAAGACTTCTGGAGCGATGCAAGTCGCTCTGCTGCGGCGCTTGAACGGCGGAAGTGAGCTGACAGTTTTCGTGCCCTGTTCAGAAGGCCATCTAGGCCGGGATAGTGTGTTAAAAATTGCTGCACGACAAGGTTCAACACGTGAGCCATACAAGGTACGTGTGTCACCTTGCCCAGGCGAAGTGCCGCACCCAGGTTTGCAGCATTGTCGCACACGGCCTTACCAGGCTGCAGTTTGAGTGGAGACAACCATTTATTAAACTCGGACCGCAAAGCTGACCACAACTCCTCAGCTGTGTGACTCTTATTACCAAGACATGTCAAGCTAAAGACCGCCTGATGCCGTTGCGCTCTGCTGCCAGCATAGTAATGAGGGGTGCGTGATTCCTTCTGCGCAGTGAGAACGCTGGTGGCCTGACCAGGCAGGCTTGGGGCGGAGGTGGAGGACCCAGATGAGGTGGAGGATGCAGAAGCAGTGGCGGAACTTGGACAGACAGAGGATTGACACACAAGTCGTGGGGACGGCAAGACTTGTGCAGCAGACCCTTCACCATCTATCACCATAGTTACCCAGTGCCCAGTCAGCGACATGTAACGTCCCTGTCCATGCTTACTGGTCCAAGTATCGGTGGTGAAATGCACCCGTTCACACACAGAGTTTCTCAAGGAAGCGGTGATGTTGTGTGCGACATGCTGGTGTAGCGCGGGCACACCTTTCTTAGAGAAGTAGTGGCGACTAGGCATCTGGTACTGGGGCACAGCGACAGACATAAGGTCTCTAAAATCCTGTGTGTCCACTAGGCGGAAAGGCAGCATTTCGGTAGCCAACAGCTTACAGAGGGATAGAGTCAACCTCTTAGCTTTGTCATGGGTCGGAGGAAGTGGCCTTTTATTTGACCACATCTGAGGGACAGAGATCTGGCTGCTGTGTGTAGACGGTGTTGAGTAGGGTGTCCCTTGAAAAATGCAGGTTTGTGAGGAAAGTGCAGGCGGAGACATGATGTTGCCTTCATCCAACGTTGGTGCTATCGATGTCTGAGAGAGCTGTACACACTCACTTGTTTCCCCTTCCAAACCAACTGACGACCTTACAAGCAAACTGCCTGTTGCGGTTACAGTGGTGGAAGTTTTGCGTGGAAAAACAGGTGTGGCAGCTGTCCCCACAGTCCTAGAAGATGAAGAGCGCGCGGATGCAGTGGAAGGGGCGGGCGGTGGATGGTTCGCTCCACTAGGCCGCATTGCAGCACGGTGAGCTTCCCACCGGGACTTATGATATTTAGTCATGTGACGATTCATGGAAGAAGTTGTCAAACTGCTGAGGTTTTGACCTCTACTAACAGAATCATGACAAATGTTACATATCACATGAGTTGGGCGATCTTTTTCGATGTGAAAAAAGGACCAGGCTAGGCAAGGCTTAGAGGCCATGCGACCTGTTGATCCACCCCGAATAATGCTCATAGGCAGAGTGGTGGCTGAGGATGCAGTTGTAGACGTGCTACCAGTGCTCCGACTCTGTCCAGGAAGGCGCAAGGTAACTTCGTCGTCGGTTGCATCCTCCTCCACCGCCTCTGTTGACCTCCTCGAGTGCCTGACTGGGGGTTGACAGTAGGTGGGATCTAGAACGTCATCATCAATTGTTGTGTTTGCACTCCCCTCCCCCTCAGACCGAGCCTCTTCTTGCCCTGACGGAATATTTAAGTTGTCATCCCAATCGGGTATCTGCGTCTCATCTTCATCAGTATGTTCCTCATTGTCTATAACCACAGGTGTTACAGTTTGTGACAAAGGGTCAACATTATGCTCAGAAACTTGGTCCTCACGGCCTGAATCTGAGTCACAAAGGTTCTGGGCATCACTGCAGACCATTTCCTGTTCTGTACTCACTGTAGCTTGGGAGCAGACCTCTGATTCCCAGGCTATAGTGTGACTGAACAGCTCTGCAGACTCAGCCATCTCAGTTCCACCATACTGTGCAGGGCTGATGGAGACTTCAGAGCTGGGAGAAAGCAAGTTTGATTGGGATGACAACTCAGAGGACTGGTGTTTTTTGGATGCGGTACTTGAAGTGGCAGAGAGGGCACTTGTTGGACCACTTGAGATCCATTCAAGCATTTTCCTTTTTTGCCCATCATCTACCTTTGTTCCTGTTGTTCGTGTCCGTAACAAAGGGAGCACATCGGATTGTCCACGGTAAGTAGTAGACATCTTACTTTTGCTGGTAGTCTATCTTCAGCAGATGATAATGGAGCTTTGCCACCTTCCCCACGGACAAAACCTTTTTTGCCTTTTCCACCACGCCTCTTCCCCTTTCCACCAGCATCTGTCATTTTGCCACTCATGTTGATTGCGACAAGATTGTGGACTGAAAATGTGGTAGTAAAAATTGAGAGGTGGTGAAGATTGCAGTGGTGGTCTAGCTTTATTAACAGCAGAATAATAAAGAATAAATATCCCTGACAATGCAACTTAGTTATAATTAGTTGGAGTGTGCAACGCAGGCAGACGTGCTGCAAATGTCTTTGCACTAGTGGGACTATAGCAAAGTCCAATAGCCACGTATAGGATGCCACTAGGTACACTGAGTGTTTGCTAGTATAATGGCTTGGTTAGAATGAGTTGTAGTGTGCAACGCAGGCAGACGCGCTCTGCAAATGTCTTTGCACTAGTGGGACTATAGCAAAGTCCAATAGCCACGTATAGGATGCCACTAGGTACACTGAGTGTTTGCTAGTATAATGGCTTGGTTAGAATGAGTTGTAGTGTGCAACGCAGGCAGACGCGCTCTGCAAATGTCTTTGCACTAGTGGGACTATAGCAAAGTCCAATAGCCACGTATAGGATGCCACTAGGTACACTGAGTGTTTGCTAGTATAATGGCTTGGTTAGAATGAGTTGTAGTGTGCAACGCAGGCAGACGCGCTCTGCAAATGTCTTTGCACTAGTGGGACTATAGCAAAGTCCAATAGCCACGTATAGGATGCCACTAGGTACACTGAGTGTTTGCTAGTATAATGGCTTGGTTAGAATGAGTTGTAGTGTGCAACGCAGGCAGACGCGCTCTGCAAATGTCTTTGCACTAGTGGGACTATAGCAAAGTCCAATAGCCACGTATAGGATGCCACTAGGTACACTGAGTGTTTGCTAGTATAATGGCTTGGTTAGAATGAGTTGTAGTGTGCAACGCAGGCAGACGCGCTCTGCAAATGTCTTTGCACTAGTGGGACTATAGCAAAGTCCAATAGCCACGTATAGGATGCCACTAGGTACACTGAGTGTTTGCTAGTATAATGGCTTGGTTAGAATGAGTTGTAGTGTGCAACGCAGGCAGACGCGCTCTGCAAATGTCTTTGCACTAGTGGGACTATAGCAAAGTCCAATAGCCACGTATAGGATGCCACTAGGTACACTGAGTGTTTGCTAGTATAATGGCTTGGTTAGAATGAGTTGTAGTGTGCAACGCAGGCAGACGCGCTCTGCAAATGTCTTTGCACTAGTGGGACTATAGCAAAGTCCAATAGCCACGTATAGGATGCCACTAGGTACACTGAGTGTTTGCTAGTATAATGGCTTGGTTAGAATGAGTTGTAGTGTGCAACGCAGGCAGACGCGCTCTGCAAATGTCTTTGCACTAGTGGGACTATAGCAAAGTCCAATAGCCACGTATAGGATGCCACTAGGTACACTGAGTGTTTGCTAGTATAATGGCTTGGTTAGAATGAGTTGTAGTGTGCAACGCAGGCAGACGCGCTCTGCAAATGTCTTTGCACTAGTGGGACTATAGCAAAGTCCAATAGCCACGTATAGGATGCCACTAGGTACACTGAGTGTTTGCTAGTATAATGGCTTGGTTAGAATGAGTTGTAGTGTGCAACGCAGGCAGACGCGCTCTGCAAATGTCTTTGCACTAGTGGGACTATAGCAAAGTCCAATAGCCACGTATAGGATGCCACTAGGTACACTGAGTGTTTGCTAGTATAATGGCTTGGTTAGAATGAGTTGTAGTGTGCAACGCAGGCAGACGCGCTCTGCAAATGTCTTTGCACTAGTGGGACTATAGCAAAGTCCAATAGCCACGTATAGGATGCCACTAGGTACACTGAGTGTTTGCTAGTATAATGGCTTGGTTAGAATGAGTTGTAGTGTGCAACGCAGGCAGACGCGCTCTGCAAATGTCTTTGCACTAGTGGGACTATAGCAAAGTCCAATAGCCACGTATAGGATGCCACTAGGTACACTGAGTGTTTGCTAGTATAATGGCTTGGTTAGAATGAGTTGTAGTGTGCAACGCAGGCAGACGCGCTCTGCAAATGTCTTTGCACTAGTGGGACTATAGCAAAGTCCAATAGCCACGTATAGGATGCCACTAGGTACACTGAGTGTTTGCTAGTATAATGGCTTGGTTAGAATGAGTTGTAGTGTGCAACGCAGGCAGACGCGCTCTGCAAATGTCTTTGCACTAGTGGGACTATAGCAAAGTCCAATAGCCACGTATAGGATGCCACTAGGTACACTGAGTGTTTGCTAGTATAATGGCTTGGTTAGAATGAGTTGTAGTGTGCAACGCAGGCAGACGCGCTCTGCAAATGTCTTTGCACTAGTGGGACTATAGCAAAGTCCAATAGCCACGTATAGGATGCCACTAGGTACACTGAGTGTTTGCTAGTATAATGGCTTGGTTAGAATGAGTTGTAGTGTGCAACGCAGGCAGACGCGCTCTGCAAATGTCTTTGCACTAGTGGGACTATAGCAAAGTCCAATAGCCACGTATAGGATGCCACTAGGTACACTGAGTGTTTGCTAGTATAATGGCTTGGTTAGAATGAGTTGTAGTGTGCAACGCAGGCAGACGCGCTCTGCAAATGTCTTTGCACTAGTGGGACTATAGCAAAGTCCAATAGCCACGTATAGGATGCCACTAGGTACACTGAGTGTTTGCTAGTATAATGGCTTGGTTAGAATGAGTTGTAGTGTGCAACGCAGGCAGACGCGCTCTGCAAATGTCTTTGCACTAGTGGGACTATAGCAAAGTCCAATAGCCACGTATAGGATGCCACTAGGTACACTGAGTGTTTGCTAGTATAATGGCTTGGTTAGAATGAGTTGTAGTGTGCAACGCAGGCAGACGCGCTCTGCAAATGTCTTTGCACTAGTGGGACTATAGCAAAGTCCAATAGCCACGTATAGGATGCCACTAGGTACACTGAGTGTTTGCTAGTATAATGGCTTGGTTAGAATGAGTTGTAGTGTGCAACGCAGGCAGACGCGCTCTGCAAATGTCTTTGCACTAGTGGGACTATAGCAAAGTCCAATAGCCACGTATAGGATGCCACTAGGTACACTGAGTGTTTGCTAGTATAATGGCTTGGTTAGAATGAGTTGTAGTGTGCAACGCAGGCAGACGCGCTCTGCAAATGTCTTTGCACTAGTGGGACTATAGCAAAGTCCAATAGCCACGTATAGGATGCCACTAGGTACACTGAGTGTTTGCTAGTATAATGGCTTGGTTAGAATGAGTTGTAGTGTGCAACGCAGGCAGACGCGCTCTGCAAATGTCTTTGCACTAGTGGGACTATAGCAAAGTCCAATAGCCACGTATAGGATGCCACTAGGTACACTGAGTGTTTGCTAGTATAATGGCTTAGTTATCAGTTGGAGTGTGCAGAGGACAAGAGGGTACAGTGGCAGGATTGTGGTGCTCTGGGTAGAGGAATGGAAGCCTGCCTTTCTATTCCCTCCTAATGGTGAAATGCAGGTAGGAAATCCCTGACCTGGGCTACACAGACGCTGTTGCTGTTTGCAGGACCTGTCACCTATGGCTCTCTGACCCTGCCGGTTGGAGCCCTTAAAAGGACTGCTATAAAGTGCTCTCCCTAAGCTGTCTAACGCTGTGTATGCAGCGCATACAGCTGTATCGGCTATAGGACTCAGGAAGACGGAGCTGCGACAGTGATGTCTGACACCAAAGACGCAGAAGGCAGATAATGGCGTCCGTGAAGAAAATGTCCGGTTTTATAATGCACGGACATGTGACATGCAGATCCTATCACACATGCCGTTGCTTCTCTGGCTCAAAGTCCACTTAGCTGTGTGTGTGTCTGGGATTGGCTGACATGCTGGCCCGCCCCACAAGACGCGCGCACTTAGGGAAGGAAGACAAGAAAAAAAAAAAAAAAAAATGGCGATCGCCATTATACAAACAGCAGTGATCTGAAGGCGCTGTTCACGCACACTATACACTGAAATGTGATAATAGTTTGATTCACAGAGTGACTTACACTATTACAGCAGAAACCAAGCTATGATTTAGCTGTTTTTTGGCTGCTAGAACCGTTCTCGAACGTTTCTAGAACTACCGAGCTTTTGCAAAAAGCTCGAGTTCTAGTTCGATCTAGAACATGCCCCAAAATCACTCGAGCCGCGAACTGGAGAACCACGAACCACGAACCGCGCTCAACTCTAGTTATAACCCTGCAGACAGGACAAATAATACATAGAATGGACAGAGCACCACACCTAAAATACAAACCTACACAAAATTATACACAACCCCCCATATTCCACCATCACACCCAGCGTACCTTAATAAAAAGTTGTCATCAGCAAAAACGTTAATTGGGGAGGTGCTCGATAGAGAGGGGTGTGAAGGCTAAAAGACTTCCCATTCTTTACTGTGAGGGTAGCCCTGGGCTATAGGCCGTTTGTCCAGATGTAATAAGATGATCTGTGTATGTAAATAATTAAAGTATAGATGTCGTTGCATAATTATCTGTGTGTCTATATGACAATCGCATAGACGCCATAATACGATTCTAAGATGTGTGTACAGTAAGGTGTTAACGGAGATAATGAATCCAGAATGAACAATGAACAAAGAGGTATTTATAATATACTGAGAGAATTTATAATCATGATTTTCTCACCAGCTGAGATGAAGGATGTGAGATGTGGGATGTTCACTCCCTATTCTTGCTTCAAGGTCGAAGTCGAATGTTGTGGGGTATAATCACAAGTTTTTTTAATACACGGGTCAGAAGCCTGCTTCTGCTCAAACGGTGAACACGTTTCATTGTCTGATTCATTTATATCTGCGCAGATTTGATTTGAACTCCGACTCTGTGACCCAAACGAGGGACCCCTTTTGTGTTCTCCCCTAAATTCCCAACCTTGGCCCCCTCCCCCAGACCTAGGGACAGAAGCACTGTGGGGGATTATAACCCTGCAGACAGGACAAATAATACATAGAATGGACAGATCACTACACCTAAAATACGAACCTACACAAAATTATATACAACCCCCCATATTCCACTATCACATCCAGCATACCTTAATTCAACGTTGTCATCAGCAAAAAAGTTAATTGGTGAGGTGCTCGATAGATAGGGGTGTGAAGTGTAAAAAGGCTTCCAATTCTTTACCACTAACAATCGAAAATTCCAATTGGAACTTTTAGTTATAGTATTCAACAATAAGTGACAAGTGAGCTGCACAAAGTCAGACTATGTTCTTGTGGCAGTCTGAAAAGATAGACACTTTGAGAGAAAAGAACAAATAAAGCTCAGCTGAACTTATAGCAGTGGATAGATTCATTGGGATTCTTTCTGAATTCAATTTCTTAGGGATCCAGACAGAACTTTTGGATGTGATGCAGAAAGACTATTTGAACAAGACCGCAATATCACAATCACAGGGATAATGTATGTTCTAGAAATGCAGCAGAGATGCTCCAATCACACCTGCAAAGTTTCAGTATTGAGATGGCTACATGGAGAGCAGGAAAACTAAAAGGTAGTGGGCTTATACTCAAGATCACACTCCTAATAACAGGATGATTTATAGCAATCAAGTGAACCAATATACAGTCAATAGTAAGAGAGTGTTGTCCTAGTAAGAATAACTCCAGAAACCCCCCCGGACTTATAGAGCTTTGAAGTACCGGGGAAGTGTTTCCTTCAACATGAAAGACTTCTGCTTGGATTAGAACCGTTTGAAGTGAGATTTGTCCTTGTGTGGCATGGTATTCATTGATCATAGTGAGACATATGGACTTCTGCAGGGTCAAAACAGTAAATTGTAGTCTCTGGACAAGATTGTATGCAAGAGAATTTCCTGTTGTTTTAAAATCCACAAAAGCCAGATGGGCTCTTAGGCTATGTGCGCACGTTGCGTACATTCACTGCAGAAATGTCTGCAGCGATATGAAGAGCACATGTGCGCTTCAAATCGCTACAGAAATGTCCGTAGTGAAAGCCGATTCCATGCGCTCTGCCTGCAGCTCCTCCCATAGACAGAGCAGGAGCTGCCGGCAAAGCGCAGGAAAGAAGTGACATGTCACTTCTTAGAACGCAGCGCTTCGGCAGTAGCCGAAGCGCTGCGCTCTAAAACGCCACGTGCGCATGGCCCCTGCACAATCTCCATAGACTGTGCAGGGGAAGCAGGACGCATGCAGTTACGCAACGTGCGCACATAGCCTAAGGCTCCCAGGTAAACAGAGAGTTTGGGTGGATTCCAGGCACCCTCCCCCAGACCTAGGGACAGAAACACTGCGGGGGTTATAGCCTTAGAGAGCTTGAGCATATTTAGTAAAAGTAATCAGATTTTTAGCATCTGGATAAGGCGTGAGTGTGATATCCAAGGTGATCTTAGCTTTCATCAAGTATGATAGACAGGACAACTCACACAGAGATGACCTCTTTGTCAACAATAAATACATAGTCCATGAGTCAGGTGATATCTTGGTCCTTTCCTTCCTTCTTTGGACCCAAGTGTATATACTTCTCTGGATCAGCAAGTGGTGTATTATTGACAGTTGGAGCCAAGGAAGGAAAAGTAGAGTACATTTCTTATCTTCATATCATTGTTTTAAGTGTATTTCCACTATGGTAGACAGAAAAAGCATATTCTTACCTTTGACACTGTCTATAAAATCTACATAGAATTCTATATCTAGATCTTTGTTATTTCAGGCCAATACAAAATACTAGGATACAGAATTTAAAAATGCATGGGCCAACTATGGAAGAAAAGCTTGAGAAAAGGAAAGCTGAAGCAACAAGATCTTTGACCAGGTTTTTCTCTGAAAACCTCTCTGAAAGAAGGAAACCATAGCCTCTCAGGAAAGCAAGTAAATTACAGAGGACATTGTACTTGATCTTGAAAGAGCTATTGAGGATATAATTCAAAATGTATGCTCAACCGGTTAATGAAATCATAGCACTCTTTAGAGTCCCTATTAAACAGGGAAGGAGTATAAAGTTGCACTTTATCAATAAATGAAACACTAGAGCATTGTCCATTTACTGTACATTTAATTACAAACAATTTAAATGTTTGTGAAAGTCCCCAAAATTGTAATCCTTAATATTTTAATTTCCCTTAAATACCCATAGGACTCTTGACTTTCTTGTTTTGACAAAATGCCATCAAGTCTGTATCTGGATGTCCGAATCTGGATGTGAGCTGATGAAATCTTTCCTAATTCATAATCCATTCTACTGGACACAGGAAGTTCTGACTGAAGCCCCCGTCACATTTAGCGACTTACCAGCGATCCCGAAATGCGACCTGATAAGGATCACTAGTAAGTCGCTTGGAGGTCGCTGGTGAGATGTCACACAGTCAGATCTTATCAACGACTCAGTAACGATACAGGTCGCAGTAGCGACCTGTATAACGATCTCTGCTGTCATTGGAACCCTGTCACACAGTGTCAAACATAGCGATGCATCCTGCCCAGCAGGACATCACCTTTAAAGAAAATGGTCCAGGACAGCAATGACTGACGACCTCACAGCAGGGTCCAGGTCGTTGTTGGATGTCACACATAACGAGATCGTTAGCGAGATCGCTGTTGCATCACAAAAACGTGACTCAGCAGCGATGTCGCTTAGTGAGACGTGGCCTTAAGTCAATTTGCTTGATAATTTATCAATCCCTTGATAGGGATTGTTACAAATCTTGTAGCTTGTGCTTGGCCCATACTATTATTGCTCTGCAGACCTTCATTAGGCCTCCGACACACATCCGTGCCGCCGGTACGTTTTTGGTACGTTTTTGCACGTACTGGCGGCACAGAGACACGTACACCAATGCTACCCTACGGTAGCAGGAACACACACGTAAAACCACACGGAGCGTGTGTCCGTGTCCGTTTGTACATGTGTGCGTTTTCCAACATGCTGACATGTCCGTTTTTCTCCGGCAGCACAGGTGTCATACGGCCCGCATACGGACCACATGGATGTAGTGTGGATGCGGTCCCGTGTGACACGCGCCGGAGAAAACTCACGTGTCAGAGTAAAAAATAACAAATCTTTACTCACCTTCTCCAGCCCTCCTGTCTCTGCCGCTGCTGTCACTTGCTGCCGACCGCCGCTCATTATGCTCATTTAATATTCACTTCACTGCGGTCGGCAACAGAAGCAGCGGGGAGTTGGCAGGGCTGGAGACCGAAGATCAGTACCCTGGACAGCAGGAAGGACCATGTGAGTATGCAAATTACCGGTTCTCCGTGTGTTATCGTGGATAGCACATGGAGAACACATGTGGCCCGCAAGTACCGGAGACACGTACTTACCTACACGCAACACGCAGGGAAAACACGTGTCTTGCAGCACGTGCGAGATTTTCACGTGAGTGTGGCAGAGGCCTTAGACTGGGATTCATTGTTCCTCCTTGCTTGTTCAAGTATAACACAGTTTGCGGATTGTTAAATAAGATCAGCACTCATAACTGCCTTGAGCGCTTTCCAATTGGATGACTTCTAGAACTCTGGTAGTGACCATTTATGTGGAGTTTAATTCTGATACACATGGGTTCCCCAACACTGATTGGAAGAATCTATTGTCAGAAATAACTGGTTAAGACAAAGATTTGCCTTGAAACAGTTGACCTGACTGAAGCCTTTATTTGAGTTCCTCCACTGTGCAAGATGATATCTTCTTCTAACCATCCAGGCCATTCTGGGATATTTTTCACATATGAAGGATTATGAGCTGAATGCTCCTGAATTGGGCGCTCACCTAAACAACTGCATTAAGGCTGTAGGCCGCTTTACACGCAGCGATATCGCTATCGCTAGCATGCATACCCACCCCCGTCGATTGTGCGTCACGGGCAAATCGCTGCCCGTGGCGTACAGCATTGCTAAAACCCGTCACACATACTTACCTGCCTAGCGGCGTCGCTGTTGCCGGTGAACCGCCTCCTTTCTAAGGGGGCGGTTCGTTCAGCGTCACAGCGACGTCACTAAGCGGCCGCCCAATAGAAGCGGAGGGGCATAGATGAGCGGGACAAACATTCCGCCCACCTCCTTCCTTCCTCATTGCGGCCGGCCGCAGGTACGAGGTTGTTCCTCGTTCCTGCGGTGTCACACATAGCGATGTGTGCTGCCGCAGGAACGACGAACAACCTGCGTCCTGTTACAGCAACGATATTTGGGAAATGGACAGCAAGTCAATGATCAACAATTAGGTAAGTAAAATTGCTCAGTAATGGTCGTTCGTGCGTTTCACATGCAACAATGTCGCTAATGAGGCCGGATGTGCGTCACGAATTCCGTGACCCCCAATGACATCACTTTAGCGATGTTGTTGCGTGTAAAGCGGCCTTATGTGCGCACGTTGCGTTTTTTCCCGCGTTAACGCTGCATTTTGAACTGCAGCGTTTCCGTTCCAAATTGCATGCGTTCTGCTTTCCCAGCAAAGTCTATGAGTAGTCCGAAAATTTAATGCTCACGCTGCGTTTTTAAACGCAGCGTTTTGGATTCCAAAAATCACTGAGGAAAAAAAAGCATGTCACTTCTTTTGTGCGTTGTAGCTGCGTTCTCCACCCATTGAAATAAATGATGTGGGTCAAAACACAACCAAAATGCACTTGTACTGCAATTTTGTTGCATTCCGCATGCTCTTTTGACAAACAAAACGCAGGTTTTTCAGTCTCTCTCTGTTGATGTCAGTCAATCTCTCTCTGTCTGTCGGTCGGTCTCTCCCTCTCTCTTTGATACTCACCGATCCCCAGAACTCTACTCGGCTCATCCTGAATTGCCTTGGTGTGTTAGCAATCGGGGTAATAAGGAGTAAATGGCAGCCCATAGCTGCCACTAAGCCCTAGATTAATCATGGTAGGCATCTCCCCGAGATACCTTCCATGGTTAACCTGTAAGTTAAAGAAAATAAAACACACACATCCAAAAAATCCTTTATTTGGAATAAAAGACAAAAAAACACCCTCTTTCACCACTTTATTAATCCCCAAATACCCCTCCAGGTCCGGCGTAATCCACAGGAGGTCCCACGACGCTTTCTGCTCTGCTACATGAAGCTGACAGGCGCAGCCACAGACCACAACCACTCTCTGTCAGCTCCACACAGCAACTGAAGTGAGCTGCGCAATCAGCGATGACGTCACTCAGGTTACCCGCGGCCATAGCTGGAGTCCTCCAACTGTGACAGCAAGTCGCCCGAGTGACTGAACTGTGCCCCACGATCAGCGATGCCCTCACTCAGGTGCTTTGCGGTGATCGGGCGGAGGACTCCACTTGAGTAACGGCATCGCTTATCGTGCTGCTCACTTCATTCACTCAGGAGATTTGCGGTCACCAGTGAGTCCTTCACAGGTGACCGCTAATTAGGACGTGACACACAGACAGGGCCGCGGGATGACAGTGAAGTCGGGTGAGGTTCATCCGAGCTCATTCTCATCGCGTGACTCTGTCTGCTGTCAGCGGGCATGTAGCAGAGCTGCATTGCCGTGGGACCACATTGTCAAAAATGCATGCAAAACGCATGCAAAACGCATTCTAAACACATGCAAAATGCATCCAAAATGCATCCAAAGTGCCTGCGTTTTGGATGCATTTTTTTTGTCAAGTCTGCCAGAGGGTGCGTTCTTTTCCGCACTGCACAAAACGCAACGTGCGCACATACCCTAAGAGCTGGTATTAAAAGTCTCAGAACACTGATAGATTAGCTGACTCAAATCTTCTGAGACAAAATTAAGAAGTGAAGTCCACTTCTTAAGCTGGACACTATCTGATGAATAAAGGTTAAGGACATGACATTACAATTGATCACAAACCCTAGGAACATATAAGTGAGAAAGCATTTCATTCTGAAGTGTCTGTACTATTTCCAGAGAGAGAGGGAGAGAACATTTTAAGGCATTTTTATTACTTTCTGCAATGTCAAATGTTTACATACACTAAAGCAGGCTTCACACGCTACGACATCGCTCAAGTGATCTCGCTGGGGTCAAGGATTTTGTGACGCACATCCGGTCGCTTTAGCGATGCCGTTGCGTGTGACACCTATGAGCGATTTTGCATCATCGCAAAAATGTGCAAAATCACTCATCGGTGACATGGGGGTCCATTCTCAAATATCGTTACTGCAGCAGTAACGAAGTTGTTCCTCGTTCCTGCGGCAGCACACATCGCTCCGTGTGACACCGCAGGAACGAGGAACCACACCTTACCTACGTCCCGGCCACAATGCGGAAGGAAGGAGGTGGGCGGGATGTTACGTCCTGCTCATCTCCGCCCCTCCACTTCCATTGGGCGGTGGTTCAGTGACGCTGCTGTGATGTCGCTGTGACGCTGAACGAACCTCCCCCTTAGAAAGAAGGCGGTTCGCCGGTCACAGCGACGTCGCAGGGAAGGTAAGTCCGTGTGACGGGTCCTGGCGATTTTGTGTGACACGGGCAGCGATTGGCCCATGTCGCACAACCGATGGGGGCGGGTATGCATGCTGGCGATATCGGTACCAATATCGCAGTGTGTAAAGCGGCTTTTAGAATACTATGCCTTTAAACAATTTGGGACAGCCCCTATGATGATGTCATGTCTTTGGAAGCTTCTGATAGGTTTATTGGTTACATCTGAGTTAATTAGAGACACACCTGTGGATGTATATTAATGCACACCTGAAATACACTGCTTGTTTGTGTAGCATCATGAAAAAGTCAAAAGAAATCTGCCAAGATCTCAGGAAGAGAATTGTGGACTTGCACAAGTCTGGTTCATCCTTGGGTGTAATTTCCTTTCCAGATACCTGAGGGTGCCTCGTTCATCTGTACAAACAATTATATGCAAGTACAAACAAGATGGGCAAGTCCAGCCATCATAAAACTCAGGACAGAGACGTGTTCTGTGTACTAGAGATGAACGTGCTTTGGTCAGACATGTGCACATCAACCCAAAAACAAAAGCCAAAGACCTCGTGAAGATGCTAGCGGAAGCTGGTAAGATGGTGTTATTATTCACAATGAAACAAGTACTGTATCAACATAGGCTGAAAGACCACTCTGCCAGGAAGAAGCCATTACTCCAAAAGAAACATAAAAAGCCAGATTAATGATTGCGAATGCACACAGGAACACAGATCTTAATTTTTGTTGACATGTCCTGTAGTCTGATGAAATTAAAATTGAAATGTTTGGACATAATGACCATCGTTATGTTTGGAGGAAGCTTTGAAGCCGCAAAACACCATCCCAACTACAACTGTGAAACACAGGGGTAGAAGCATGATGTTGTGGGGTTGTTTTGCTACAGGAAGCACTGGTGCACTTCATAAAATAGATAGCATCATGAGGAAAGAAGATTATATGGCAATGCTGAAGCAACATCTCAAGACATCAGCCAGAAACTTAAAGCTTGGGTGGAAATGGGTATTCCAAATGGACAATGACCCAAAGTATACTACCAAACTTGTTACAAAGTGGCTTAAAGATAACAAAGTCAATGTTTTGGAGTGTCCATCAGAAAGCCCTAATTTCAATCCTATTGAAAATTTATAGGCAAAGCTGAAAAGGCAGGTGCGAGCAAGGCAACCTAGAAACATGGCTCAGTTACACCCGTTCTGTCAGGAGGAACATGCCCAAATTCCTACGAACTATTCTAAGAAGCTTCTGGAAGGATATCCAAAACGTTTGACCAGTCATACACTTTAATGTATGCAAACTTTTAACTTTACAGAAACTAATAAAAATACCTGTAAACATTCTCTCTCTCTCTCATTATTCTGGCCTTTGGCAAATATAAATAATTTTGGTTTCTATTTGACCTAAATCGGGAAAGGTTTATGCTGATTTAATGTCAGATAGTGAAAAAACCATGCGTATGTGTTTTTTTTAGCTAGTGTGTGTAAACTTCTGGTTTCAACTGTACATGATATATATGCATATACATTTTTTCTGTAAATGGCTGCCTCTCCCTATACACCTTGTTGACAACTCTTCTGGTCCCTGCAAGTGTTGGTTCCACCCCTTACCCTGAATCTGTTTTACACTATAATATTCAATAAAACTTACTTTTTTCATGGAATTTTAAGTTGTTTTTTCTTCATTTTGTTTGGTATGATTTGGGTCTCTGCCTGGAACAGGGGGTAGATTTGGCCTCGAGGGGCAGAAAAATCCGGCAGTAGGTCTATTGGGCAGTCATATGGCCTGCATAGTGGTAATATCTCTGACTCCTTCTTATCAAAGATATCTGCGTTGGAACATCAGGCAGATGACAAGCCCAGAAAATCTGACGTTGTCATCGAGTGTTGGGGAGGATGGACAGGAACAAAACATTTCCCGTGACAGGACTGACTCCAACAAAGCACTTCTCCAGATCTTCAGTCCAAGATGTGCTCCTGCTCTCCTAGCCAATACAGTCTCAGGAGCAAGGAATTGGACAGACCCGGTAGCAAACAGCAGGTGATCTTCTCGGAGTAAAAACACCAAAAGAAACTGAGCTGTAACAAATGTTCAGTAAACCTGCAACACTACAAACATGTGAATGGCAGCCTCAAGACTAGAAAAAAAACAACGAGAAAAATTGTATGAAAAATACCCTGACTATAAATAAATAAATTGCAAGTGCTTAATAACAGGGTACTTAGTATATACATTTTTGCAAAAAGGTAAGAAGCTGTCCCACCTCATCACTGTGTACCCATCTGGGACAGACCCTAACCAACTAAAGTTAAAAACATTTTCTATACCTGACTTGTGTCTATCAAAACTCCACCGGGCACTGACCACCATCACCTTGGTTTACCAGAGACTCGTGTGTTTCCTTAATAGTGAGTACACCAGCACCCTGCGGTCGCCCATCTCCCTGCACCACCAATCCCAACGAGTCCCGGGGCCACCATCCCTGCCCACGGAGGGGTTAACATCTTGCTGCACAACATCTCCCCCGGGTGCCCCGTAACTTCAGCGGTGGTGTCCAATATCACCACATACCGTGGGTGGCGTCCCGAACCTAGTATGGCCCAGCCCGTACATATACGTCCACCACCCCCCGACCCTTTTCATTCGGATTGTCCGCGGGATCCCCCGGGTCCAGAGACCCTCAAGCCACCCACCGGAAGGTCCGGATCTGAGCAGCAGCAGGCTGCTGGCACAGGGGCGGCACAATAATACTACTTTGGATTTTGCAAAACAATTAGAGCAATTGAAGAAAAAGGAGGAAAGTTTACAGCTGCATGCTTGTACACTCAGCAAATATTTAAAGGTACAGAGAATCCTGATGGGGCTACGGAGTACTGGAAGTCCCATTTTTTTTTTTTTTTTTTAAAGATGACAGTGTTTATCAGCAAAAATGGCTTGCACAGTGTGACATTCAGTCACTGGGTCTTACATTAATGAATAGACAAATAAATTATGATAAAGCAAATAACCAATTAATGGATTCTAATGTCACTAAAAAAAAATTAAGAGGATCCTACTAATGTAAGAGAGATTTTCCATTTTATGTTTTTGTTATCACCTCCCCTAACCATGGAATTGTAGATTCCGGAAAACCCCGTAGACATCCCACCTCACAGATCCCTCTTATCTGAATAACTGACACCATCTTTGCATAATTTTGGCCATAGCAGCCATTTTTTTAAACAAATGCATAACAGAAAAATACACCAAACTAGGTAAAGTTTACAAAAAAACCTGGTGATTCTCAGAGCCAAGACGTAAACCAACTTGCTCCCAGGCGGTACACCCACAGGCTCGGGAGCATAAAAACATGAAGTGTTATTTTTCACCATTAACCAACATATACGGGGACCTGCCAATCTTCGCTGGGATCCCCCAAAAATTAGGCAATCCAAACCCGGATTGATCCACTAGACCAATTTAAACAACTTCAAGGACCCATCAAAAAACTGCCACAATTAAGGCACCTTGACAACCTTCAAGTGCCCAGTACCCCATGCAACAGAAAAGCCCACGCGATACCCACTTGCAATCTAAGTGCCCACAAATCAATGCACGCTGTGTTCAGATGCACATGTCCGCCGACCAAAACGCTTCGTGCCCCCATTCCAGCTCAAAATGTCAGACTGTGATCCCACCATTACGGCTGACAAACTTAGATATGGCCCTGTTAACCTTCACCTGTGCCTTATTCAACTTCTGCACCGATCGCGTGTTCCGTCAGGTCCTCTTTGAAACCATTTCCGACCAAATTATTGTCACAGTCGGGAAGGACACCCACAAATGTAGCAAATCATGCTTAATTTCCTTGACCAAAATTCGAAATTACACACACACACACACACACACACACACACACACACACACCCACACCCAGGTCTTTCCCACCAATGTGTAACACAACAATATCAGGAGCCCAATCTAGACAGACATGCCTATTGAATTCTTGCAGCTCCCTATTCCATCCAATACCCCTAACCCCAAGCCACCTGACGAGAGCTGGATCCCTTGTAAAGCCGAGCTGTTCCTACTGGCATCCGCTCGTATTGCTCCCCAATACACATAGGAATGGCCAATGATCCAAACCAGGCAAGAACAGAATTACACAAAAACACACAACTTAGTTCAATAGCCATGAAAAACAAGGGGGGCCCTCCCATGTCCAGACAAACATCGAATTAACAGTCCACGGCCGCTTGAGGATGAATGTAAGGGCTCATGCGCACGTTGCGAAATTGCATGCATTTACGCTGCGTTTAGCACTGCAGCGTAAATGCATGCATCCTGCGTCCCCTGCACAATCTATGATGATTGTGCATAATCTGTGCGTATGTTGCTTTTTTGAATGCAGCGATTTGAATGCTAAAATTTTGACCCAAATCCGTGCTTTCAAAAAAGCAGCATGTCAATTATTCCGTGCGCTCTGGATGCAGCTCCCACTCTGTCTATGGTGGGGGCAGCATCCCGAGCGCATGAAATTGAGATTTATTCTGCTGAAACACTGCATCCATTACACAGTGCTTCTGCAGCGATTTGAAGCACACATGTGCTGTCAAATCGCTGCAGAAAATTCAGCATTTACGTGCGAACAAGCCCTTAGATATAAAATGCTGAGACTTCAACCTGCCAGTGCGCCGTACAGCATCAGAAAATAGAGCACACATAACAGCTTCCATTGTGGCCCCAATGTAAAAAGAGTATGTTGGGTAATACCCAGGGTCCTGTTTTTTTCTAAGGGTTAGATAGTGGCATGGCAGGGGTAGGGGCACCTCACTACTACATACGATTGTCTGAGGAGTATAGAGCGGACGTATTGGTCTAGAGCGAGTTTTTGGAGTGATACAACGGTCGCTTGCTGCTGATGAACAAAGTATTGGAAAACTTTGAGCTGGAATTTTATGCGGATGCGGCAGGCAACACATGTTTTTCGACCTATTTTCAGAGTTAGTAGTGCGTTGGTCAGTGACAGGAAAGCTGGGTCGGACGTGGCCTTACCAAGAATGTGGCCTTGTTGGAAATTTTTCCGATATTGGTTGTGTTGCATTTATAATAAGAACAATTGGCAAATAAAAGATTTTTTTTTAATTGCAATAACATGAGGGTGGTGTTGCTAATTAATAATATCTCAGCATCTCCCTGCCGGTTATTTGGGTTTTGGTTTTCTTGTCGATTAATGTGTGTGTCATGGCTTCTCAGGTGCTGGGAGTGGAAAACTCAATCGCCGATTCCCTCTCTCATTTTCAGTGGGATCGTTTTTGGCACTATTTAACCCTTAGAAAACAACAGGCCCATAGGTATTACCCAACATACAAAGTTGAGTTTACCCAAAAGAGACTGAACCTCCCTCAACTGCAACTTCTTCACCCGTCATGCCTTAGCTACCTCAGCCATAAACAAAGCAACTTTTTCATCAGGCAGACGGAATTCTCAGGTCACCGAATCAATAACAATTCCCAAAGAACAAATACAAGTGGTAGGCCCGACAGTTTTGTCAGGTGCCAAGGGAACATAAATAGCATCATAAAATTATCCTTAATTCATCTATCTTTAAAAGGAAAAACAACAGTTTTTCTTTTACTTCAAAAAATTACTCACAAAGCCACCACAGTGAGTAGTATAGTAGATTGGATCAATTCAGTTGACTATCCAGCAAACCGAATATAACTCAGAACCAGTCATCATAATGGCCACTAAGGTCATAAAAAAACACAAGAAAAACAACACAACAAACAGAACAAAAAAATTGTGATTTTTTTTTTTCTGTAAACACAGGACAGTGGTCCTATTAGAAAAACTAAGCAAAATAAATCAATTATACCTGAAGAAATATATGTTAGCTACTAGGATGCTGACAGTGGTCAGATAAAATTGAGATCAACATATATCAAGGCATAAAGACAAGGAATGATCTCACCATATCCTTCTGTGATAGGGCATGCAGAGTCTCCATCAGAGTTCTGAGTCCAGAATACTGGTCCAGTATTAACTGTCCCTAGTCATACCTGGAGACCAAAATAAATAAGTGCCTGCTGCCCCAAACTCCCGTCCTAACAAGGACAGCCCACATCTAAGTGTCTCAAGCCGGACCCCTAAGCTGACCCTATTGGCGTCCCGACGCGTTTCGTCCTCAACGACTCCTCAGGGGACATAATGCTTCATGTAAGTCAGGTCCTTAATGCCAGCCCTCACACACCCATAGTGCTATAGAGTCTGGCGCATCCAAAATGGGGTCTTTTAAACATACTAATTACACATCTCATCCAATCAGGAGGGTTAACTCACCTGATATTCATTCTGTCAGATCTATGCGTATGGTGCCATGGTTCTAACCACCTTTTACACGTGTATCCCAGTTTCCTGAATAGTCTTGCATGCGTTCCACATGGGTCACGCCCCCTGCGACCAGAAGTTCACATAAGAAGAGGAAAAAATCCTCCTAATGTCCTCCACATGTGTTCTGTCTTCCCAGACTGCATGGCGTGCGTTCCATCTGAGAAACGCCCACCGCAGCATGATGTACACATAGGGGGGATTGACTCATTCCTTGTTTCCTGTTGTATCACGTGCCAAACACGTGACCAGAGGAGGTAATCACGAGGGCGCAAGTTGCAGAGGAGGAGACAGACTCCACCCCCAACGCCTTCAAGTGGAAAAGCTTGCGTTCCACAAGATGCCACGCTTCCCATTGGCCGGACACCCAAAGGGAGTAACACCTTCTCCAAAGAGGGGCAGGGCATGCGTCACACTGACTGCCATGCTCAAAGCACTCCCATATCAAGGAGGACAAACATGCCCCCCTCCCTAAGGGCGGCTTTGCACGTTGCGACATTGCACGTGCAATGTCGATGGGGTCAAATCGAAAGTGACGCACATCCGGCGTCGAAGTCGATATCGCAACGTGTAAAACCTTTATGATACGATGAACGAGCGCAAAAGCGTCATTATCGTATCATCGCTGCAGCCTCCGACATTTCCATAATGCCGGTGCAGCAACAGATGCGATGTTGTTCCTTGCTCCTGCGGCAGCACACATCGCTGTGTGTGAAGCCGCAGGAGCGAGGAACTTCACCTTACCTGCCGCTGGCTGCAATGAGAAGGAAGGAGGTGGGCGGGATGTTTACATCCTGCTCATCTCCGCCCCTCCACTTCAATTGGCCGCCTGCCGTGTGACGTCGCTGTGACGCCGCACGACCCACCCCCTTAGGAAGGAGGCGGGTCGCCGGCCAGAGGGACGTCGCACAGCAGGTATGTGCGTGTGAAACTGCCGTAGCGATGATAATCGCTACGGCAGCTTTCACTAGATATTGCACGTGCGACGGGGGCGGGACTATCGCTGCAGCATCGGTAACACATTGTTACAGATGTCGCAGCGTTCAAAGCCCGCCTAAGGACTGCCCGCAGAGCGGGCGTCACTACAGAGGGGCAGGTACACAAATCTCCTCATATAAGAAGAGGGGTGGGGGGGAAAGGGGGGCGCAGTCATCCAGAATGTCGCCACAAGTACGCTCCTCGCTAGTCCTAAATAGGAAGCAAGGGGCATCCATCATCTATGTAAATAAGATATAAACACACACATAATTTATTCCAAAGGCACCACCAACGCAGATAAATGTGAACAATTTTAAGGTTCTATTTGACAATAGCAATGAGGTGTGAGTCACACTGGTCGTGACACCATAATATATTTTAATCTGTATGAATAAATAATACTGGAAAACACCTCCCAAGTAATAGGAACTGAAATAGGATATGGGATCGTTTTTGGTTTTTCGCCCATGGCACTATCTAACCCTTAGAAAACAACAGGCCCATAGGTATTACCCAACATACAAAGTTGAGTTTACCCAAAAGAGACTGAACCTCCCTCAACTGCAACTTCTTCACCCGTCATGCCCTAGCTACCTCAGCCATAAACAAAGCAACTTTTTCATCAGGCAGACGGAATTCTCAGGTCACCGAATCAATAACAATTCCCAAAGAACAAATACAAGTGGTAGGCCTGACAGTTTTGTCAGGTGCCAAGGGAACCCCAAAACACGTCGAGACACACTCCATGGATCTGAGAAGGTTCACGCACTGTGACGAATCAGCAGGTCCCATGCACAAAAAATCATACAAATAGTGCACAAGCGAGTTCAAGCCAGAAATATCACAAACCGCCCACTACAAAAAAGAACTAAAGGCTTAAAAATTTGCATAAGATATCGAACACCCCATGAGCAATCATTGATTCACAAAAATTCCCCCTCCCAAAAACAACCAAGTATCTTAACGCTGTCAGAGTGAACCGGAGGAAGCCAGAAGGCCGATTCAATATCAGTCTTCGCCATCAACATGCCCCTCCCACATCTTTTTAACCACTTTGTGGCCTCATAAAATGACATATCAAACATCAGTATCCTGTCGTTAATTGACCTGCCCAGAGGGTAAGAAAGATGGTGAATTAATGGAGCTTACCTGGCTCCTTTTTAGGTACGACCCCCAAAGGCAAAATCAGTAAGTCAGGAAAAGTAGGGACCCGAAAGGGGCCCACCATTCTCCCCAAAGCCACTTCCTTCCCCAATGTTTCCACCACGACTGCTGTGTGTTGACATGCTGAAGGAAGGATTTTAGTTGTCCCTGGAACCAGAAATGCAGGGGCAGGAATCCTAGACTGTTACCAAAACCCAACCTCAAAAACTCTTTTTCCTTATCGGTGTACGTATTTAGCTATGGCAGCATCGTGGTTAGTTTCTCCGGTGTCTGCCCCTTGGGAATTGGTGGAAGCGAGCTTGGGCTTGACTCTCTTGAAACACTGAGATGCCCAGTGGGATGCGCCACTGCAATGCAAGCAGATCTGTTTAAATCGGCAAGTGGTTCTGAACTTGCATTGGCTTTCATTGAACTGCCAACACAAACCGGGTTTTCGAGGAATCAACTGATCGGACTGATTTCTGGCTCCTTGATTACCTGACTAGCCGGACCCTGAAAGAAATGCCCATACCTGGCCGGAGCCATAACCCGTAACCACAGTCCTATGTCCTTTTGATTCCATCTGATGGAAGGACGATTAGCTTTACATTGACGAAATTGCTTTTCATAGTGAAGTCTTCCCTCTATAAACTCTATAAGCCTGGACGATCGAGTCCATGTAGTGTAGCAAAACAGATGAGAGCAATTCTCAGGTGCCTTTTTGACAATTCGCTAGCTAAGATCACAAATGCTTGCAACCAACTGGCGAACGTTTGAGGAATCAGGCGCAACCGGCGCTTCTCTGCCTGGAGACTTCTTACTGTCATCCTTCTTCCCCTTGTCCAAATTAAATTTCTCCAAAGGGAGGAGGGAAAAAATCTCAAAGTATTCGTCCTTCCAGACTTTATACTTCACTTTCTTCTTAAGATGGGCACCCAGGGGACACATAAATCTCGTCACGCGCCCAGTCGTCTAGATGAATGCTGTGCTTAGCCTTTTCCATCTGGACTGACACAGGGGAAGAAACACTAGTCCCCAGGGCCTCACTCGCCACACTAACTAGTGCACCAGTCGAGGCCACCAACTATAACGTTTGGTCCCTAACCCCTTCAATCTGGGTCAGAAAATCCCGAACGTTACCCAAAAGCTCCACCAGCCTCCCACCTGAGCCCGAGGGGATCTCACCAAGATCCATCAATGCCTTTGGTCCTGACCATAACAGCCCTATTCCCTCACCCACACTGTGTATAAAGCTAAAATGTGGACACAAACAGGACATAGACCTATACTCATTGGGCTGCGCAAAGGCTGTGACCTCAGCAGCCAGAAATCCTGTATCCCGCTGTTCATTCTGCCGATTCATCCCAACATGGCTCCTCAATCCTGACTCCATGGCACAAATATCTGGAGCTGGAGGGCTGGAGGACCCCTTGGGCCAAAGTTCCTGGCTTCACCTTCGATTAATGCAGCTGTATCTTTGGTCCTGGGCTCTATGAGCATAGTCCCCCATCCACCTCACACACTGCCTGGGTCTCTGGCTTATTCTCTGGCGATGCAGGTCTGGGCCACCAGACCAGGACTTCACCAGACCGACCTGCATATGAACTGCTGGCAACTCTCCTCCTGGATCTCGTCCCGATCTCCCCCTCTGCAGGGACCGGCTCAGGGCGCCTGGCAGGAACATCACCAGGGTGCACCGCGCCGGTACACAGCACTGACATCACAAACCAGTGAGGCGGCCACAGGCCGTATCCTTACTTTCAGTGCAGGCCTGCTAATTGCTGCTGGGCCCAGCCACTCACCTGAACTCCTCTCAGGCAAGGACCTGTTTGCTCTCTTCATTTGCTGTGCCTGGCCCTGAAGGGGCTTCTGTGGCTGTCACTGGGCCCGAGGAGTCAAGTCAGGCGACAGCCTAACCGGCGACCTAGACCTGCGGGGGCACCACTCAGGCAGGGAAGAACTTCCCACCGCCCCCATACTCCTGCCAATAATTCCCCCGATGGTCTCCTGAAACCAGCCAAGGCGATGGTCATTAGCAGCGGCCCTGAACAGCTCCAGGAGCTGATTGACTGACTCCATCTTCAGGTAGGCAGAAGGGGAGCACAGGATTATCACATTGTCCTAGAAAAGTGGGAATGGTGCCTACTCCACCCCACCTCATCTTTTAAATGCTGTAGGGGCTCTACTCCTCTCACCCTACAAGAGATCCTCTTCTCCCCGCCAATCCTGGTCATGCTGTCCTCCGCCCATGGCCTGGGGTACTGCTATGGCCTAATTTTTTTATTTTTCCAGTCATATAGCCCTATGTTTGCTTTTTTATGTGACGAGTTATACTTTTGAATGACACCATTCATTCTGCCACATACTGTACTGGAAAACGGTAAAAAAAAATCCAAGCGCAGTGAAAGTACAAAAAAAATAAGTGCAATTTCACAATAGTTTTTTTTTTGTTTCTGTTTATTTAGTTATTATGTTCACTATATGGTAAATATATGGCAATATGATTCCACAGGTCAGTATGCGTATGCATATGCCAAACATATATATATATATATATATATATATATATATATATATATATATATATATATTTTTTTTTTTTTTTCAATTTAAGTGGTGAAAAGGGGGGACATGTCCTGAAAGCCATGTAAGGAGGACACACTGAGAAGCTTTCCTGTTCAACATCCTGTAGAGTAATAGATTGCAGCCCACTATACCTCACAATAAATGTATTGAGATTTGTCAGAAGCCCCCAGGAGATAAAAGGAGAAAGGAAACTGGGGGTACATCAGTGGGGATGATGCGCTGCAGAAGTATGTAGGAGAGGGAAAGCGAGTGTGAAACATCCAAGATGGTGCCTCCAGTGAGCATGCGAACAGGAGCCAGGCCATTGGAGATAGAGGTTTGTGCGGGTGTCTAGCAGCTATCTTACAGGCGCAGAGGACCATGAGATGGGTCAGGTGTCTGAAGACACAAGGAGTGCATCACATGAGGAAAAGGCGCGGTGTGCTGAAATGCCACCCCTCCTCAAATGGCAACCAAGAAAACAATACCAGAGTCTCTGAAGGAGAATACTCATATGGGAGCAGATGAGGAACACACACTTAGGCCGGTGTCACACTTGTGAGTGCCTCGCGTGTATCTCGCGCGAGTCTCGAGTTGCATCACCCGCAATGGACTCACACTCTCCTCACAGGAGTGGGTCGGTTGCATAGAGATGCATGCAACCGAACTGCTCCTGTGAGGAGAGTGTGAGACTCGCGCAAAATACATGTGAGGCATTCACAAGTGTGACTCCTGCCTTAGGCCTGTGCCACACACATGTGAAAATCACGCACATGCCGCAAGACACGTATTTTCCTTGCGTGTTGTGTGATGCCCTGGCAAAACCAGGTAGTCACAGATAGGCCCCTGCATAACACCCTTCTCTCATTAGGAAACACACAGCCAACCATTAAACCCTAGTCACCCCCTTAGGGACAGATAGACACACCAGTAGGCGTGGCCAGGCGGTTGGTGCACGCCCACCCAGGGGTTTAGACAGCCCAGGGCGGGAAAACAGTGAGTGTAGTCTGAGGTTCAGTGAGAGTGGAGGTCAGGCCTGTGTGTCAGGCCTGAAGTAAACTGACAGGTACCAGGGTAGGAGCCCTGGTGCCTTGGCTAGGAGGCAGTCGGTGGTTGTAGCCCGCCGGTACCGACACGGGGAACCGACCCGGAAACTGTAGCACAAAGGGGGGTACCTGGACCCTGAAGCCAGAATCGACTGGAGCTGGTTAATTAACCGATTGAGGCCAGGACTAGAGGTTCTGTCCCACCCAAAGTCCCTCATAGAAGACAACAGCCCATTGATTAGGCACCCTCCACCACCCCTGAAGGTCCGGATCCAAGCAGCGCTGGCTGCTGGCACGTGGGCGGCATAGTTGCGTTAGGTAAGTACGTGTCTCCGGTACGTGCGGGCCACGTGTGATCTCCGTGTGCTATCCGCGATAACACACAGATAACCGGTAATTTGCATACTCACATGGTCCTTGCTGCTGTCCGTGGTGCTGATCTTCGGTCTCCAGTCCTGCCGACTCCCCGCTGCTGCTGCTTCCGGCCGCAGTGAAGTGAATATTAAATGAGCATAATGAGTGGCAGTCAGAAGCAAGTGACAGCAGCGGCACAGACAGGAGGGCAGGAGAAGGTGAGTAAAGATTTGTTATTTTTTTCTGACACGTGACTTTTCTCCAGCGCATGTCACATGGGACTGCATCCACACTACATCCATGTGGTCCGAATGCAGGCCGTGTGACACCCGTGGTGCCGGAGAAAAACGGACATGTAAGCGTGACAAACTCACGGACACACGTAAGTACGGAACGGACACACGTTCCGTTCAAAAATACTTACGTGTGTCCAATACATTAGGAAAACATTGGTCCACGTGTGTACGTGTCTCCGGTACGTGAAAAAAAATGCCAAACACGCACCGGAGGCACGAACGTGTGACAGAGGCCTTAAAGACATTTTTGCAGCTATTAATGGCTGGATAACCTCAGGATACAAGTGTGAGGATTGAAGGAGGACATTAATTGAATTAGACAGGATATGCACAAATCCAATGAAAGGATAGGAGACTGGAGAGAAGAGTGAATGCTGTGGAAGATCAAGTGCCATTTTTGCAGAAAAAACTTAAAATGTATAAACAAAGTGTGAACGTGCTCCTCAATAAAATAGACAACCTTGAAAATTGCTCATTGTGGGGGTGCCAGAGAGAGTTGAAGGACATGACGCGGTCCTGTATTTTGAAAACTAAGTGATAAATAAGTTTGTAAAGGACTCTCTGTCTCTATTTTTCATCATAGAGCGTGCTCGTATAGTACCTGGTCTTCCAGGACCAACTAGTGCCTCACCTTGTCCTATAATAATGAAGCTAATTATTTTCAGAGATAGGGATTTAATCCTGTAAAAAGCATGAGATCATCAGGCATTAACTATCAATGGCTCTTCGGTGTCCATATATCCATATTTTTCAGGCGTAATGCAGAGTAGGAGAGCTTAAAGCATGGATATTACAAGGAGACTATGTGCAAAACACAAATACCATACCCCATGATGTATCCAGTATATCTTGGCAAAGTTCAGCTGGTTTGACTCTCCTAAAGAAGCATTAGCCTGGCTAGACACCAATGAACATTCCTTGTGTTCGGGGAATTAAGGAAACAGTGCATCCGATTGAGAACGTGCGTGGGTTATTATCCTTCGTTTGATATGAACACTGAGGAAGAGGTGGTGATTGTGCAATTTTGTTATCTGCTTTTCTTTACTTTTGGGAGGGGAGGAAATTGCAGGAGACATTTTCATGTTGGAGCAATGTTTCCTAAAATGTTGAATACATGTGGTTAGATCACTAAGTTCAGGCTATACAGAAGCCTTTCCTCCACTGGCTGAGGGGTGTGCTTTTTGCTTTATGTTATATTATGTTTACCTTGTTTTCTTTTATAAGGTAAACCAGAGAAATACACACAACACAAAAAGCCGTTGAAAGAGTGATTAATGTAAGCGGAGGCAATAACATACTTGAAAAATATATTTTGGCAAAAAATTTTTTTTTAAATGATGGTGGAAAATAAGTATTTGGTCAATAACAAAAGTTCATCTCAATATTTTGTTATATATCTTTTGTTGGCAATGACAGGGGTCAAACGTTTTCTGTAAGTCTTCATAAGGTTGGCACACACTGTTAGTGGTATATTGGCCCATTCCTCCATGCAGATCTTCTCTAGGGCAGGGATGTTTTGGGCCTGTCGCTGGGCAACACGCACTTTCAACTCCCTCCAAAGGTTTTCAATGGGATTGAGATCTGCAGATCTTATTATTGCTCCCACAATTGATTTCACCACAACAAGCTGCTTGCCTATTGCAGACTCAGTCTTCTCTGCCTGGTGCAGGCCTACAATTTTGTTTCTGGTTTCCTTCGACAGGTCTTTTGTCTTCACCATAGTGGAGTTTAAAGTTTGACTGTTTGAGGTTGTGGACAGGTGTCTTTTATACTGATAACAAGTTCAAACAAGGGCCATTAATACAGGTAATGAGAGGAGGACAGAGGAGCCTCTTAAAGAAGAAGTTACAGGTCTGTGAAAGCCAGAAATCTTGTATGTTTTTAGATGACTAAATACTTATTTTCCACTATAATTTCCAAAAAAATTCTTGCCAAATCAGACAAGGTGATTTTCTGGATTTGTTTTCTCATTTTGTCTCTCATAGTTGTGGTCTACCTATGATGTCAATTATAGGTCTGTCTCATTTTTTTAAGTGGGAGAACTTGCACAATTGGTGGCTGACTAAATTCTTTTTTCTCCACTGTATATGCATTGTGTAATGCCCATACCGGCGTCTGTTATGATCCGGTAACCATGGAAGATTACAAAAAACTCCCATAGGTGAAAAAACACCAAGAAACAGGAGTAGTTGGAACCTGAGCTGACCACAATCCCCTGACTATCAGACCACACTAGAAGTAGCCGTGGAGCGTTCCTAAAAACCTAGACGCCACATCACAGCCTGAGAAACTAGCTACGCCTCACAGAATGAAATGAGGAAATCTACCTTGCCTCAGAGCAGTCCCCAAAAGGAGTAGGTAGCCCCCCACATATAAAGATTACGGTGATATAGAAAAACACAATACTCAGATAGGAAAAATAGAATTAGCAAAGATGAGGCCCAACTTACTTAACACAAAGAAAAGGAAAGGAACGGATTGTGGTCAGTGCAAAATCCCTATAGCAAAATACCAAACTCTTGATAGCAAAAAGGCCCTTGAGGTCATACGACCTCACCCCACTATATCAGGTACTCCTGTAAACAATGGGAGAACAAAACACCAAAAAAAACCATAAAATACAAAAGAGCAAATAATCAAATCAGACAGAGATAAAATCCCTATTCCTGCAGGAGAGCCAGCACAGGGGAAACCCCCATGCTCAAAACAGAATAGAAACAAAACTTCACCTGCAAGAAAACAGATACACAGAAAAACAAGGAAAAACAACATACTAAGGTGTAAACCAGAAACCAAGGCAAAACTGAAACTTATCTGTAGAAGTCTTTCTCAGTGATACAGAGAAGGACAAATCTCCAGGCCAGGAACAGAGACAGGGAATATATAATTATAACCGGCGACAGTCGGGCACAAAGTGCTCTGCTATATAGACTAGACTGGTCTGCAATAAGACTTCCCCAATTCCCAATTAACACTGACACCTGTTTGAGTCAATGGCTCAGATTTAGCTCCACTACCATTCCTGGCAAATACCATTCCAACAGGCGTCCCCGCATTGTCCTTCTCCCCTCCCCTGGCAGTGATGTCGGCCCTCTCATCCCTCTGGCCCTTCTGCGGTGGTCGCTCCATTCCCATTCCATGCTGCTGTCCTTGGCAGTTCCTTGAGTTCACCAATTATTATAGGCAGTTCATCCCGCAGTTCTTGTCTCCGGTCCTTCCCATCTCAACCTTGACATGCTAAGGGCCAAATCCGAAAGCATAGACCCCAGAAGCAGAGGATGCCTTTATGTCCCTCAAGTAGGCCTTTGCTTCAGCTCCAGTGCTGCATAGACCAGAGACAAGCAAACAGTTTATCCTGGAAGTGGATGCTTCATCCTCTCGTGCAGGTGCAGTCCTCACACAGAAGTCAGTAGCGGCTAAGACTGTAACCTGCGGATTCTTTTCCAGGGCTTTCTGTCTGGCTGAGCGCAACTATTTGACTGTTGACTGGGAACTATTGGTAATCAAGATGGCTCTGGAGGAATGGCGATGATGGAGGGAGCGATGCACGCTGTCATCATCTACACTGCTGATAATAACTTGGCTTATCTACAGTCGGCTCAGGGGTTGAACTCATGCTAAGCTCGGTGGTCACTATTCTTTGCCCCCTTCGAGTTTGTGCTGCATTTCCTACCTGCTGAGATGAATGTCAAAGCTGATGCGCTGTTGTGGTCATTTCTGTTGGCCGATCAGGAGGAGGAGCCTCAACTCATTATTGAGCCTTCCAGAATGGTGACACTGGCTCCTATAGACCTGTCCCCAAATCCTCTTGGTAAGATGTTCATTGCTGAAGCAGAAAGAAAGCGAGTTCTTCAATGTGGTCATTTTTCTCGGCTGGTTGGTCACACTGGACAAAAGAGTCCTTACAGCTAATTTCGCAGCACTACTGGTGGCCTACATTGTGACAAGCTGTTCTGGAAATTGTGTCGGCCCTGTACCTCATGTGCCAGCAACATGTCACCGAAGAAGCTTCCTGCTGGTCCACTTCTACCGTTGCCGGTGCCATTTGCTCCCTGGCAGCACATCGGGATGCACTTTATTACAGATCTGCCAAAGTGCTCCGATTGCATCGTCATCTGGGTACTGGTAGACATAATTCTCTAAAATGGTCTATTTCACACTGCTGACCAGATTGCACTCCATGCCAGTGCTTGCTGAACACTTCATGCAGCAAATTTTACGGCTGCAGGGTCTACCCCTCTACATTATATCTGATAGAGATGTCCAGTTTACGTGTTGATTCTGGAGGACCACCTACAAGTTACTGGATGTTGCTTTGGACTTCTCATCACCCAACCACCTGCAGTGCAATGACCAAGTGGAATGGGTGAACCAGATTCTGACGAACCTCCTGCGGCACTTTGTTAATCAGCATCACAGTGACTGGGTCAAGTTCCTTCCTTGGGCGGAGTTCTCGTATAACAATCACATGAGTGAGTCCTCCATCAAGTCTCATTTTCAGATTATGTATGGACAATGACCCAGAATTCCATTTCCAGTGGCGCTCACTTCCGGCAATCCTGCAGCTGATTCCCTAATCAAAATGTTCTCTGACATCAGAGCGGAGACCAAGTCCTCCTTGGAGTAGTCCTCTATCCGTATGAAGAGGCCAGCAGACAAGAGACTCCTAGACCCTCCTTCGTTCTGGCCCGTAGACAAAGTATGGCTCTCTTCCAGATATATCCGTCTCAAGTTGCCTTCCTACAAGTTGGGTCGCTGCTTTATCAATCCCTTTGAGGTTCTCCAGCAGATTAATGAGGTGTACTACAAACTGAAGCTTCTGACATCCTTAGGTATCCCCAACTCTTTCCATGTGTCTCTCCTCAAACCTGTCATCCTCATCCATTATCACAGAGATCCTGGTACCTCACTGCCTACGGTATGTGATGAAGATATCTTTGAGGTAAAAGCCATCCTTGTTGTGAAAGAGGTCAGAGGTAAAAGAAACTACTTCATAGACTGGAAGGGGTTTGGTCCTGAGGAGAGGTCATGGAAGCCAAGGGAGAATATTAAAACCCCTCTTCTCCTTAAGAGATTCTTAAAAAATGGGGGGCTTAAGGGGGGTACTGTAATGCCCACACTGACATCCCCGCATTATTCTGTCCCCCCTCCGGGCAGGGATGACGGTCCTCTCACACCTCTGGCCCTTCTGCAGTGGTCGCTCCATTCCCATTTCATGCTGCTGTCTCCCAGAGGCTATGTACTAATTGCAGGCTTCCTGCTTCTGCCTTAAGGAATCGCGCGTGACTACAACTCTTTCTTAAAGGACCAGTGTATTCTTAACCCGGAAGTACCTCTTAGGTCAGTTGAGAGACTGCAGCCATTTAAGGTACTTGCTCCCTTTAGGAAGTGCCAGGGCAACAAATCTTATCGGTTGATAGTTCTCAGGTTCCCTAGCACAGTGCTACTGTCTCCACTGCTGCTGCTGTATTATGCTAGTTTCCGCTGTTGACATATGTTTGTGTTTCAGAGTACTGCTGCTGATATCCCTAACCTGCGACAGCTGCTACAAGCTGCCACCTTGGTCACTAACCACGATACCCACGGCTGTGAAGTATCCACACCAGATGCTGCTACCGCATCCATCCATCCATTCCGGTCGAAACCTTGATACCTGCTGCCACTGTTACTTATCTCCAGAGAATATCACTCTCATACCTCTGGGGCCAGCGATTGCAGCACCAGTCTTCCCGAGTGGCACCCGGTCTCACACCTGCAGCACAACACCCTCACCATCAGAGGTGCTGTGGAAAACTAGGTGCGGTTCTGCAGTCAAGCCCCTCTTGGTTTTCTGTATGCTGTGGCCCAGTGGGTTCCCACCGGTGAGCATGACACATTATTTGCGATGTCTATGTACAGTCATATGAAAAAGTTTGGGCATGCCTATTAATGTTAACCTTTTTTCTTTATAACAGTTTGGGTTTTTGCAACAGATATTTCAGTTTCATATATCTAATAACTGATGGACTGAGTAATATTTCTGGAATGAAATGAGGTTTATTGTACTAACAGAAAATGTACAATCCGCATTTAAACAAAATTTGACAGGTGCAAAAGTATGGGCACACTTATCAATTTCTTGATTTGAACACTCCTAACTACTTTTTACTGACTTACTGTAGCGCTAAATTGGTTTTGTAACCTCATTGAGCTTTGAACTTCATAGGCAGGTGTATCCAATCATGAGAAAAGGTATTTAAGGTGGTCACTTGCAAGTTGTTCTCCTATTTGAATCTCCTATAAAGAGTGGCATCATGGGCTCCTCAAAACAACTCTCAAATGATCTGAAAACAAAGATTATTCGACATAGTTGTTCAGGGGAAGGATACAAAAAGTTGTCTCAGAGATTTAAACTGTCAGTTTCCACTGTGAAGAACATAGTAAGGAAATGGAAGAACACAGGTACAGTTCTTGTTAAGCCCAGAAGTTGCAGGCCAAGAAAAATATCAGAAAGGCAGAGAAGAAGAATGGTGAGAACAGTCAAGGACAATCCACAGACCACTTCCAAAGACCTGCAGCATCATCTTGCTGCAGATGGTGTCAATGTGCATCAGTCAACAATACAGCGCACGTTGCACAAGGAGAAGCTGTATGGGAGAGTGATGCGAAAGAAGCCGTTTCTGCAAGCATGCCACAAACAGAGTCGCCTGAGGTATGCAAAAGCACATTTGGACAAGCCAGTTACATTTTGGAAGAAGGTCCTGTGGACTGATGAAACAAAGATTGAGTTGTTTGGTCATACAAAAAGGCATTATGCATGGAGGCAAAAAAACATGGCATTCCCAGAAAAGCACTTGCTACTCACAGTAAAATTTGGTGGAGGTTCCATCATGCTTTGGGGCTGTGTGGCCAATGCCGGCACCAGGAATCTTGTTAAAGTTGAGGGTCGCATGGATTCAGCTCAGTATCAGCAGATTCTTGACAATAATGTGCAAGAATCAGTGACGAAGTTAAAGTTATGCAGGGGATGGATATTTCAGCAAGACAATGATCCAAAACACCGCTCCAAATCTACTCAGGCATTCATGCACAGGAACAATTACAATGTTCTGGAATGGCCATCTCAGTCCCCAGACCTGAATATCATTGAACATCTGTGGGATGATTTGAAGCGTGCTGTCCATGCTCGGCGACCATCAAACTTAACTGAACTGGAATTGTTTTGTAAACAGGAATGGTCAAATATACCTTCATCCAGGATCCAGGAACTCATTAAAAGCTACAGGAAGTGACTAGAGGCTGTTATTTTTGCAAAAGGAGAATCTACAAAATATAAATGTCAGTTTTATGTTGAGGTGCCCATACTTTTGCACCGGTGAAATTTTGTTTAAATGAGGATTGCACATTAATAGGGGTGCCCAAACTTTTTCATATGACTGTATAATATCCCTTCTCATCTGGGATATTGAAAAATATATTTGCATATTTAGATGGATGTCCGGATCTTCTGGTAATTATGGTGGGTGACATTAGTACATATTCACATCCCAACTGGGACAAACATCCCTAGGGAACCTTCCTGTAAAATACTAGATCCACATCTTTTTATCAGTGACAGGAATGCTAGACATATGGAGTCTGCATCACCTAGGAGTACGGCAACATTCTGGTAATTCGTCTTCACATTGGTCGCTGTCAGGTATAGATATAGCTCTTGGAAATGATCATATGTTGACCTATGTCAAATAAATATTTTTTTTTAGTCAGAAATATTTCAGACCACTCCCCTGTGCTAGTAGAACTGAAATTAAGTGATGAGGGTTGGATGGGGAAATGTTTTGGGCATTTGCATTCATACTGGATACAGGCTGTGAGGGGTCTTTCTCATCTAACATTCTGCAATATTTTAATGAGGAAACAGCAAGGAAAACGATAGTGTGAGATGCTACGAAGGCGAACATAAGAGGTGTTTTCACATAAGATATTAGTAAAATAAAATCGAAATCAAGGGAGGAACCATTAGAATTACAAGAGGTCTCAGTGTGTGAAGCAAGGTATATGAAAATAGACAATGGTGGGAGGTAGAACAAAAAGGTTTGAATGAATACATTTTTACCATGGCGTCTCGGAGACAAATATTCAATAAGCAAAAGTATTTCATGGAGGGACAGATTGTGAGGCATCAATTGTCATCTATGGACAAAGCACAAGAAGGTTCCTCATATATACGATAGTTAAGAAAACCTATAATGGCCAGAACATATATGAAGGCTCTACTCAAATAAGCACTGAACCTATACTGGAAAGAGTAGGGGGCCGAATAAGAAAACATAAGTGCATATAAAACCCACACTTTATTGTGGGTAATAATAAGATATAGATAAAAGGGAGAGGGGTCACACAGCTAAAAAAACAACTGAGGCTACTATAACAGAAATGCACAAAAAAAACTAGTTACATGTACAGTGCAAAAAAAATGTATACATATTTAACAATATTGATCCACAAAAAAATTATTAGAACAAAAAAACTGATCAGCCAAAAATAAACAAAAAACAGAAAAGAATAAAAACAAAATTAGAAAACAAATAGAATGGAATGAAGTGTAATAACACAAATCTCCACTAGATGGAGGATAATGAAAGCAAATGCCGTCAGTATTTTTTTGCTAGTTAATAAATTCACAGAAAATAGTGCTGTGGTCTGTAGCAACATTTCAGAAGACAGATTCAGTGCTGCCTTTATATGGCACAAGCTTACAAAAAGCCATTTACAAAGATGGGAAGACAAAAAAAAGAAAAGGAAAATGAAAAATGGATGCCATTTAAAGAAGATTGCACCATGAGGGCAAGTACATAATCATTCAAGTGAATAAATGCTGGTGAAAGTTATATAAACTGCATAGAGTATAAGAGGCATCTATAACACATAGTTAAATGGCCATAGTAAAGTGGAGCGATGAAAAGAATGTTACAGGGGAAAATGTAAAAGTCAGGTCACAAGGCACCCAGACCCGCATTTCACTTTGTGCTTATTCCAAGAGGCACCTCGGGGTGCCTTTTGACCTGACTTTGCAAATGGCTTTTGGCAAACGTACCATATAACATTTCTGCATCTGCATTTGCTACAGACCACCAGCACTATTTTTATGCATTTAATATCTAGCAAAATATACAGGCAGCATTTGCTTTCATTATTCTCCACCTAGTGGACATTTGTGTTATTACACTTCATTCCATTGAAATAACCTTTTTTCTGTTTTCTGATTTTTTTTTTCTTCTTTCCTGTGTTTATGGGTTTTTTTTGACTGATCACGATATTCATTACTGTGTCCCAATAATATTTTGTGGATCAATATTGATAAATATTTATACATTTTTGCTTTATGCATCTAATTAGTTTTTGTGCATTTCTGTGGATAATAGCCTCAGTCGGGTTTTAGTTGTGTGACCTCTCTCCTTTTTTTTTTTTTTTTTATTATTATTCTCAATAAGGTGTGGTTTATATGTACATACAGTGCCTTGTGAAAGTATTCGGCCCCCTTGATTTTTTTCAACCTTTTCCCATATTTCAGGCTTCAAACAGAAAGATAAAAAAATTTAAAATTTTTGGTGAAGAATCAACAACAAGTGGGACACAATTGTGAAGTTGAACGAAATTTATTGCTTATATTAAACTTTTGTAAAAAATAAAAAACTGAAAATTGGGGCGTGCAATATTATTCGGCCCCCTTAAGTTAATACTTTGTAGCGCCACCTTTTGCTGCGATTACAGCTGCAGTCGCTTGGGGTATGTGTCTATCAGTTTTTCCACATTGAGAGACTGAAATTCTTGCCCATTCTTCCTTTGCAAATGGCTGGAGCTGAGTGAGGTTGGATGGAGAGCGTTTGTGAACAGCAGTTTTCAGCTCTTTCCACAGATTCTCGATTGGATTCAGGTCTGGACTTTGAATTGGTCATTCTAACACCTGGATACGTTTATTTGTGAACCATTCCATTGTAGATTTTGCTTTATGTTTGGGAGCATTGTCTTGTTGGAAGACAAATCTCCGTCCCAGTCTCAGGTCTTTTGCAGACTCCAACAGGTTTTCTTCAAGAATAGTCCTGTATTTGTCTTCATCCATCTTCCCATCAATTTTAACCATCTTCCCTGTCCCTGCTGAAGAAAAGCAGGCCCAAATCATTATGCTGCCACCAGCATGTTTGACAGTGGGGATGTTGTGTTCAAGGTGATGAGCTGTGTTGCTTTTACGCCAAACATATCATTTGGCATTATGCCCAAAACGTTTTTGGTTTCATCTGACCAAAGCACCTTTTTCCACATGTTTGGTGTGTCTCCCAGGTGGCTTGTGGCAAACTTTAAACAACACTTTTTATGGATATCTTCTAGAAATGGCTTTCTCCTTGCCACTTTTCCATAAAGGCCAGATTTATGAAGTGTACGTCTGGTTGTTGTCCTATGGACAGACTCTCCCACCTCAGCTGTAGATCTCTGCAGTTCATCCAGAGTGATCATGGGCCTCTTGGCTGCATCTCTGATCAGTCTTATCCTTGTTTGAGATGAAAGTTTAGAGGGACGGCTGGGTCTTGGTAGATTTGCAGTGGTATGATACTCCTTCCATTCCAATATGATCGCTTGCACAGTGCGTCTTTGGATGTTTAAAGTTTTGGAAATCTTTTTGTATCCAAATCCAGCTTTAGACTTCTCCACAACAGTAGCACAGACCTGCCTGTTGTGTTCCTTGGTCTTCATGATGCTCTCTGTGCTTTAAATGGAAAACTGAGACTATCACAGAGCAGGTGCACTTATACGGAGACTTGATTACACACAGGTGGCTTATATTTATCATCATCAGTCATTTAGGACAACATTGGATCATTCAGAGATCCTCAATGAACTTCTGGAGTGAGTTTGCTGCACTGAAAGTAAAGGGGCCGAATAATATTGCATGCCCCAATTTTCAGTTTTTTATTTTTTACAAAAATTTAACATAAGCAATAAATTTTGTTCTACTTCACAATTGTGTCCCACTTATTGTTGATTCTTCAACAACAAATTAAAATGTTTTATCTTTATGTTTGAAGCCTGAAATGTGGGAAAAGGTCGAAAAGTTCAAGGGGGCCGAATACTTTCGCAAGGCACTGTATGTTTTGTGTATTCTGCTCCCTACAACTACTACGAACTACAGAGAATCTTTGTTATGCTCCTATTTTTTAGAATTAAATACCTCTAAATCATTTGTTCAAGAAGAGGATACATCCTTTATCTAGACAATATTAAGCTCCCCAAATTATTTGTAATTTCACGTTTCCTAAAATAATAAGGCCCCGGGTATGATGGTCTCTGTTCTAAATTGTATAAAGAATTCGGTGAGACTTTCCTTCCAAAATGAATGGGGGTGTTTGAGGAACCTGAGCTACTGGGTAATTTACCTGCCTCCATAAAAGAAGCAATAATGGTTATTGTTAAAAGCATGAAAAGAACTAAATACCCAGACTCATACCGGCCAATATTGCTACTCCCTTTAGATGTCAAAATATTGGCTAAATTATTAGCCAATAGACTAAACATATTCATTGCTCTGGTGATCCATGATGATCAGACACGGTTCATCTCCAACTAGTCAACCGCAGCCAACCTGAGGCATAAGTTTCTGAATTTGCATTTGTGTAGTTGTGGCGCCCCTGACTAAATCAGGGTGCTGCAGGGAACTGCATCCCCTCCAAGGGATGCAGGACCTACCCTCCTTGGTTCCGGTTTCCCAACCTATGGTGCTGCTACCAACCACATTCAAATCCCAATCAACACTCACACCAGGACTGGACAGTCAAACCAGTGGGTAGGTCCAGCAGGGAAAGGGCCACCCACCTAGGGGTCAAGCAGACTGATGGGAGGAGTGACAGAAGAACATGGTAACTCTCAAAGGGAGAGGACATGGGAGCTCCCAGGAAGTTGGACTAAATTGGGTCCAAAGCGGTAGTCCGGGACTGGAGGAGTCGGGGACTGGTAGCAGCGAATTGGGAACGGTACTCCCTCCGGCAGCGGTGGTACTCCAATTACTGCAACCCGTAGGTGACGTCACGAACTTCTCCCCTGTAAATATACCTTTAAAAGATAGAAGTGTGAGCCGAGCACGGGTCCAGACCCCTCGAGCCATGAACATCTCTCGGATTCGAGCACCCTGGTATGTGCCAGGGCAGCACATAGTGAAGACACAGGTAACAGGGCTCGACTATACAAAAACCTTTGACAGCATTGAGTGGAATTATTTGTGGGTGGCTTTAGATAAAATGGGGTTTGGTCGTAAATCTATAGCATGGATGAAATTATTAAATAAATCATCGATGGCTAAATTGAGAGTGAATGATCAAAATCCTTTGGGTTGGTGAGGGGCACACGGCAGGGGTATCCACTCTTTCCTTTAATTTTTATCCTGGCGATAGAACCCCTTCATGTAAATTAAGACATTTTTACTGATACCATTATGGGGTAGATAAGATGTTTTGATCACCTTTTAATGCATTTTATTGCAATGTTGGGGCACCTAAAAGAAAAACTAATTCTGGAGTTTTGATGATTTTTTTTTTCATTTTTCTCTTTATTCCCATTACTGATCATATTAATTTATTTTATATTTTGATACATTGAACATTTCTGACTGTAGCAATACCAAATATCTGTATTTTTTATATTTTGTTTTTAATGGGGCAAAAAAGGGGGTTGACTTGAACATTTGTGGGTTTTTTTATTTTTTAACAGTTTTTTTTACCTTTTACTATATTTCATAGTCCTCTTAGTAGACTTAAAGCTGTGATCATCTGGTTTCTTCAGCACTACTCTGTATAAAAAATATCACTATCTCCTAAGAGAGGATCACAGAAGGATTGTGATGACAGGCACAAGGGTCTTCAGCAGATGCTCGGGTGTCATGACAACCCATCAGAGCCCCAATATCGGGTGGTAGGATCAATGAAGCGCTTGTTGTCTGTGCATGTTAAATGTCGCTGCCAGTCATTGATAGTGGCATTTAACTTCTTAACAACCATGGGTTGATCTCAGATCTACCCTCAAGGCCCCTTTACACACTGCAACATCGCTAACGATATCGCTGTAACTTCACCGGTTTTGTGACGTAATAGCGACCACCCCAGCGACATTGCAGTGTGTGAAACGCATCAGCGACCTGGCCCCCACTGTGAGGTTGCTGATTGCTACAAATCTTTCAGGACCATTTTTTAGTCCTTTGTTTCCCGCTGAGTAGCATGCATCGGTGTGTTTGACACCGTTACAACGACTCCGTTAGCGACTTCCCTTTCAAACTGCTGCTTTAACACATCCCCAATGACCAGCTAGGTCGTTCTTCAGGTCCGTATCGCTGCTGCATCGTTGGTAAGGTCTGCCTGTTTGACAGCTCACCAGCGACTCACCAGAGACTAGGTAGCGGGATCGGCCAGGTTGGGATCGCTGGTGGGATTGCTAGAAAGTCTCGGTGTGTAAAGGGGCCTTTAGATGTTAGAGGCACTTGATGACTGATTAACTCAACCATCAAGTGCTATGAAAGATAAGGGCTCAGTGTGTGAGCCCACATCAAAAGTAGGAACCTGGCCAATAACGTAAATATATGTCATCGGTAATGAAGGGGCTAAAAAAGATATTGGCAAAATATTGGAGGAAACATTTTACAGAGTTAATTTGTGAGAATCTCAAAAGCATACTTATAGCTTTCCATGTAAATCAACTTTTACTTACGATTGTGTCTAGAGTTAATTCAATATTGGAACCATTGGCAGTGTACGTCAATAGTGATCTACAAGAAGTTAAGATATTATCTAACTGCCTGTTGGATACTAACCAGTTTCTTGATAAAGTGAAGGCCATTGATGTCAATAATGGTACCCTTGACATTAACCCCTTCAGCCCCGAGCCTGTTTTCACCTTCCCGACCAGGCCAATTTTTTCAATTCTGACCAGTGTCACTTTATGATGTAATAACTCTAAAATGCTTCAATGAATCCCAGTGATTCTGAGACTCTTTTATCAAGACATATTGCACTTCATGATAGTTGCAAATTTAGGCCGATATTTTTTGCGTTTATTTTGTAAAATATCGGAAAATTGGAGAAAATGTTGACAATTTAGCAATTTTTAAACTGTGAATTTTTATACCCTTAAATCCGAGAGTTATGTCACAAAATAGATAATAAATAACATTTCCCACATGTCTACTTTACATCAGCACAATTTTTAAAACATTTAGTTTGTTAGGAAGTTTGAAGTGTTCAAAGTTTATCAGCAATTTTTTACTTTTCCCAAAAAAATTACAAAACCAATCTTTTTAGGGACCACATCACATTTGCAGTGACATTAAGAGGCCTGGATGACAGAAAATCCAATTTGTCAAAATGTCGCAATTTTCAAACTTTGAATTCTTAGACTCTTAAACCAGAAAGTTATGTCACACAAAATAATTATTAAATAACATTTCTAACATGTCTATTTTAGACCAGCACAATTTTTTAAACTAATTTTTTTTATAAAAAGTTACAAGGGTTCAAACTTTATCAGCAATATCTAATTTTTCCAACAAAATATACACAATTTTTTAGGGGCTACATCACCTTTGAAATGATTTGGAGAGGCCTAGGAGACAAAATACCAAAAAGTGACAACATTCTAAAAACTGCACCCCTCAAACCGCTCAAAACCACATCTAAAAAGTTTATTAACCCTTTAGGTTCTTTACAGAAACTAAAGCAATGTGCAAGTAAAAAATGAAAATTTTACTTTTTCCCACACAAATGTTGCTTTAACCCCAAATCTTTCATTTTCACAAGAGTAACAGGAGAAAATGCACCATACAATTTGTTGTGCAATTTCTCCTGAGTTTGCCAATACCCCATATGTGGTGGAAAACTACTGTTTGGGTGCACAGCAGGGCTCGGAAAGGAAGAAGCGTCATTTAACTTTTTGGACGCATAATCATCTGAAATGCTTAGTGGACGACATTTTCCATTTGGAAAGCTCCTGATGTGACTAATCAGTGAAATCCCCCACAAATTAACCCAGTTTGGAAACAAGATGCTTTAGGAAATTTATGTAGCTATTTGGTGAGCACCAGAATTTTATAATGAAGAGTAATTAAAATGAAAACATACATTTTTACCACAAAAATATTGCTTTGACCTCAAAGTTTTCATTTTCACTAGGATATCAGGAGATAATACACCATAAAACTTGTGCAATTTCTCCTGAGTTCGTTAATACTTCATATGTGATCAATACCTACTTTTGAGGCACAGTAAAAAAGTGAAGAAGGGAAGGAGTGTCATATTTCAGTTCAGATTTACTTGGAATGGTTTGCGGGTGCCATTTCACATTGGCAGAGCCCCTAAGGTGCCAGACCAGCAGAAATCCTCTAAGTGATCTCATTTTCAAACTGTATACAACAATGAATTAATCTAGAGGTGCATTTAGCACCTTGTACTACCAGATGCTTTGCAGCATTCAACAACGTTGAGCAGTGCAAATGGAAAAATCACATTTTTTTAAAACAAAAATGTTGCCTTAACCCCACATTTTTCATTTTCACCAGCATAACAGGAGATAATGGACTGTACAATTTGTTGTGCAATTTCTTGTGTGTATGCCAATACCCCATATGTGGTTGAAAACTACTTTTTAGGCACAGTACAGAGTGAAGAAGGTAAGGAGCAGCATATTTGTGTTCAGATTTAGTTGGAAAGGTTTGTGGGTGCCACGTTACACTTGCAGAGCTGTTTAGGTGCCAGAAAAGCAGAAATTCCTCACACGTGACCCACATTTTGACACAATATGTCACAATTTTATACTATTGAGAGGTGAAAAATAAAAATAAAATTTTTACCACTAAGATGTTGTTTTAACTGCAGAGTTCCAATTTTCACAAGGGAAACCAATAAAAAAAAAGGCCCCCTAATATATTACACAATTTTTCTTGAATATGGCAATAACCCACATGTGACAATACAGTACTGTTTGGCAACACTGCAAGGCTCGGGAGCATAGATTTGATTATTGGAGCACAGATTTTCTAGAATAATTTGCGGATTCCATTTGCAGAGCCCCTAAGTGCCAAAACAACAGAAGATTGCCCTTGTCATGTCCAGTCACATTGTAGTGCCCATACATTGAGCCCATCTCGTGCTTCTGGAGACACACCCCCCGTAAATTAAGTGGGTTCTCCTCACTACAACACATTCCAAACATGTGGACATTAAATGTGGTTTAGGCACATTCTGTGGCTCAGTAGGGATGGGGGCATTTGAATTTGGAAGTGCGGATTTTGCTGGATTTCTTTTTTGAGGAGGGAACCATAATGCTTTTCCAGATACTTTGTGCTATCAGTAACTTGGAAGCCCCCTATATTTTCATTAACAGTTTATGGACCGGAGTGGGGACTTGTGTATTTGTGGGAGATAAATGCATTTTGGTGACAATTTGGGGTTCAGGACATTATGGATCAGTTCACATTTATCATCTGCTCTATGCTTAGAACTTACATCAGGGTTTCCATTTACATCTCCGAAATACGTGATTGAGGTGAAACCTCTGATGGATCCATTCACTATAATGAGGCAGAGTTACTCCTTACACTGTTTGGTCTATGTTAGGTAGTATCCATCTTTTCAAAGGTGCACAAAGCGTAAAGAGGTGGACATCACCGGACCACAGGCTAGACGGGAGTTCATAGTGAATCTCTCTGCCTCATTACAGTGAATTTTCCATTTTTCCATTGTAAATTTTGTCTGAATCTCATTTTTCAAAGAGTTACACGTCGTTCCCATTGTAAGTGCTCAGTGTAGAGCACAAGATAAATGTGAGCCGCACCTTACTTTGTTCTTTAAGAGGCAGAATGAAGAAATCCACAGCAATTGAAGAAGTGACTTTATTTTTTTTTTATGCCGTACACCGTACGGTATAAGTGGTTAGGCAACTTTATTTCAGGTATACAGCAATACCCGATGTTTATAGATTTTTTTAGCTTTGCCTAGTCACACACTAAAAACGCTTTTTTTCCATCACCAACTTTTAAGACTATAGTTTTGTTTATTTTTCTGCCAACAGATTAGGGCTTGTTTTTGCGGGATGAGTTGGAGTTTTTACTGGTAGTGCTTTGAGCGACATAATAACTTGGGCCAATAACTAAAAATAGCAGCCTCGGAATTTTTCGCATCCTTTACAGTTTGGGTTTGCTCATCCCTAACCAATATCTGGCAGTCCTCCTAAACTGACAACCCAAGGGCTGCAGCCTGTAGCCATCTGCTTTATCTGTGCTAGGCATCACAATATGGGAGACCATACATTATTTTATTTATTAATTTATTCTTACACCACTATAGGGACACACACAGTGTGTGCGATTCCAACCAATCACAGATGCAGTTATAGAGGGTGTGGGAACAGTCTGCCTGCAACCAATCACAGACACCAGGATTGACGGTGAGTGGGGGATGTAGTGAGCATGCATGAGAGCTAATGATCGGACCCTGAAGCAGTGTTACAGCCACGGGGAAGGTTGGTAAATATAACTGTCCTTCTTTGTTCCTTATTTTCTTTCTTTTGTAGCCCCTTAGCCCTTACTAACACTATTTTATAACACATAAGTTTGAGTCCCATAGACTTATATTGGGTTTAACGTCCGGGGTCAAATTCACCTGCCAAACCCAATTTTTTTTTTCAGTCCGTGCTGGTTCGGAAAACCCACATATTCACAGGTTTGCTCATCACTAGTATTGTTAGGTTTACAGTTGTGCCATACTTTCCATTTTTGGATAATGAACTCAACAGTGCTCTGAGCTTGGGCCATTTTTTTATGACCTAACTCTGTTTTGCTCTACTTAATTCTGACCTGTCTAGTGTGTTCCTTGGTTTTCATGATGCTTTTTGATCCCTAATGATCTCAAGCGAGCCTCAGAGGTCTTCACAGAACAGCTATTGTTTTTCAGAAGATTTGATCAACTCTCCAAAATATTTCATTATAACCATTTCTGCCTTCTTTAACACCTTCCTCAGAAAGAAATATTGCTATGGAAAAGAGAACAAGCTATATGTCCTCATTGGCACATCCGTAAACTTGATCAGTATCTGTATACCAAAGTGTGAATGAGACCTAAAATGTATTTTACTGGTCATTCAGAAGAAAAACCCAAATGAGAAAAATAGACACTTTTTTTGCATTTTCCTCTACTAATGTAAAAATCTACAACATAAAAATAACAAAAATTAGGATCCATGAATAACATAAAAGAAGACGAAAATTATTTGATTATCAAAATGATAAAAATATAGAGCTTTTACAAATGTGCATGGTCATGAACAGGGTTAAATGGTTCAGTCTTGAACTGGTTAAAAACTGTTTACTTCTTTTTATTTTGATGAAAAAACACTAGAAATAGAAAGATAAAACTTGTGTTGCAGTACACATAAACGACCACAAGATGGTAGCAAACTACCTTATATTGGTATGGCACTCACAACTAAGATGAAAATTTAAGGAAGGAAATGCCATTTTAAAACAAGTGAACCTATAGTATAGATGTATAAAGTAGATAGATATACTATTTAGTTAATGAAAGGTCTATGATCATTTGGTTGCTAGTATAGATGAGTGCAGTTTAAACAAATGAATACAAGCCACAATGAACAAATGAAGAAAAATAGGGGAGATGCTTGTTAAAGGGAACTTGACAGCTTAACCAGAACACTTAAACTGCCAGTATGTAATTATTGATCCTTTTATACCCTCCCTAAAGAAGCTATTTTCATTGTCTTATTGATTACTATATATGCCCAAAAAATGTTAGAACTTTAATGGCTCTTTGCTAATCTCTGCCTCCCTGACAATGTGCAGTATGTCGGGTGTACGCACCCTCATCCGTGCACGAAGCAGCCAGCCGATACCACCACAAATCCTGTGACTGGCTGTGTACAGGAATCAAAATCAGAGAATAGCCAGCAACAATGCCCCAAGGGAAGTTGTACTTGAAAGGATTAGTCCCATAGTAATATAAAGAGAACCTCAGCACTGAAGAAGACAAAGGCAGTAAATCTTTCTTCAAATATATATATATTTGATTTTGGCAAAAATAGAGAACAGAAACTGTCTAACGTTTCGACAAAGTAATTGTCATTTTCAAGGACATCTTTTGTACATATAAACATAAGAAAATCCCATAATTAATCACATATGTAGACAAATAAATATAAGTAGGTTCAAAGATGATGGCTAATAATGACAAAACAAGAGTCGGGCACCATATTGGCAGGGGAGACTACACCATAAGTATTGTATATAACATTTTTTTCAATCTGTTTATGTTACTTATATTATTTACAATTCCCATGAGATTTCTATTGTTTCTAACAGGACTTGTGTTCTGTTGCATCACATAGTTACAAAGTTTATGTTCTGGGACTCAAGTGTGGTTTATTTTTTGATTGTCTTCATGATATACCTAGTCATTTGACTTAATTTGCATATAAAAAGCATATATCCTGTTTATATATACTTTTTTTTCCATATACCTTTAGTCGTATGATCAACTTGTACAAACTAAACTTATTCTATTTTTGTATGTGATTTGATGCATATCTACAACATAACTTCCTCCTGCCAAGGTTTGATGGCTCCTCTAACTGAACAACCCAGTTTCTACCTGCTCTTGATTGTGACGAAAGAAAAATTAAATATTTTTATCTGTTCCTCTGATTTCATCTTTACACATAGAGTCTGCTATTTTCTTCTATTGGTATTCATCATTTTTTTACTGATTTGTCATTTATGCAGTAAATTGTCCTTTACTCATTATACCCCATGGGATATCACACCTTTATATAGCCACATTAGTACATACATATCTTGGTTCTGGATATTGAGGAATTTTTATTTCTTTGTATTTACGTTTTGTTCTACACATTATCTAGTATATTGATGACTATTTAATAACCTGACAGAATGGCCAAAGAACAATTTCCAAGTAGGTGTATTATCTGAATATGAAAGCTAACATTCTTAGATTAGGTTATCAATGTCACAGCACTGAGGTTTCTTTACTGGACAATGAGAGCAGTAAAGCACAGATTTCTCCTGTAAATCAATTCTATTTTTGGAATCACCACTTTCCATACAAAAAATTGTCATTTGACACACACTATTAAAAACCTCCCCAATGGAGGCCATGTTTTTTTAAACTTATCAGCAAGAGTGTAAAAATATGGATACAAGAATACATAATTGACAATATAATAAAGGAATTCTGAGCGGCGCTATCGAATGAAGTGTGGCGACCCTGAGGCTTCAGTCGCCACAGATAGTTGCACCCAAATTTGGGTGTAATGCTAAACCTGGATCCTGAGGAGGTCAGTCCCGGTTTCACCACATTACACACACAATACACACCAGGTTGCCCTGTTCCCACTGGGGACTAGGCTAGGGTAGGGTAATAAAGGGGTCGCTGACAGAGAAGCATTTACAGGATGCCCTCAACAAGTTCCCCAGTTCCACTAGCTTAGGACCTGGGAGGGGGAAGGTGCAGCTAGCAGGGGGAGTCAGGAGACAACACAACAGTTAGGGAGTTCTCCAGCAGGAGAGGAAGGGAACAGTCGCATCTCAGTGGTGCTCCAGTGGGAAGGAGGAGAAAGTTCACATGGTTGCCATGGGGAGAGTGAATCTGCTCCCCTCGGAACCGACGCCACGCAGAGCAGCAGGACCCTAGGGAACAATATACTTCACATTGGTTTTCCAGGATCTGCCTGGACGGGGAAAGTTTCAAGTGTCCCTGACCACACAGCGCCTGACAGCACAGTGCCAGAGAGGATCCAGGCTTTCGCATCAAGCCGGACCCCACATCGGAACCATGACACCTGCATATAGGGACAAGAGTACATCTCGTGAAACTCAGTGTCCCCTCGTAGCTTCAAGCCAGGGAATCCACAGACAGGCGTTACAAGGAGGAAACCCACCGAACACCAAACCGGACTCATCTCTAAAGGGATTCGGGTTCGATGGAGCCCAGCATAACAAGTGACCGGTATTACCTGGATGAGAGGCATCGTACAAAAGTGAGTAAACAACCTGGAACCGCAGCTATAGAATCTGACTCTTTATTACCGGTACTGCTGCTCCGAGCCGCCATTACTACTCCCCTCATCATCCTCCCCAGGGCCCGCTCCACCTGTGGGGAGCAATACCACCCATAGCTGCTACTACCATCTGCCCCGGAGGACAGCCACAGCAGCGGCGGCCCAGTCCCTGGCCACCTACCACAGGTGGCGTCATGACAAACACCTCACTACTACCCCCATTCTCCTTCCCAAGCCATCTTCTGTACGCCTCGGGGCAATGGAGCCGGGCTAGGCCGCCCAAGACAACGACAGTTGATGGCCTGGCGACGAGTAGGTTAAATGCACCTGCCCCGTCAAGTGCTACAGTACTAAAAGGATATAAAAACATCGAACCCGGGCTCTATCAGTATGTCAAACTGAATCACTGGCACAAACTGATCTAGCTACATTTCTGCGCAGATCTTCTCTGCCAGGCGCCTCCACTTTGGTTTTCTTTGTGGCACTGTCAGAAAGCAACTACGGCTGTTACGAGTGGGGTTCTTGGCCAATCTAGATTTTCACAAGACTGGTTTTATGGCCTATCAGGGAGACTAAAGGCCGCTTTACACACTACGATTTATCTGACGATCTCATTAGCGATGTGACACGCCCAGATCGTAGTTACGATTTGCTCATAGGTCGTTTATTTTTGGTCACACGTAAAGATCTCAAAAATGACGCAACAGCGATCAGCGAGATGTTGTTTGACCAAGGCGATCGTGTGGATGTTGTTCGCACTGGCAGGGTGTCAAACATACCAATATGTCTGCTGCGATCCAGACGACGAACAATATTTTGAAAATGAACGACGTGTCAACGATCACCGATTTTCAACCTATTTGCGATCGTTCGGAGTCGCATGTAGGTGTCCCACGCAACGACGTCGCTATCGATGCCGGATGTGCGGCACTGAAACCGTGACCCCACCAACACATCGTCAGATAAATCGTAGCATGTAACGCCGCCTTTAAAGGTGGCGTTACACTCTACGATTTATCTGACGATATGTCGTCGGGGTCACGTATTCCGTGACGCACATCCAGCATCATTATCGACGTCGTTGCATGTGAAGTGCGGATATGACTCTGACATGAACTGCGTAACGCATGCGCGTAGTATGCTCCTGTTGGTTAAACATTATGCTCATTGCGCATGCGTACGTGAAGTACGGAGATAACAATCAGAACATAGTACATCATGAGTAAGTAACGTAGCGCGTGTGCACAACATAAGTTGTTTCCTGAGGGATATCATGTGCAGTTACGCCTTACGCGTAAGTAAAGGAAACGCGTAAGGTGTAACTGCACATGTGTCCATGTTTTAATTGTTGGAATAAATAGGAATTTTTTACTTCAGTGCTGGATCTTTTCCTCCCCTCCCACCTTTCCTTGGATTGAATTTGCACCTGTGGATGCCAAACCATTGGATCCGAGCACTGGACTAGGAGCTGCTGAGCAATACATGTGGTGAGCTGAACAATTACTTAATTACCTTTTCATAGATGTAACAAAACCAGAAATCAGATCACATTAAATCTTGGATAGACAGTATAACGCATATACACATGCGCGGCATATAGTTCAAAACATGAAATAATTACATCATTCGCATACAGTCTAATGGAGTGGGTATCCTTCCCAATCCGAATACCATTTATTTCAGGTGAACTATGAATCAAATCTGCCACTGGCTCCATCACCATTACGAAGATAATTGATCCCTGCTGATTGCCATTTGTTATTTTGAAAGGGGAAGATATAAAACCAGCTGCCAACACCTTCACCCCAGGATTCGTATATAATGCCATGAAATCTTACATTTATAAAACACTGCATCTAGGAACCCCGAGAGCACCCTGTCAAAAGCTTTTTCAGTGTCTAACGAAAGCAATGTACTAGGGGGCCCAGACTTCTCATCCACATATAACAGGTCTAGCATACACCTTGCCCCATCTTTTGCTTGTCTACTTAACGTCTACCCAACTTGGTCCGGAGCAATCAAGGAAGAACCTTATTCAGTCTAAATGCTAATAATTTATAGTATAATTTTAGATCACAACTAAGTAGTGAAATAGGTCTAAAGTTTTCAGGTTTTATTGGAGGCTTGCCTGGCTTTGGAAGCATGACAATGATGGCTTCTAAATGTTCAGGGGAGATGGAATTCTTCTGCTATTGAGAGAAAAGTCTGACCAAAAAGGGAGTTACTTGTGTAGCAAAACTTTGCAGTTAGATAACCCATCGAGACCTGAAGCGGAGTGGGATTTAGACGATTTAATCATGTCTAATAATTCTTTAATAGTAAACAGAGCATTGAAATTTTGCAACTTGAAGTTCATTGACTTGGAGTAATATTACGTGAAATACATCCAGGTATTCTATTCTGGATTTATCTGACATTTTTTTTTAACTCTGGAAGCCAAAAGAGCACTGGTCCATTCTCCCATAGCATAGTATCTGGCCTTACCTCTTTTCATATTTTTTTCGTATGCAAATAGCAATTTATTATTCAATACAGTTCTCAATTTTGCTAATTTAGATGACTGAACCGAATATAGCTCTGTTGTAGTGTATTGGTGTGCAATAAGGTGGAGATAGTGCCTCTTAGAGGTGACAGTTAGTCCTGAGCTCAGGTCCTTTGCGGACATTCTTGGGTGGAAGTGTGCACACATCCGTTATTTTTGGGCACCAAACTAGTTTAGATAGGCTGCAGCCATTTAGACAGTACTGTTCATGTTCACACATAAAACTGGAGTTACTGTTAAAACATGACCCCCGGATAGCCTGTTGGTGTGTATGGGGTACAGGGGAAGAGAAGGTAAGCATTATAATTAGGTTTGTAAATAATTATGTTGACAACTAGACACGTCCTCCTGTACACCCAGTGATCCTCACCATGAACATAGAGTAGTAATTGCGTTCTTGTACTAAGCAGAGTGCCTGTTAGGTAAATTTGTCCAGAGCTCTCTGGATACAGTAGAGAGTTTCACTAGAGCAGCACGGTGGTCCTGGTCTTTCTTGGCCTGGAGTATGTTATATTTTCTCTGTCATAATTGCTGCAAATGACTTTGGTTACTTATTCCAATCCAATCATAAAAACCTAGTTCCACGACATCGTCTGGTCTCGTTCTTGATCTGTGACCCGCTGTATTCTGAAAGTAACCTCTCCGGTTCATACTTACCCCAATATTTTCCCACACTTACTCTTTTATTGTCACCTTACAGTTTACTTTTTGCACCTTCCCTTTTAGCTCTCCACCTGACCTCATCTGCAGATCTTCTCCTAAACCCTCCTACTAAAATACAAAACAAGCAGGCCACTCTCCTTCTCCCACCTCCTCTCCCTCTCTCTACTTCCATAACTGGCAATATATCTCTCAATCCTGGACCTCCACAGATAATACCCTCATTATTTCTCCCTGGAATCACTCGCCACCTACTAGAAACTACCACAATCTCTCCAACATAAAACCCATTTGCTTCAACCCTATTCCCCCACTCCCTCTCTCTGAAACAATATGGAACATCCACTCCGTCTGCAATAAGCTCCATGACTTTCATCTTCACATCTGACAACCCTTGATACAGCCTTCCCTGCTGCGATGCATTACAGCGGCCTTAATTTTACATACACTCCTTGCCTTGGCATGGTGGTGGAGTGATCCTTCTTCTTTCTAACAATTGCCCCTTTAAAGAAATTCCACCCTGACACTCAACACTTTTGAAGTGCACTCTGTCCGCATTTACTCTCTTTCCAACCTTCAAGTGGCCATCATATACCGTCCCCCACTGCCTTTATTGACCACCTTTCCACATGGCTTCTATACTTTCTCTCTGTTGACATTCCAATTTGAATCATGGGTGAATTCAACATCCCTACTGACACCTGCCAGTCGGAAGCCTACAAATTTCTGTTGGTTGCTCACTTCAATCTTTTTGTCTTACTCAGTTGTCCTCCACAGCCACCCACACAGACGGACATACATTAAAGCTGATTTTCACCAGTCTCTGCTCCCTAATTAACCTCACAACCTCACCTCCCGCTTTTTGACCACCATCTACTCACTTTCTCATCCCTGTCCTCCCCACCTGCCCTCAATGTCCAGCAACTAGTACAACCCCCCCAAACAAATATTCACACTCTGACTCTAATTTTCCTCTGTCCTTCATATCTTCACTCCATGACACAGATAGTGCCATCGTATTCTACAACACCAAGCTCTCATCTGCTATTGACTCGGTCTTTCCTCTCATACATGGCAGAGTGCGACAAATCAATAGACAACCTTGGCACAACAACCTCACTGAAAAGCTTCGGCAAGTGTCCAGGGTTGTGGAGTGGCAATAGAAGAAAATACTTATAAGATGACTTCACCACATTCAAACAAGCAGCTTTCAAATTTATGTTGGCCTGCACTTCTGCTAAACAGGTCTACTTCCCAACCCAAGTATCTTTTTTATGCCACATCATATAAACAGTTGTTCAATACTTTTAACTCCCTCCTCTGCCCATCAATGTCCCCTCTGACCTCCCTCATCTCTCCAGAAGACTTTACCGCACATTTCAAAACTATAATCAACCAAGCAAGGCAAATATTTACTGCTCAACCTCCACAACCCCTTTGTACAACAACTGTCCCTGCTCCATAACCTTCCCCTTCACCATCACTGAAGGAGAGCTTATTAATCTTCTTTCCAAATCACACACTTGTGCACTTGTCCCCCATCCCACCTCCTAATCACACCTCACTAGACCTCACCACCACACTTATCCCAGGCGTAACCCATTTCTTCAACCAATCATTAATTTCTGGTACCTTCTCTTCTGTTTTCAAACATGCAACAATCATACCTGTTCCAAATCGCTGGTCCTGATTGCCTTCAAACGCCTTGCATCGCATGTCCATGCTGAACTTTCATCCTTCGTCTCATTTAACTCACTCTTTGACAACCTACAATCCGGCTCCCGTCCCGACCACTCCACCAAAACTGCCCTAACCAAAATTACTACTGCCAAAGCAAACAGACATTTCTCTAAACTTCTCCTTATAGACCTGTCCTCTGTCTTCGATAGAGTGACGACTTACTACTACTTGTAACGCCCTTACCATCACTGTCCTGCACACTCCATCGGTGGGGTTGCCAGCACACTCACCTTCCCGGCTGCTCAGAGGTGGCTACTTTTTTCCTTCTGCCGTCTCCCGGGGCCAGTGAGTGCCGTACAAGCCTCCTGGGAATTCTCTTATGGTGCACACCTTTTCTTAAAGCGCCAGCACGCCCTATCCCAGAGGTGTCTCTCAGCCTATGGCACCAGGTATTTAAGGCACCTTTCTCTTATGGGAGGTGCCTGGGCACCGTGGTCTAATCTTAGTGATTTATTGCAAATGGTTCAGGTCCCTTACCTTTTTGCTGCTGTGTTATATACACCTGCCTATTTCATAGTACTGGTTGCTGCTGCATCGTTCCATGGCATCCACATCTGCTGTACCGGCTGCCCCTGCTACATCACTCCACACCGGCCGAGCCTGCTAGCTGCACCTGCCTCATTAGAGACTGTCTGTGTCCATACCCCTGGAATCAGCTGTCTCAGCACCAAGTCTCCCTGAGTGGCACCTGGTTACTACCTGCAGCAAAATCCACCCTCAAAATCAAAGGCTCTGGTGAAAACCTGGAGTGAGCCATAGTCACTTTGGAATTCTATGTGCTGTGGCTCAGTAGGTCCACTCCTCACTCGCACCCACGAGCATTACACTACTACAAATCTTCTTTTACCTTTCCATCTGCTGGATCTCCACATACCTTTCTAACTGCACTTTTAGCATCTCCCACTCCCAGACTACCTGGGGGTTCTGGAGAGAGAAGGCGGACAATTGTTCCCCAGAGCAACTACATGCGGCAAGATTAAAGGGCAAGATTATAGAGTCTTGCACTTTTTTAAAGAAAGTGCACAAGACAAGAAAACAGTCATTTGCGACGAATGCCGTACTAAGCTCAGTAGGGTCCAGATCACCACCAGCTTGGACACCAACAGTATGCTCAGGAACATGTCATCCAAGCACCCAACTAGGTGGCCCGAACACTTGGTTCCATAATTATTCTCTGTGGGTGACCCCACTACCTCTTCACCTGTGCAACATGCTGATCAATCTTGTCCCAGATGCATGCATGTAGGTCTATCTGCTGTACAAAGGATAGTTTACCATTATCGGCATATAAACAAGGTTTCATTCCTTAAGTTCTTTGCTGCTGCGACTTAAAACAAAAAGATGTTTTCCGGCCGACATGTATTTGATTCTGTTAGCTATTAATACCGCTGTTAGCTGCATCCGTTATTTAACATGCACCAGCCGTGCAGTAAGGGATGGGGAAGTGGATGTGCTGGTGATGGCGCAAGCACAGGTTGAGATGGTGGGGCAGTGGAAACTGTGAGTACAGCAAAAATGCTCATTTATGAGACTTAAGGGTGCTTTACACGCTGCTACATCGCTAGCGTTTGCTAGCAATGTCGTAAGCGATAGCACCCGCCCCCGTCGTTCGTGCGACATTTGGTGATCGCTGCCATAGCAAACATTATCGCTACGGAAGCGTCACATGCATATACCTTTGCAGCGACGTTGCTGTGACCGCCGAACAATCCCTCCTTCAAGGGGGAGGAGCGTTCGGCGTCATAGCGACATCACTGCTGCATCACTAAGCGGCCGCCCAATAGCAGAGGAGGGGCGGAGATGAGCGGCCGGAACATACCGCCCACCTTCTTCCTTCCTCATTGCCGGTGGACGCAGGTAAGGAGATGTTCGTCGTTCCTGCGGCGTCACACATAGCGATGTGTGCTGCCGCAGGAAAGAGGAACAACATCGTACCTGCTGCGATATTTGGAAAAGCAGCTACGTGTCAACGAGCAATGATTTTTCACGTTTTTGCGCTCGTTGATCGTCGTTCCTTGGTGTCACACGCTGCGATGTTGCTAACGGTGCCGGATGTGCGTCACTAACGACGTGACCCCGACGATATATCGTTAGCGATGTCGCAGCGTGTAAAGCACCCTTTACTTTACTGTTCCATTTTGCAGGGGGGGCGTGAGACAACACTCCTGAAGGCCAAACAGTGCTTACAGGTTGTCGGTTGGATGACAGATAATGTTTTTAAAACTGTACCAGAATTTGATCAAAGTCTCTCTTCTACATCTCTTGCTGCGTGTACAATCCCTCTTTGGAATTCTAAATAGTCCTTGCAATGAGTGCAGAGTCTGAATCTTTTTAGAATTGACACAAAATGTAATTGGAGGCCCTCGTCTCCGTCTCTTGCTGTGTGTATGTGACGCCCCTGGACTATCAGGTCCTCACAGGGTACTGCACAACCTATCCTCCAGTGCAGTATTCCACCTCCCTCTTGGTTCTGGGTCCCTATCTTAGTAGTGTTGCCTCCAACAGCAAATCAAATCCTACATACACCCTACACCACACCCACCAGGAACACCAGTGGACGGCTTGAGTGGAATAGAGTCGCCCACCTGAGGGGTCAGGGAGGGGAGGTGAGGAGTGTAGTCAGTGAGTAGAGTGCACCAGGGAGAGTGAGTAAGAAAAGATCGGGATCGGTGGCTCCCAAGCAAGTGAAGCTGTCTAAGTTGCAGACAGTGGTCTGGACCTAGAGGAGTCGGATCCCCGGTCGCAGGGGATTGTAGCAAGGTGCCTGGACCTGTCAAGGAGGACAGCTGGCAGCCTAGCACTATCACCGGTTCGGGACCGAAGGCACGGCGGGGTACACAGACCCTAGGTCGGGGAGTAGCTTCAGGCAACCCGACAATCCACCTGAGGAAAATGAAGCCTTTATGATCTGTTCCCACCCGCTCCAGAATCGGGGCATTAGCGCAACGAGGGGGGATAGGGCTTTCCAATTTAAAATGGTCCAGAAAATCCCAAGCGTAAGCCCTGAGAGCAAGCTCTCACACTTAGCCACAGTGGAGAGCGGGGCCCAGCAAGTTTTAGACTACTGGGCCACCACATTGAAGTTAAACTTAGTGCCAGGAGGCAGGTCATGGATCACCAGGCAAAACTATAGGGGACGGGACCCGGACGAGCTCACCTCAGCAGCAGCGGCACCCAGAGAGTTGGTTTACCCGGTTGTCAGCATCTGCTTATTGACTGAGTAAGTACGAGAGTAACCCCTGAATCCCACGGCATCCCACACCGAGTCCTGGGGCATCACGCCTACCCGTGGAGGGCTACGACACCTTGCTGCCCCACTTCATCATCCCGGGTACTCTCAACGGCAGCGGCGGTACTCCCAATTACCGTACACTACAGGTGGCGTCACAAACTATATCTGAATTCCCCTGTACATACTCCCCCTTCATTTGAGTTGCCGCACGACCCCGGGTCCGGAGACCCTCGAGCCACAGTGAACCCAGATCCGAGCAGCTCGGCTGCTTCCCCGAGGGCGGCACATGTATTACCATTTGTCCTTGAAATTCTAGCTAAGGCCTTGCACTGAGTAAATAGCCTTTGCTAGTTTCAAAGTCAGATTCTTGCTGACCATATGGCAGTCCCTCTTCTAATTTTTTGCTGCCCCTGCACTTAGTGCATAAGCTTTAGCACTCTAAGGGGGGGCTTTACACGTTGTGACATCGCTTCTGAAATATCATTGGGGTCACGTCGTTAGTGACGCACATCCGGCGCCGGTAATGACATCGCAACGTGTAAATCCTAGATGCGCCGATACACGATCGCAAAAGCGTCGAAAATCGGTGATCTGTGTAGCGCCATTCATTTTCATAATGTCGGGTCGACCGCAGGTACGATGTTGTTTGTCGCTCCTGCGGCAGCACACATCGCTGTGTGTAAACCCGCAGGAGCGACAAACATCTCCTTACCTGCGTCCCGACGGCAATGCGGAAGGGAGAAGGTGGGCAGGATGTTATGTCCCGCTCATCTCCACCCCTCCGCTTCTATTGGCCGGCCGAGCAGGTATGTGCATGTGAAGCTGCCGTAGCGATAATGTTCGCTACGGCAGCAATCACCACATATCGCATGTGCGACGGGGGCGGGTACTATCGTGCTCGGCATCGCCGATGCTAGCGATGTCGCAACGTGTAAAGTACCCCTAAAAGTGCCACTCCTTAAAAGTGGACAAAAAATGTTGTCTGAGGCTCTCCTCTACATGTCTTGCAGGGGTATTGTAGTTCGTCCTTCTAATTTTTTGCAACCCTTGCACTTAGTGCATAGCCTTTATGAGTGTAGCAGTCCCACTACCTAACAATTTTAACAGAATGTGTATGAGACCCTTCTTTATGTCTAATACAGGGTGTACTGACAACCCCCCTTCCTTCTAATTTTTGCCAGTTCTTGCATTTACCGCATAGGCTTTGTGAGTTACAGAGTCACTCCTTCATAATTAAACAGGATGTGTCTGACCATGCCAAAAATATCACATGCCCAGAGAAGGTAGTAAAATGTTACAATTACGGTGACTACTGGTGTTATTTACCTCTGTACTCTACTATAGTCATAGGTAATGGGGAAATACGGTGAGCGATGGTCCGGCTACTAAGGCTATGTTCACAAGTTGTATTTTTGCAGAATTTTTTGCCAGCATTTTTAAAGAGTTTGTTGCATATTAAAAGCTGATTTTACAGTATCAGCAAAAGAGAAGAGATTTCATAAAGCTAATGCACATGACTGTTTATTTTTCATGACTGAAATGGAAAATTGCCATGTTTTTGAAAGAACGCCAAGGCTATGTGCATTTGACCCCTTTACAGGCATCCCTGCACTGTCCTTCTCCCTTCACCCGACAAGGATGTTGGCGCACTCACCCTCCCTTCTCTTCAGCAGTGGCTGCTCCATTATTGGTCTCACCTTCAACTTCCCTGGGCCTATACACACCGCCCAGGCCTTCTGGGAATGCTTTTAGGGCACACATGTGAGCGCACCTTTTCTTAAAGGATCAGTACTCCCTACCCTGGAAGTGCCTGTCACCTTATGTCTGAGAAGCAACAGGTATTTAAGGCCCCCTCTCCTTAAGAGAGGTGCCTGGGGCAACATGGTCTAATCTTAGAGATGTGTTGCTAGTTGTTCAAGTCCCTTACTTACAGTGGGTACGGAAAGTATTCAGACAGACCCCTTTAAATTTTTCACTCTTTGTTTCATTGCAGCCATTTGGTAAATTCAAAAATGTTCATTTTTTTCACTAATGTACACTCTGCACCCCATCTTGTCAGAAAAAAACAGAAATGTAGAAATTTTTGCAAATTTATTAAACAAGAAAAACTGAAATATCACATGGTCATAATCATAAGTACTCAGACCCTTTTCTCAGACACTCATATTTAAGTCACATGCTGTACATTTCCTTGTGATTCTCCTTGAGATAGTTCTACTCTTACATTGGAGTCCAGCTGTGTTTAATTAAACTGATAGGACTTGATTTGAAAAGGCACACACCTGTCTATATAAGACCTCAGAGCTCACGGTGCATACCAGACCAAATGAGAATCAAAAGGTCAAAGGAACTGCCCAAGGAGCTCGGAGACAGAATTGTTGCAAGGCACAGATCTGGCCAAGGTTACAAAAGAATTTCTGCAGTACTCAAGGTTTCTAAAAGCACAGTGGCTTCCATAATCCTTAAATGGAAGAAGTTTGGACGCACCAGAATTCTTCCTAGACCTGGCCGCCCAGCCAAACTGAGAAATCGTGGGAGAAGAGCCTTTGTGAGAGAGGCAAAGAAGAATCCCAAGATCGCCATGGCTGAGCTCTAGAAATGAAGTAGGGAGATGAGAGAAAGTTCCACAAAGTTAACTATCACTGCAGCCCTCCACCAGTCGGGCCTTTATGGCAGAGTGGCCCAACGGAAGTCTCTCCTCAGTGCAAGACATATGAAACCCCGCATACAGTTTGCAAAAAACACATGAAGGACTCCAAGACTATGAGAAATAAGATTCTCTGGTCTGATGAGAGGAAGATAGAACATTTTGGTGATAATTCAAAGCTTATTGTGTGGAGAAAACAAGGCACTACTCATCACCTGCCCAATACAATCCCAACAGGGAAACATGGTGGTGGCAGCATCATGCTATGGCGGCATTTTTCAGCTGCAGGGTCAGGACTAGAGTTGAGCGCGGTTCGCGGTTCGAGGTTCTCCAGTTCGCGGCTCAAGTGATTTTGGGGGCTGTTCTAGATCGAACTAGAACTCAAGCTTTTTGCTAAAGCTCGATAGTTCTAGATACGTTCGAGAACGGTTCTAGCAGCAAAAAGACAAGCTAATTACTAACTGGCTTTCCGCTGTAATAGTGTAAGTCACTCTGTGACTCACACTATTATGAAATTTCAGCGTATAGTGTGCGGGAACAGCGCATTCAGATCACTGCTGTTTGGATAATGGCGATCGCCATTTTTTTTTTTTTCCTTGTCTTCCTTCCCTAAGCGCGCGCGTGTAGTGGGGCGGGCCAGCATGTCAGCCAATCCCAGACACACACACACAGCTAAGTGGACTTTTAGCCAGAGAAGCAACGGCATGTGTGATAGGATGTCCATGTCACATGTCCATGCATTATAAAAACAGACATTTTCCTCCAGCACGCCATTATCTGCCTTCTGCGTCTTGGTGTCAGTCACCGCTGGCGTAGCTCCTGTCTCCGATACTGCTGTGTATGCTCTATACACATTGCTATACAGAATAGGGATAGAAGTTTCTATTAGTCCTTGTAAGGGCTAATACCGGCAGGGTCAGAGCCATAGGTGACAGGTCCGTGAAAACAGATTTTAACAGCTACACAAGATGACAGCGTCTGTGTAGCTAAGGTCAGGGATTTCCTCGCTGCATTTCCCCATTAGGAGGGATAGAAAGGGAGGCTTCCTTTCCTCTACCCAGACCCACAACCCTGCCACTGTACCCTCCAGCCCTTTGCACACTCAAACTCATTGTTACTAAGCCATTATACTAGCAAACACTGAGGAAACTTAGTGGCATCCTAAAAGTGGCTGTTGGACTTCCATTAGTGTCCCACTGGTGCAAACCTATGTGCAACACCTCTGCATTGCACACTCAAACTCATTGTTACTAAGCCATTATACTAGCAAACACTGAATAAACTTAGTGGCATCCTAAAAGTGGCTGTTGGACTTCCATTAGTGTCCCACTGGTGCAAACCTATGTGCAGCACCTCTGCATTGCACACTCAAACTCATTGTTACTAAGCCATTATACTAGCAAACACTGAGTAAACTTAGTGGCATCTGTGAGACTGTGACCGGGGTTATCTATGACGGCCGGTATGTCTCGCCCCGGTTGTGCTCACTCCATGATAGAAAGTAGATCCACTCCAGGGTTAATGCTGTTTCCCTACAGGCTGAAGGAAGGGTTAAATGGAATCAGGAACAAGGGCAGGTGTGCCGGGTGTGAGGGAGTGAACAGAACTCCCTGAGTTCTCTGCTGGAGAGGCACATGTATATTGTTGTGGACTTTTGTTTGGACATTAAACCGTGTGCTGTGAACCTTAATGCCTGGATAACGTGTCTTCTGCTGCGCAGCCGACCACGCTACCTCACATATGGTGGAGAATCGGCGGGCATGACAGCCGGTGAGGTGTAGCATCCATCCCTGGTGGCCCAGTAGCACATGTCCTGGATTCGAGCGGCTATACTACAGCCCAAACCCGGTGACGCCATGGAGGACATACTAAAGCAGCTGGCTCAGGCTAATGCACAGCAACAACAGGCTAATGCACAGCAACAACAGACTAATGCACAGCTACAAGAGGCTAATGCACAGCAGCAACAGACCAATGCACACCTGCTCCGGACGTTGGAACGTCAGCAGCAATCCTTGCAAGTGCAGGAAAAAAGGCACCAAGAACAGATGGTTCTCCTGGCCAAGTCGATCCGTGCCGGACCGGCAGCAACAACCCCGGGACCGGATGACGACGGCAGCGTCCGGAAAGCGGTGAGACAAGCGTTGCAAAAGATGACCCCGGGGGATGATGTAGAAGCGTTCCTGGCGGTGTTTGAGCGGGTGGCCGAGCGGGAAAAGCTGCCGACCCCCCAGTGGGCTGAGGTATTGGCGCCCTATCTGACGGGGGAACCCCAAAAAGCGTACCTGGACCTCTGTACCGAGGACGCCATTAACTATGTGACCCTGAAAGCCGAAATACTGGCTCGGTTGGGGGTGAATACCTATGTACGGGCTCAGCGGGTAAATCAGTGGTTCCATGAGGAAGCCAAACCCGTACGCTCCCAGGCCTATGACTTATTGCATCTTGTAAAAAAGTGGTTGCAGCCTGACACTCTGAGCCTGGCGCAAATGGTGGAAAGGGTAGTAGTGGATCGTTTTGTGCGCACTTTACCCGTCACCGTTCAACGGTGGGTAGGACAGGGTGACCCGAGTACCCTGGACCAATTAGTGTCCCTGGTAGAGCGGCATGTGGCTACGCAGGACTTGATACGGGAAACTGAGACTTTGCGTACCGCCCGTCGGTCCGGCCCCTCCAAGCCTAGGGCCAAGGACCCACCGCTGACAACGGTGCAGGAGTCCCCTACCGTCCCGTCTGAGGCCGCGCCCGCCATTCCTGAGGTCCGGAAGGTTCTGTACCCTAAACGACAACCCGTCAAGGGGGTTTCCGTCCCCATTAGATGTTGGCGGTGCCAGCGGGTGGGACATATGGAAGCCCAGTGTCCACTCACCACGGAGCCCATGGATTGTGGGGTTACCCGGCGGGGTTCAATGTATGCTCAGGTGGTGTGTACCGCTGACCTGGTCTCCCCAGAGACGGAGCCCCACTTGTGCCAAATACAGGTGAATGGATGTCCGGTTACAGGATTGTTGGATTCCGGAAGCTTAGTGACCCTTGTGCGATCCACCTTGAGGGCTAAAGTAAAGGCCACATGACGTACCATGGGGGTGGTTTGCATACATGGGGACCACCGAGACTATCCCACGGGGATTGTCACCATCACAGCACCTTGCGGTCAGGTGCAACATGAGGTGGGACTTCTTAACACTCTTCCTTATGACGTGATCCTAGGAAGGGATCTGCCCTATTTTTGGACTTTATGGAGGGGACCCCCTAAGTCCCCTCAGATATTGGTCAGTCCGGGACCTGAGCCCTACAATCCTGAATCCGGGACGCCTGCCGTAGGGGTCACCATGATAGGGACAGAGTGTGAACCCGATAGGTCACCCCTAGAGGTATTGGCAGGAGAGGCTGAGATGGTCGAGCCCATCCCGGAGTTGGAGGCGTCCCCGGATACGTTTGGGACAGCCCAACTCCAGGACCCTACGTTAATACATGCCCGGAGTCGGGTGACAGTAGTTGACGGGGTGGCACAGCTGCCCGGTGCCCAGGTAAGGTACCCCCATTTCGCTCTTAAGCAAGATTTACTCTACCGGGTAGATGAAATACGGGGCGTGGGGGTAGAACAGTTGGTGGTGCCCCAGCCGCATCGCCGGCGGGTCCTCGACTTGGCTCATAAACACCTGATGAGTGGCCACCTAGGGGTCAAGAAAACGCAGGAGCGAATATTGCAAAGGTTCTATTGGCCCGGGGTCTTTGGGGAGGTAAAACGGTTCTGTGAAACCTGCCCGGAGTGTCAGCTTACCGCACCCCTGACCCATTTTCGCAGTCCGTTGGTACCGTTACCCATTATAGAAGTCCCTTTTGAACGGATAGAGATGGATCTGGTGGGGCCCCTCGTAAAGTCCGCTCGAGGGCACCAACACATCCTAGTGATCGTTGACTATGCCACCCGGTATCCAGAGGCGATACCTCTCAGACATACTGCAGCAAAGCTTATAGCTCCGGAGTTGTTGGCTGTGTTCTGCCGGGTGGGGTTGCCCAAGGAGATCCTTACGGATCAGGGGACCCCATTCATGTCTAAAGTGACCAAAGAGCTATGCCGGCTACTCCAGATCAAGCAGTTGCGTACGTCTGTGTATCATCCTCAAACGGACGGTTTAGTCGAGCGTTTCAATAAAACCCTGAAAACCATGCTCAAAAGGGTGATTTCCAAAGACTGGAAAGACTGGGATATGATGCTTCCCTATTTGATGTTTGCCATACGAGAGGTGCCACAGGCATCCACGGGGTTTTCGCCTTTTGAATTGTTATACGGGCGACATCCCCGGGGATTGTTGGACCTGGCAAAGGAAACATGGGAGCAAGAGCCCACCCCCCATAAAAGTGTGATTGAACACATTTTGGGTATGCAGAACCGCATAAGCGCGGTCATGCCAATTGTGAAGGAGCATTTACAGGAGGCTCAGGCCGCGCAAAGCGGCCGCTACAATAGACAAGCCACCGTGCGGACCTTTAAACCCGGGGATCGGGTGTTGGCATTAATCCCCACGGCAGAGAGTAAATTCCTGGCTCAGTGGCAAGGCCCCTACGAGATAAAGGAAAGAGTAGGGGTGGTTAACTATAAAGTATTGCAGCCCGGTAGGCAGAAACCTGAACAAATATACCATGTCAACCTATTAAAACCTTGGCAGGAACGGGAAAGCCTGATGGCTGTTTTTTCCCCACCTCCCTCCTCTTCGGGTCGTTCACATCCGGCTCCAGCGACCTCCGGAGAGGACGAACCGGAAGTAAGGATTGGAGAAGCCCTCACCAAGACTCAGAGGCGAGAGGCCAGACGGTTGGTTCAGCAGAACCCCGATGTCTTCTCCGAGCTGCCCGGTAGGACCAGTCTGATACGACATGATATTGTCACCGAGCCCCACCTGAAAGGTACGCCTGAAGTCATACCGGGTACCAGAGGCTCGACGACAAGCCATATCGGAGGAAGTAAAGACAATGTTACGCCTGGGGGTCATCGAAAAATCCCGAAGTGAATGGGCTAGTCCGATTGTCCTAATACCAAAACCCGATGGCTCCTTAAGGTTCTGCAATGACTTTAGGAGATTGAACGAAATATCCAAGTTCGATCTCTACCCCATGCCCCGGGTGGATGAGCTGATTGATAGGCTGGGACAGGCGCGATATTTTACCACGCTCGACCTGACCAAGGGGTACTGGCAGGTGCCACTGACGGAGTCCGCCAAGGAGAAAACCGCTTTTGTTACGCCGGAGGGTCTCTTCCACTATGTTGTCTTGCCTTTTGGGTTACATGGCGCTCCGGCCACGTTCCAGAGGTTGATGGACTTAGTGCTGGAACCCCACCAGGCGTATGCATCAGCGTACCTGGATGACATCATTATTTACAGCTCCGATTGGCAGACCCACTTGGAACAGGTACAAGCGGTGGTGGACGCGCTTCGAACAGCCGGATTGACAGCCAATCCCAAGAAATGTGCATTGGGACTCACGGAAGCCCGCTACTTGGGCTACGTGATAGGCCAAGGAGTGATTAAGCCCCAAATTAACAAGGTTGAGGCGATCCAAAAGTGGCCTAGACCCCTGACCACGAAGCAGGTTAGGGCCTTCCTGGGTATCGTGGGGTACTACAGGAGGTTTGTAAAGGACATTGCGGGACTATCAGCCCCCTTGACAGACCTTCTCAAAGGCAAGAAGTCCGTCATGGTGTGCTGGACTCCGCAGGCCGAGGACTCCTTCCGGGCCCTGAAGGAGGTCCTGTGCGGACAGCCCGTTCTTGTACACCCTGATTTCCGGAAGGAGTTCATAGTACAGACTGACGCCTCAGAGGTCGGCCTGGGGGCAGTGCTGTCTCAGGTGGTTCAGGGGGAGGAACACCCCGTCACCTTCTTGAGTAGGAAGCTCACCCCTCCCGAGCGGAATTATAGCGTAGTGGAGAAGGAGTGCCTGGCGATCAAGTGGGCTTTGGAGTCCCTACGCTATTACCTGCTGGGACGGCAGTTTCGCTTGGTGACGGATCACTCTCCGCTGGTCTGGATGAGGTCCGCCAAGGAACGGAATGCCCGGGTTACCCGGTGGTTCCTTTCTCTGCAGAACTTCCGGTTTACGGTTGAACATAGGGCCGGTGGGTTGCAGGGCAACGCCGATGCCTTGTCCCGCGGCCCATGTTTGATGGCGGGAGTTCAACCCCGCACGCTTGAACTGAGGGGGGGGGTATGTGAGACTGTGACCGGGGTTATCTATGATGGCTGGTATGTCTCGCCCCGGTTGTGCTCACTCCATGATAGAAAGTAGATCCACTCCAGGGTTAATGCTGTTTCCCTACAGGCTGAAGGAAGGGTTAAATGGAATCAGGAACAAGGGCAGGTGTGCCGGGTGTGAGGGAGTGAACAGAACTCCCTGAGTTCTCTGCTGGAGAGGCACATGTATATTGTTGTGGACTTTTGTTTGGACATTAAACCGTGTGCTGTGAACCTTAATGCCTGGATCCCGTGTCTTCTGCTGCGCAGCCGACCACGCTACCTCACACATCCTAAAAGTGGCTGTTGGACTTCCATTAGTGTCCCACTGGTGCAAAGATATTTGCAGCACCACTGCATTGCACACTCAAACTCATTGTTACTAAGCCATTATACTAGCAAACACTGAGTAAACTTAGTGGCATCCTAAAAGTGGCTGTTGGACTTCCATTAGTGTCCCACTGGTGCAAACCTATGTGCAGCACGTCTGCATTGCACACTCAAACTCATTGTTACTAAGCCATTATACTAGCAAACACTGAGGAAACTTAGTGGCATCCTAAAAGTGGCTGTTGCACTTCCATTAGTGTCCCACTGGAGCAAAGCTATTTGCAGCACCACTGCATTGCACACTCAAACTCATTGTTACTAAGCCATTATACTAGCAAACACTGAGTACACTTAGTGGCATCCTAAAAGTGGCTGTTGGACTTCCATTAGTGTCCCACTGGTGCAAACCTATGTGCCGCACCTCTGCATTGCACACTCAAACTCATTGTTACTAAGCCATTATTCTAGCAAACACTGAGTAAACTTAGTGGCATCCTAAAAAAGGCTGTTGGACTTCCATTAGTGTCCCACTGGTGCAAACCTATGTGCAGCACTTCTGCATTGCACACTCAAACTCATTGTTACTAAGCCATTATACTAGCAAACACTGAGTAAACTTAGTGGCATCCTAAAAGTGGCTGTTGGACTTCCATTAGTGTCCCACTGGTGCAAAACTATTTGCTGCACCACTGCATTGCACACTCAAACTCATTGTTACTAAGCCATTATACTAGCAAACACTGAGTAAACTTAGTGGCATCCTAAAAGTGGCTGTTGGACTTCCATTAGTGTCCCACTGGTGCAAACCTATGTGCAGCACCTCTGCATTGCTCACTCAAACTCATTGTTACTAAGCCATTATACTAGCAAACACTGAGTAAACTTAGTGGCATCCTAAAAGTGGCTGTTGGACTTCCATTTGTTGTCCCACTGGTGCAAACCTATGTGCAGCACCTCTGCATTGCACACTCAAACTCATTGTTACTAAGCCATTATACTAGCAAACACTGAAAAAACTTAGTGGCATCCTAAAAGTGGCTGTTGGACTTCCATTAGTGTCCCACTGGTGCAAACCTATGTGCAGCACCTCTGCATTGCACACTCAAACTCATTGTTACTAAGCCATTATACTAGCAAACACTGAGTAAACTTAGTGGCATCCTAAAAGTGTCTGTTGGACTTCCATTTGTTGTCCCACTGGTGCAAACCTATGTGCAGCACCTCTGCATTGCACACTCAAACTCATTGTTACTAAGCCATTATACTAGCAAACACTGAAAAAACTTAGTGGCATCCTAAAAGTGGCTGTTGGACTTCCATTAGTGTCCCACTGGTGCAAACCTATTTGCAGCACCACTGCATTGCACACTCAAACTCATTGTTACTAAGCCATTATACTAGCAAACTATGCTGCCAGTTTAAGGGCCGTAGTTGCTTTGTCAGGGATAGTTATTGTTGTTTATTTTGCTGTTAATAAAGATAGACCACCGCTGCAATCTACACCACCTCTCAATTTTTACTACCACATTTTAAGTGCACAATCTTGTCGCAATCAAAATGAGTGGCAAAATGACAGATGCTGGTGGAAAGGGGAAGAGGCGTGTTGGTAAAGGAAAAAAGGGGTTTGTCCGTGGGGAAGGTGGCAAAGCTCCATTAAGATCTGCTGAAGATAGACCATCTTCCAGCAAAAGTAAGATGTCTACTACTTACCGCGGACAATCTGATGTGCTCCCTTTTTTACGGACACAAACAACTGGAACAAAAGTAGATGATGGCCAAAAAAGGAAAATGCTTGAATGGATCTCAAGTGGTCCAACAAGTGCCCTCTCCTCCACCTCAACTACCGCATCCACAAAACACCAGTCCTCTGAGTTGTCATCCCAATCACACTTGCTTTCTCCCAGCTCTGAAGTCTACATCTGCCCTGCACAGTATGGTGGAACTGAGATGGCTGAGTCTGCAGAGCTGTTCAGTCACACTAAAGCCTAAGAATCAGAGGTCTGCTCCCAAGCTACAGTGAGTACAGACCAGGAAATGGTCTGCAGTGATGCCCAGAACCTTTGTGACACAGATTCAGGCCGTGACGACCAAGTTTCTGAGCATAATGTTGACCCTTATTCACAAACTGAAACACCTGTGGTAATAGACAATGAGGAACATACTGATGACGATGAGACGCAGATACCAGATTGGGATGACAACTTTAATATTCGGTCAGGGCAAGAAGATTCTCGGTCTAAGGGTGAGGGGAGTGCAAACACAACAATTGATGATGAAGTTCTAGATCCCACCTACTGTCAACCCACAGTCAGGCCCTCGAGGAGGTCAACAGAGACGGTGGAGGAGGATGCAACTGACGACGAAGTTACCTTGCGCCTTCCTGGACAGATTCGGAGTACTGGTAGCACATCTACAACTGCATCCTCAGCCACCACTGTGCCTCTGAGCACTTGTCGGGGTGGATCAGCAGGTCGCATGCCCTCTAAGCCTTGCCTAGCCTGGTCCTTTTTTGACATAGCAAAAGATCGCCCAAATTATGTGATCTGTAAAATTTGTCGTGATTCTGTTAGTAGAGGGCAAAACCTCAGCAGTTTGACAACTTCTTCCATGAATCGTCACATGAATAAATATCATATGTCCCAGTGGGAAGTTCACCGTGCTGCAATGCGGCCTAGCGGAGCGAACCATCCACCGCCTGCCCCTTTCAGTGCATCCGCGCGCTCTTCATCTTCTAGGACTGTGGGGACAGCTGTCACACCTGGTTTTCCACTCACAACTTCCACCACTGTAACCGCAACAGGCAGTTTGCTTGGTAGGTCGTCAGTTGGTTTGGAAGGGGAAACAAGTGCGTGTGTACAGCTCTCTCAGACATCGATAGCACCAACGTTGGATGAAGGCAACATCATGTCTACGCCTGCACTTTCCTCACAAACCTGCATTTTTCCAGGGACACCCTACTCAACACCGTCTACACACAGCAGCCAGATCTCTGTCCCTCAGATGTGGACAAATAAAAGGCCATTTCCTGCGACCCATGACAAAGCTAAGAGGTTGACTTTATCCCTCTGTAAGCTCTTGGCTACCTAAATGCTGCCTTTCTGCCTGGTGGACACACAGGATTTTAGAGACCTTATGTCTGTTGCTGTGCCCCAGTACCAGATGCCCAGTCGCCACTACTTCTCTAAGAAAGGTGTGCCCGCGCTACACCAGCATGTCGCACACAACATCACCGCTTCCTTGAGAAACTCTGTGTGTGAATGGGTGCATTTCACCACCGATAATTGGACCAGTAAGCATGGACAGGGACGTTACATGTCGCTGACTGGGCACTGGGTAACTATGGTGATAGATGGTGAAGGGTCTGCTGCACAAGTCTTGCCATCCCCACGACTTGTGTGTCAATCCTTTGTCTGTCCAAGTTCCGCCACTGCTTCTGCCTCCTCCACCTCATCTGGGTCCTCCATCACTGCCCCAAGCCTGCCTGGTCAGGCCACCAGCGTTCTCACTGCGCAGAAGGAATCACGCACCCCTCATTACTATGCTGGCAGCAGAGCGCAACGGCATCAGGCGGTCTTTAGCTTGACATGTCTTGGAATAGGAGTCACACAGCGGCTGAGTTGTGGGCAGCTCTGGAGACTGAGTTTAATAAATGGTTGTCTCCACTCAACCTGCAGCCTGGTAAGGCCGTGTGCGACAATGCTGCAAACCTGGGTACGGCCCTTTGCCTGGGCAAGGTGACACACGTGCCTTGTATGGCTCACGTGTTGAACCTTGTTGTCCAACAATTTTTAACACACTATCCCGGCCTAGATGGCATTCTGAACAGGGCACGAAAACTGTCTGCTCACTTCCGCCGTTCAACCACCGCTGCTGAGCGACTTGCATCGCTCCAGAAGTCTTTCGGCCTGCCAGTTCATCGCCTGAAATGCGATGTGGCGACACGCTGGAATTCGACTCTCCACATGTTACAGCGACTGTGGCAGCACCGCCGAGCCCTGGTGCAATACGTCATGACGTATAGCCTGGGCCAACGAGATGCAGAGGTGGGGCAGATCACCCTGATGGAGTGGTCTCAGATCAAGGACCTATGCACCCTTCTGCACAGTTTCGACTTGGCGACGAATATGTTTAGCGCTGACAATGCCATTATCAGCATGACAATTCCAGTCATTTACATGCTGGAGCACACGCTAAACACTATTCGGAGTCAGGGGGTGGGACAACAGGAAGGGGAGGAACTACAGGAGGATTCATATGCGCAATACACAACAACATCACCAAGGTCCAGACGTTCATCATCAGCAACGCGGCATGCATGGGACCATGGGGGACAGGGATCAACAAGGGCGCGTGGTAGCAGGCGAAATGTTGAGGAAGGTGCAGGAGAACATGAAGAAATGGAGGACGAACTGTCCATGAACATGGAAGACTCAGCGGATAAGGGAGACCTTGGTCAAATTTCAGTTCAAAGAGGTTGGGGGGAGATGTCAGAGGAAGAAAGAACGGTTAGCACCTCTATGCCACAAACATAGTGTGGACTTGGTCCGCATGGCTGCGCAAGACACATGAGTGCCTTCTTGCTGCACTACCTCCAACATGACCCTCGTATTGTCAAAATTAGAAGTGATGATGACTACTGGCTTGCCACACTATTAGATCCCTGGTACAAGTCCAAATTTTGTGACATATTTCCAGCCATAGAAAGGGACGCACGTATGCAGGAGTATCAGCAGAAGCTGTTACTCGATCTTAGCTCGGCTTTTCCACCAAACAACCATGCAGGTGCAGGGAGTGAATCTCCCAGTTGTAACTTGACAAACATGGGACGGTCTCGTCATCTTCAACACTCTACCCATACCAGTAGCACCGTATCCCGTGCTGGTAACAGCAATTTTATTGAATCTTTTCATAATTTTTTTAGACCCTCCTTTGCAAGGCCACCGGAGACAACAAGTCTGACACATAGTCAACGGCTGGAGAGGATGATACAGGAGTATCTACAAATGGACATTGATGCCATGACTTTGCAAATGGAGCCTTGCTCATTTTGGCTTCAAATCTTGAAAAATGGCCAGAGCTCTCCACTTACACCTTGGAGATTTTGTCGTGTCCAGCTGCCAGCGTTGTCTCTGAACGTGTCTTCAGTGCTGCTGGGTGTGTGCTGACAGATAAGCGCACGCGTCTTTCCAGTGACAATGTGGACAGACTAACGTTCATCAAAATGAACAAGTCATGGATCCACAAGGAATTTACTACCCCTGTGTCATCCTGGGGAGAGTAAATACTTGTGTATTTTGAATGTGCTTGATGCAAATCTAGCTGTGAAGTGTACAACTAGGGCACAAGTGCTGCCACTGATGGGGTGTCTGTGTGGCCCAATTTTTGGAAAAAAGGGAGACTCTTCTTGGAGTAACCCTTGCTGTGTTTTAAAAATGATCCAAGATGCACAGCGCTGGGATCAGGAAAGACTTTGCTACCTACCCCGGTGTCATCCTGGGGACGGTTAAGTATGGCGTATTTTTGAATGTGCTTGATGCAAATCTAGCTGTGAAGTGTACAACTGGGGCACAAGTGCTGCCACTGAAGGGGTGGGTGTGTGTTTGGCCCAATTTTTGGAAAAAAGGGAGACTCCGCTTGGAGTAAGCCTTGCTTACATTGTTTTTAAAAATGATCAAAGATGCACAGAGCTGGGATCAGGAAAGACTTTGCTACCTACCCCGGTGTCATCCTGGGGACGGTTAAGTATGGCGTATTTTTGAATGTGCTTGATGCAAATCTAGCTGTGAAGTGTACAACTGGGGCACAAGTGCTGCCACTGAAGGGGTGGGTGTGTGTGTGGCCCAATTTTTGGAAAAAAGGGAGACTCCGCTTGGAGTAACCTTTGCTTACATTGTTTTTAAAAATGATCCAAGATGCACAGAGCTGGGATCAGGAAAGACTTTGCTACCTACCCCGGTGTCATCCTGGGGACGGTTAAGTATGGCGTATTTTTGAATGTGCTTGATGCAAATCTAGCTGTGAAGTGTACAACTGGGGCACAAGTGCTGCCACTGAAGGGGTGGGTGTGTGTGTGGCCCAATTTTTGGAAAAAAGGGAGACTCCGCTTGGAGTAACCTTTGCTTACATTGTTTTTAAAAATGATCCAAGATGCACAGAGCTGGGATCAGGAAAGACTTTGCTACCTACCCCGGTGTCATCCTGGGGACGGTTAAGTATGGCGTATTTTTGAATGTGCTTGATGCAAATCTAGCTGTGAAGTGTACAACTGGGGCACAAGTGCTGCCATGGAAGGGGTGGGTGTGTGTGTGGCCCAATTTTTGGAAAAAAGGGAGACTCCGCTTGGAGTCAAGTTGCGGTGTTTTACATGATTTTAGAAGGGCGTGCCATGCCTATATCTGTGTCTCCTTCTCTTTTTCCTTGTCCTGCTCTTTTGTTTTCGCATGAGTATATGTCCTTGTCACTTTCCCATGTGTTCGTGTTGTGTTGTGAGTTGTTTGTTCCCTTTTGGACACCTTTGAGGGTGTTTTCTAGGTGTTTTTATGTGTTTGTGATTGCCTGCCATTGTTTTCTATGCGGTTCGAGTTCGGTTCGTTGAACGTTCGCCGAACCGAACTTGAACGAGACGTCCGTTCAGCGAACCGAACTCGAGCCGAACCGCGACCGGTTCGCTCATCTCTAGCCAGGACGACTGGTTGCAATTGAAGGAAACATGAATGCGGCCAAGTACAGAGATATCGTGGAAGAAAACCTCTTCCAGAGTTCTCTGGATCTCATACTTGGCCGAAGGTTCACCTTCCAACAAGACATATGACCCATTAGCACACAGCTAAAATAACAAAGGAGTGGTTTCAGAACCATTCTGTGACCATGGTTGACTGGCCCATCCAGAGCCCTGACCTAAACCCAATTGAGCATCTCTGTAGAGACCTGAAAATGGCTGTTGAGCAATGTTCACCATACAACCTGATGGAACTGGAGAGGATCTGCAAAGCATGGCAGAGGATTCCCAAATCCAGGTGTGAAAAACTTGCATCATTACCAAGAAGACTAATGTCTGTATTAGCTCAAAAGGGTGCTTCTACTTAATACTGATCAAGAGGTTTAAATACTTATGACCATGTGATATGTCAGGTTTTTCTTGTTTAATACATTTGCAAAAATTTCTACATTTCTGTTTTTTTCTGACAAGAAGGGGTGCAGAGTGTACATTAATGAGAGAAAAGTGAACTTTTTTGAATTTACCAAATGGTTGGAATAAAACAAAGAGTTAAAAAATTTTAAGGGGTCTGAATACTTTCTGTACCCACTGTATGTGCTGCTGCTGTGTTACTTATACCTGTCTGTTTCATAGTCCCAGATGCTGCTGCTCCTGCTTTGTTCCATATCGTCCAAGCCTGCTATCGCAGCCACTAGTGCTGCATCGTTCCACATCGGCCAAGTCTGCTACACAGGCTCTGGTGAAAATCTGGTGTGAACCATAGTCAAGCCCCTCAGGTATTCTGTGTGCTGTGGCCCAGACGGTCCACTCCCCGCTCACACCAGTGACATTACAGAGCACATGTTGAGTATTTGGTTAGAGAAATTACTGCACCATTTCTGCCTCTCTTGGCAGTGAAAATGCAAAACAAAAATGCTTGTTTTTGCATACGTGTTTTTTAATTGCCTTCAGTGGTGAAAAACGCATGCAAAAACGCTGTAAGAATTGACATGCTGTAGATTATTTTCTGCACCAAATCTGCAAGGAGAAAAAACTCAAAGTATGCACTGCACTTCAAGTTTCTCATTGATTTTGCTGACAAACATTTCCTTGCAGTTTTGCGACAAAACTGCACTAAAAATGCATAAAAAACAATAAAAATGCACTGTGTGCACACAGCCTTAGTGGTGGAGAAGGCTGGGTTTTTTTCTTTATTAATTTTCCTTGCATACTTGTCATTATACAGTAAAGAATATTTCCTAACATTTTTGTAAAAAATATTTCCTAACATTTTTGTAAAGAATATTTCCTAACATTTTGTCTTTAACCCCTTAGTGACAGAGCTAATTTTCACCTTAACGACCAGACCAAATTTTGCAATTCTGACCAGTGTCACTTCATGAGTTTATATCTCTGGAACGCTTCAACGGATCCCGGTGATTCTGAGAATGTTTTTTCGTCACATATTGGACTTCATGTTAGTACCAAATTTAGGACAATATTTTTTGCATTTATTTATGAAAAAAATTGAATTTTGGCAAAAATTTTGAAAATTTTGCAATTTTCAACATTTGAATTTTTATACTGTTAAACCAGAGATTTCTGTGACACAAAATAGTTAATAAATAACATTTGCCACATGTCTACTTTACATCAGCACAATTTTGGAAACAACATTTTTTTTGTTAGGAAGTTAGAAGAGTTAAAAGTTTATCAGCGATTTCTCATTTTTACATCAAAATTTATAAAATCATTTTTTTAGGGACCACATCACATTTGAAGTGATAGGCCTAGATGACAGAAAATACCCAAAAGTGACACCATTCTAAAAACTGCACCCCCCAGAGTACACAAAACCACATTCAAGAAGTTTATTAACCCTTCAGGTGCTTCACATGAACAAAAGGAATGTGGAATGAAAAAAAGCAAAAATTAAATTTTACCTAAAAATGTTGCTCTAACCCAAATGTATTCACTTTTAGAAGAAATAACACAACAAAATGGACCACAAAACTTGTTCCCCACTTTCGTATGAACGCATGGATACCCCACATGTGGTCAGAAACCTCTGTTTGGACAAATGGGAGGGCTCGGAACAGAAGGAGCAATATTTGAATTTTGGAAAGCAAATTTGGCTGAAATAGATTGCGGGCACCATGTTGCATTTACAGGTCCGCTAAGGTACCTAAACAGAAGAAACCCCTCACAAGTGACGCCATTTTGGAAACTAGACCCCTCAAGGCTTCTATCTAGGGGTATAGTGAGCATTTTGGATCCACAGGTACTTCACAGATTTTGTTAACGTTACGTTGTCATATTGAAAATTTTAATAATTTTCTCAAAAATGTTGCTTTAGCATCAATTTTCTCACTTTTTCAAGAAGTAATTCCAAAAATTTGACCTCAACGTTTGTTACCCACTTTTTTATGAGCGCGGTGATACCTCACATGTGGTCTGAAACCTTTGTTTGGACAAATGGGAGGGCTTGGAACGGAAGGAACAATATTTGAATTTTGGAAAGGAAATTTGGCTGAAAAAGATTGCGGGCACCATGTCGCATTTGGAGGTCCCCTAAGGTACCTAAACAGCAGAAACCCCGCAGAACTGACCTCATTTTGGAAACTAGGCCCCTCAAGGAATTTATCTAGATGTTTGGTGAGTAACCTGAACACCCAGGTGCTTCACAGAACTTTATAATGTTGAGCAATGAAAATAAAAAAATAAAATTTTACCACAAAATTGTTATTTCAACCAGGTAGCTTTTTTTTTTACAAGTGTAAAAGGAAAAAATTCAGCATAAAATTTATTGTGCAATTTCTCCTGAGTTTGGCGATACCTTATATGTGGTGGAAATCAACTGTTTGGGCGCATGACAGGGCTCGGAATGGAAGGAGTGCCATTTGACTGCAAAATTGGCTGGAATCAATAGCGGACGCTATGTTGCATTTGGAGAGCCCCTGAGGTGCCTATACAGTGAAGCTCCCCAACATGTGGCTCCATTTTGGAAAATAGACCCCTGAAGGAATTTATCTAGATGTTTGGTGAGTACCCTGAACCCTCAGGTGCTTCACAGAAGTTTATAATGTTGAGCTGTGAAAATAAAAAAATACATTTTTACCACAAAATTGTTACTTCAACCAGGTAGCTTTTTTTTTTACAAGTGTAAAAGGAAAAAATTAAGCATAAGATTTATTGTGCAATTTCTCCTGAGTATGCTGATACTTTATGTGTGATGAAAATCAATTGTTTGGGTGCACAGCAGGGCTCGGAAGGGAAGGAGCGCCATTTGACTGCACAATTGGCTGGAATCATTAGCGGACACTATGTTGCATTTGGAAAGCCCCTAGGGTGCCTAAACAGTGGAGGTCCCCCACAAGTGACCCCATTCTGGAAACAAGATACATCAAGGCTTTTATCTAGGTGTATAGTGAGCAGTTTGAATCCAAGAGTACTTCAGAGAATTTGATAAGCTTAGGTTGCCATATTGAAAATTTTCATTTTTTTCACAAAAATGTTGCTTTAGCATCATATTTCTTACTTTTTCAAGAGGCAACAACAAACTGTGGACCCAACAGGTTGTTATCCAATGTCTTATGAGCACAGGGATACCCCACATGTGGCCAAAAACCTCTGTTTGGATAAATTGGAGGGCTTGGAATGGAAGGAGCACCATTTGAATTCTGGAAATGTTGAAATAAATTGCGGGCACCATGTCACATTTGCAGGGCCCCTTGGGTACCTATACAGCAGAAACCCCCCACAAGTGACCCCATTTTGGAAACTGGATTTTATTCAGGAGTATAGTAAGTATTTTGAATCCACAGGTACTTCACAAAAATGTTGCTGTAGCAACAAATTTCTCACTTTGAGGCTATGTGGCCATGATCCAGCGACACGGCGTCTAGTACACAGTGTCAGCCTTCTTGCAGAGATGTGAGTGTTTCCATGGGAGAACGCAGCTGCCCATGCCCACGATTTGGGTTCAGGCTGCTGTGGAGCTCTATGCTACCTGCAGAGAACACTCTTGTCTCCGCAGCATAAATTGACATGCTGAGGCTCGGGAAGCTGCACCACAGGTCAGTGTATGCTGCGGAGAAGAGAAACACAGTGGGCACGGGATTTCTAAAAATCCTTCCACTGTGCTTCTACTGCACAACGCAGCGTTATGGATGCAGGGAAAACACTGCGCCCAAAACGCTGCAAACCCTGATTGTGGGCACACATCCTAAAATGCTGCAATGGATGAATAGATATATGTCAAACAAATATAATGTCCCACCCCCTGCATATTCTAAGCTGGCACCCTTTAGTGCCTTTCATGTGGCAATAAAGGGTGCCTAGCTTTGTATTTAGCCCCCCAAAAAATTAATAATTAAAATAAACGACGTGGGGTCCCCGCTATTTTTGATAGCCAGCTAGGGTAAAGCAGACAGCTGTAGCCTTCAAACCACAGCTGACAGCTTCACCTTGGCTGGTGATCAATTTGGAAGGCTCCCCAGGCGTTTTTGTTTTTTTTTTAAAAAATACAAACAAACGTGGGGTCCCCCTAAATTAGATCACCAGCCAAGGTGAAGCGGACAGCTGGGGTCTGGTATTCTCAGGGTGGGAAGAGCCATGGTTATTGGACTCTTCCCAGCCTAAAAATAGCAGGCCGCAGCCGCCCCAGAAGTGGCGCATCCATTAGATGCGCCAATCCTGGCGCTTCGCCCCAGGTCATCCCAAGCCCTGGTGCGGTGGCAAACGGGGAAATATACGGGGTTGATACCTGCTGTAATGTCACCTGGCATCAAGCCCTGGGGCTTGTGATGTCATGGCATCTAAACAGATACCCGACATCACTAACCCAGTCAGTAATAGAAAAAAATAAAGACAAAAAAAAAAATTTATTTGAAAAAAAAACTCCCCGAAACATTCCCTCTTTCACCAATTTATTGAAAATAAACAAATTCCAGTCGCTGTAATCCATTTTGGAGGTCCCTCGACAACTCTGGACATTCCAGAATATGGGGGGCACGTTCAGGGAACATATCCCCCATTACCCCATAACCCCATACCCCATAACCCCAAGGGGCTCCCACAATTGAACCACAGGCTACGTTAGGCATTCAGGCATTTTCTTGGTTATTACACCGTTTCATTGCCATTTATAGCCCCCTTCTTTTGATAACCTATGGGGCAGCTACCCCCACTGCCTGGTCATGGACTATAGACCAATGATTTACTCCTGAAGTAACCCTTCTACATAGTGTGCCCTTAACTTCATCCAGCCATTGCACTCCTCTCCCTTGGAGCCACTAGAACTCTCCATCTATTAAGTTCTCTCATCTCCTAGTGATGTGCACAGGACCCTCTTTTTACATCATTAGTACGGTACCTTATGTCCCTGGGGAAGGCTCGTTTATGAGCCGAAACGTCGGACTGTATTGCAACTCTTTGGTTGTTGTGAAAGGACTGTATTGCAACTCTTGGTTGTTGTGAAAGGACTGTATTGCAACTCTTGGTTGTTGTGAAAACTTCTTCCTCTTTTGAATAAAACACAAGCATACTACAAAAACCATTGACTGCCCATCCTTTTTTCCATACTGTGTGCCGGGGTTCTTTATCATTATATGGACTATTTTTCTCCCGAGCACCAGGTCTCGAAGCAGTTGAGCGCAGCTTACCTCTACTTATTGTCTGGGGTTAGTGATGTCACGGCATCTAAACAGATACCCGACATCACTAACCTAGTCAGTAATAGAAAAAAATAAAGACAAAAAAAAATGTATTTGAAAAAAAAACTCCCCGAAACATTCCCTCTTTCACCAATTTATTGAAAATAAACAAATTCCGGTCGCTGCAATCCATTTTGGAGGTCCCTCGACGACTCTGGACATTTTAGAATATGGGGGGCACGTTCAGGGGACATATCCCGCATTTTCTGGAAGAGCAAGCTCTCCATGAGCAGTGTGGGTGCAGTAATCTGAGAATTCCAACCTAGGGAAGAGTGACCTGCAGTAACCTCATTCCAGAATATGAGGGGCACGCTCACAGAACGTACCCCCCATTTTCTAGAACAGAAGGCTCTCCATGTGAGGATTGTGGCTGCAGATTACTGCACTCACTCTCCCCAGGTCCACAGTGCAGCAGCATGTGCAGCAGCGAGGTCAGCGTCCCTGCTTGCAAGGATCCAGCTGACAGCCGCTGTCTGCATATGCGCTGCCAGCTTTCCAGAAGGAGGCGGAGTGATCGCGGGGACGGAGCAGCAGCCAGGTAACGGGGAAGACCGGGGGCTGATGGGGGGTGATGGCAGGAGACCTGGCCTGGCGGGACATGGGGACAACATTTCTGTCACATGTGACGTGTCACATGCGGCAGAAAGAGCAGGATGAATGCGGCCGCGCGCTACTGTGCGCTGCGCGCTACCATCTTGCATGCTCCGGAGGGGGCTCCGGGGGACGAGAGGGCTCCGGTGTACCGGAGGAGGGGTTAGGGCGAGGACATTTGCCTGCGATCTGAAATGTTTGATCATTTCAGATCGGAGGGAAATGAATGCAGGGCCGGTGGCGGCGGCAGTTTTCGGTGCACTTCGACACCATTTTGACTCTTCCGGAGGGGGGGGACTCTCCGGTACCGGGGGCCTTGGGGGTACTAGGGGTTTATATTTCTTTCTCATCTGACATGTTTGATCACGTCATATGAAAAAGAAATCAGTTTTACCAGCCATTTCTTTTTTTTTTATGTGATCATCAGTATACGGTGTATACTGTCGATCTCATTATCAGGGTCCAAAAAAAACACCCCGATTCATAATCTGTGGGGTCTCAGCTACCCCCGGTAGCTGAAACCCCCGAGATTTTCAGTCGCTGGGGGGCGCTACAGGCTTTTTTCGGCCCGCCGCTTTAAAGCGGCGGAACAGAATAAGTGCCCTGTTTTGCCGCCGCTTTTAAGCCAGCTTTACACCTTGCAATTAGGTGTGCGATCTCGTATGCGATGTGACACGCCCAGGTCGCATATGCGATTGAATGAGATTGCACGTAGGTCGTTCATTTGCTGTCACACGAGCGTTAGTAGTCTATGTTAAATTGATCAATTTTGTGTGCGTTCCTTTAGATCATGTGTTCCGTGACGTATGCATTGGGCACCCTTTTTTTTTTTTTTTATTTATTGACTTGCCAAGCGTGTGTAATGTGTAGGGATGCATTTTTACTATGTCATCTGCCGTTCAGCTCTGCTACATGGCCGCTAACAGCAGCCACAGACAGCCATGTAGCAGAGCTGAATGGCAGATGACAGCAGACACAGACAGCCATGTAGCAGAGCTGAATGGCAGATGACAGCAGACACAGACAGAGCCGCACTGTCAGAATGAACTCGGGTGAACCTCACCCGACTTCATTGCCATGCTGCGGCTCTGTTTGTGTCGCGTCCTGATTAGTGGTCACCTGTGAAGGACTCACCGGTGACCGCTAAACTCCTGAGTAAGTGTATTGAGCAGCCCTCTCTCATATACTCACCGATCCCCGGCGCTGCACGGCATTCACACTGCTCCGGCGGCTTTTACTGTTTTGAAAAAGCCGGCTGCCCATTAAACAATCTCGTATTCCCTGCTTTCCCCGCCCACTGGCGCCTATGATTGGTTACAGTGAGACACGCCCCCACGCTGAGTGACAGGTGTCACACTGCACCCAATCACAGCAGCCGGTGGGCGTGTCTATACTGTGCAGTGAAATAAATAATTAAATAATTAAAACAAACGGCATGCGGTCCCCCCCAATTTTAAAACCAGCCAGATAAAGCCATACGGCTGAAGGCTGGTATTCTCAGGATGGGGAGCTCCACATTATGGGGAGCCCCCCAGCCTAACAATATCAGTCAACAGCCGCCCAGAATTGCCGCATACATTAGATGCGACAGTTCTGGGACTGTACCCGGCTCTTCCTGATTTGCCCTGGTGCGTTGGCAAATCGGGGTAATAAGGAGTTATTGGCAGCCCATAGCTGCCAATAAGTCCTAGATTAATCATGTCAGGCGTCTATGAGACACCCTCCATGATTAATCTGTAAATTACAGTAAATAAACACACACACGCCCGAAAAAATCCTTTATTATAAATAAAAAACACAAACATATACCCTGGTTAACCACTTTAATCAGCCCCAAAAAGCCCTCCTTGTCCGGCGTACTCCAGGATGGTCCAGCGTCGCATCCAGCGCTGCTGCATGGAGGTGACCAGAGCTGGAGAATACACCGCCGCTCCTGTCACTTCCACACAGCTAATGAAGACAGCTGCGCGATCAGCTGAGCTGTCACTGAGGTTACCCGCTGTCACTGGATCCAGCGGTGGATGCAGCGGTGGCCGCGGGTAACCTCAGTGACAGCTCAGCTGATCGCGCTACTCACCGCTGCTCCTCTCACCTCCACGCAGCAAATGAGGTGAGTAGCGCGATCAGCTGAGCTGTCACTGAGGTTACCCGCGGCCACCACTGCATCCACCGCTGGATCCAGTGACAGCGGGTAACCTCAGTGACAGCTCAGCTGATCGCGCGGCTGTCTTCATTAGCTGCATGGAGGTGACCGGAGCGGCTGTGTCTGCTGCAGCTCCGGTCACCTCCATGCAGCTGCGCTGGATGCGACGCTGGACCATCCTGGAGTACGCCGGACAAGGAGGGCTTTTTGGGGCTGATTAAAGTGGTTAACCAGGGTATATGTTTGTGTTTTTTATTTATAATAAAGGATTTTTTCGGGCGTGTGTGTGTTTATTTACTGTAATTTACAGATTAATCATGGAAGGTGTCTCATAGACGCCTGACATGATTAGTCTAGGATTTAGTGGCAGCTATTGGCTGCCAATAACTCCTTATTACCCCGATTTGCCAACGCACCAGGGCAAATGAGGAAGAGCCGGGTACAGTCCCAGAACTGTCGCATCTAATGTATGCGGCAATTCTGGGCGGCTGTTGGCTGATATTGTTAGGCTGGGGGGCTCCCCATAACGTGGAGCTCCCCATCCTGAGAATACCAGCCTTCAGCCGTATGGCTTTATCTGGCTGGTTTTAAAATAGGGGGGACCGCACGCCGTTTGTTTTAATTATTTAATTATTTATTTCACTGCACAGTATAGACACGCCCACCGGCTGCTGTGATTGGGTGCAGTGTGACACCTGTCACTCAGCGTGTGGGCGTGTCTCACTGTAACCAATCATAGGCGCCGGTGGGCGGGGAAAGCAGGGAATACGAGATTGTTTAATGGGCGGCCGGCTTTTTCAAAACAGTAAAAGCCGCCGGAGCAGTGTGAATGCCGTGCAGCGATGCGCCGGAGATCAGGGATGGGTGAGTATGAGAGAGGGGGTAAGAGGGATAGACTGACATGGACAGAAAGTGAGGGACAGAGATAGTGACCGACTGACAGAGATTAGTGAATGACAGACATTGTGAGGCGCTTCAGAACGCAGCTTTTCAGCTGCGCTCTGAAGCGGACCTTTTTTAAGCTGTGGTGCAGAGTGCACACCTGTGCACATAGCATTAGACACCAAAATCGTATGAGGGATGTCACACGTTACAATTGACTAGGTTCATACAACAAAACGTCCAATGTATGAGGAATAAACGACGTGTATGCGATCACCGTATTTTCGTTCAATCTTGATTGCACGTAGGTGTCACACGCAAATACGTCACGAACGATGCAGGATGTGCGTCACTTACAACTTGACCCCGACGACGGATTGAAAGATTTATTGAAGCGTGTAAAGCAGGCATAAGTCATACGGTCGTCGTTATGAGGTTAAAATACATTTTATCTTCAGTTTTGTATGTTGATTATCAGTCACGCCATAAAAGTGGTGTAATAGTCTTACAACATTGTTACCTGCAGTGACCTGGGAGTCAGAGATTTGTCCAGGCGTCTTCCCCATGCTGATCCCATTTCATTTCAGTGGTTTTTCCATCCAATTCCATGATTTTCGGGCCCCCCCCCCCCCAAGACCTCCCAGAGAAGTCTGCCAGAAAAATGCTTGAGTTTTCCATTGACTTCCAATATGTTACTTGAGACAAGCACTCGAGCATTAGCAATTGCTGCACTCAAGTAACGAGCACCCCAGCATTTTAGAGCTTGCTCATCACTCAATAATTATTACTACAAGGAGCTGTGATCATTGCGGGGGCTACATGTGATTGCACTATAAAAATGAGCACCACTCTGCAGAACATGGGGTATATGTAATTGAGTAACATCAAACTACTATCAATTTATATATGTATACACCAAAGATGTGGGCGATTTACTGTTCTACAAGGGATCTCTCTAAAATGGCTGCTGCATTCTCTGCCTTGGCTTTTATACACGCAATATCCCTCACGATTGGCTGTACTATTTCATGTGATGTGATAGATGCAAGGCATTATGGGAAAGTCCTACCATACAATTGTGCCTGCGGTCACTTTAGCCTTCTGATAGTGATGCTGTCTTCTGCAATGTGTAAAATGGCATTGGGCATTTTCTTGGAGATATGCGCGAATTGGAGTTAGAATTTGCAGGAACAAGTAAATTTTCTAAAATTAGAAAATTTGATTTGCATCAAATCAAGTTACTAATCTCTATTACATTAATGATGTATATGCAAATTTAACCTTTGGTCTGGAGGGTTTCTTTACCAATTACTTTGAAGCAGCAAAAAGTGATCATAATGTAATGTATACAGATCTACTCTGTGATCCTTGCATTGACATTTGTGGTGTATAGAATAACTAACAATGCTGCACAACAAGAACACAGTTGTGGGAAAGTGTGATGGGTAATCGCAGAAACTTAACTGAGTCTTACGGTTTTGTTTTGACCATTCTGGGAAAAAACCAACATAACAGGAATGACTGGCTCCTTCAGCATAAAACTGGTTTTCCAGAAAAGAAAAAAATGCCCCATATTCTTGAATGTCAGTCGTCATGTTCTTGCTACTTGATGGAATTGCAGAAATCACCTGATGCAGGGAAAAAAAAAAAGAGAGAAAAAATGCACGGTTTCGCTGCGCTGCTCAGAAAGGTAGTGATGAGGTTATTTGGGATGTAGATTTATTAATTATTTACATGCCACTATGCGTTTCGGGGGTACAACCTCCCCCTTCCTCAGGTAGCCTGAGGAAGGGGGAGGTTGTACCCCCGAAACGCATAGTGGCATGTAATTAATTAATAAATCTACATCCCAAATAACCTCATCACTACCTTTCTGAGCGGCGCAGCGAAACCGTGCATTTTTTCTCTTTTTTTTTTTTTCCCTGCATCATTATCTCCCTATGGGAGCTCATGGGGCTGCTGCAGCCAGAACCAGGATCGTACTATCCGTTTGAATCTACCACCAGGGGCTGGAGAATCACCGCATCTGTGATCACGGGACCGTCCGACCCGGAGGAGGAGCTGCTATCAGACGCCGGTCCGGCGGCTGCACACTGCACGTGGAAACCCCGATCGTATGAGCAGAGTCCTGCGGAGTCAGGAGGACGGGATCCCTGCTGACAAGGAGCGGTGAACTTGCGATCCCCCTTCAATACCACTAACAGTGTTGTACCTGACGTACAACACTATCAGGTGAGTGTGCACCTCACATTGTACATACCTCGGTACATTAAGATCCCACACAGGAACGCCCTCTTTCTCTTTATTCAGAAATCACCTGATGTGAAAGGTCTTTACTGCTCAAAATCTGCGGGAATCCTGATGTACTTAAGAATCAGTAATTATAAAAAAAAGTGCATGCCAAAAAAATCCGTACTTAAATAGAAGCTCAAGTCAGGAGATAAAAGGCTGAGTTCTGAAATGATTTGGTACATGCACCAATTTTATTGCTGTTTGTAATATTGAATACATTTCAGAGCTTTTTTTAACCAGTTGGGAGTTGACTGCACTATTTCTTCTTTGCTGTCCTTCTCCGAATATAAAAAAAAGATGATGTGTAAATTTTATTGCATAGGTATGGTGCATAATGCAGAAATCATCTGATGTGAATTGACAGCTCTGCTTGTGAATCAGTGTCAAGATTTCTCCATGCAGTGAATCTCGCATGGTATGAGAGTCACTGCTGTGTTTGGTATCTGGTACACTGAGCTGTCAGTAGTCGATTCCATTCTGGTTCTGGGGGGTGCTGGGTTGCTGAAGTGTTCCATCTTGCCTGTGAATGCTGTGTTTCTTAAGGCTAGGTGTGCACACTGTAAAGCCTGCTTTACACATTTCAATAGATCTTTCAATCCGTCGTCGGGGTCAAGTTGTAAGTGACGCACATCCGGCATCGTTTGTGAGGTATCTGGGTGTGACAGCTACATGCGATCGATATTGAACGAAAATACGGTGATCGCATACACGTCGTTTATTCCTCATACATTGGACGTTTGGTAGTACGAAACTAGTCAATTGTAACGTGTGACATCCCTCATACGATTTCGGTGTCTGATGCTATGTGCGCAGGTGTGCGCTCTGCACCGCAGCTTAAAAAAGGTCTGCTTCAGAGCGCAGCTGAAAAGCTGCGTTCTGAAGCGCCTCACAATGTCTGTCATGCACTAATCTCTGTCAGTCCGTCACTATCTCTGTCCCTCTCTCTCTGTCCATGTCAGGCTATCCCTCTTACCCCCTCTCTCATATACTCACCGATCCCCGGCGCTGCACGGCATTCACACTGCTCCGGCGGCTTTTACTGTTTTGAAAAAGCCGGCCGCCCATTAAACAATCTCATATTCCCTGCTTTCCCCGCCCACCGGCGCCTATGATTGGTTACAGTGAGACACGCCCCCACGCTGAGTGACAGGTGTCACACTGCACCCAATCACAGCAGCCGGTGGGCGTGTCTATACTGTGTAGTGAAATAAATAATTAAATAATTAAAAAAAACGGCGTGCGGTTCCCCCCAATTTTAAAACCAGCCAGATAAAGCCATACGACTGAAGGCTGGTATTCTCAGGATGGGGAGCTCCACGTTATGGGGAGCCCCCCAGCCTAACAATATCAGCCAACAGCCGCCCAGAATTGCCGCATACATTATATGCGACAGTTCTGGGACAGTACCCGGCTCTTCCCGATTTACCCTGGTGCGTTGGCAAATCGGGGTAATAAGGAGTTATTGGCAGCCCATAGCTGCCAATAAGTCCTAGATTAATCATGTCAGGCGTCTATGAGACACCCTCCATGATTAATCTGTAAATTACAGTAAATAAACACACACGCCCGAAAAAATCCTTTATTGGAAATAAAAAACACACACACATTCCCTGGTTCACCACTTTAATCAGCTCCAAAAAGCCCTCCTTGTCCAGCGGAATCCAGGATGGTCCAGCGTCGCTTCCAGCGCTGCTGCATGGAGGTGACCGGAGCTGCAGAAGACACAGCCGCTCCGGTCACCTCCACGCAGCTAATGAAGACAGCCGCGCGATCAGCTGATCTGTCACTGAGGTTACCCGCTGTCACTGGATCCAGCGGTGGCCGCGGGTAACCTCAGTGACAGATCAGCTGATCGCACGGCTGTCTTCATTAGCTGCGTGGAGGTGACCGGAGCGGCTGTGTCTGCTGCAGCTCCGGTCACCTCCATGCAGCAGCGCTGGATGCGACGCTGGAGCATCCTGGATTCCGCCGGACATGGAGGGCTTTTTGGGGCTGATTAAAGTGGTGAACCAGGGAATGTGTGTGTGTTTTTTATTTCCAATAAAGGATTTTTTCGGGCGTGTGTGTTTATTTACTGTAATTTACAGATTAATCATGGAGGGTGTCTCATAGACGCCTGACATGATTAATCTAGGACTTATTGGCAGCTATGGGCTGCCAATAACTCCTTATTACCCCGATTTGCCAACGCACCAGGGTAAATCGGGAAGAGCCGGGTACTGTCCCAGAACTGTCGCATATAATGTATGCGGCAATTCTGGGCGGCTGATGGCTGATATTGTTAGGCTGGGGGGCTCCCCATAACGTGGAGCTCCCCATCCTGAGAATACCAGCCTTCAGTCGTATGGCTTTATCTGGCTGGTTTTAAAATTGGGGGGAACCGCACGCCGTTTTTTTTTAATTATTTAATTATTTATTTCACTACACAGTATAGACACGCCCACCGGCTGCTGTGATTGGGTGCAGTGTGACACCTGTCACTCAGCGTGGGGGCGTGTCTCACTGTAACCAATCATAGGCGCCGGTGGGCGGGGAAAGCAGGGAATATGAGATTGTTTAATGGGCGGCCGGCTTTTTCAAAACAGTAAAAGCCGCCGGAGCAGTGTGAATGCCGTGCAGCGCCGGGGATCGGGGATCGGTGAGTATATGAGAGAGGGCTGCTCAATTCAGTTACTCAGGGGATTAGCAGTCACCGGTGAGTCTTCACTGGTGACCGCTAATCAGGACGCGACACAGACAGAGCCGCAGCATGACAATGAAGTCGGGTGAAGTTCACCCGAGTTCATTCTGACAGTGCGGCTCTGTCTGTGTCTGCTGTCATCTGCCATTCACCGCTGCTACATGGCTGTCTGTGTCTGCTGTTAGCGGCCATGTAGCAGAGCTGAATGGCAGATGACATAGTAAAAACGCATCCCTACACATTACACACGCTTGTCAAGTCAATAAATAAAAAAAAAAAGGGTGCCCAATGCATACGTCACAGAACACATGATCTAAAGGATCACACACAAAATTGATCAATTTAACATAGGCTACTAACACTCGTGTGACAGCAAATGAACGACCTACGTGCAATCTCATAAGATTGCATATGCAACCTGGGCGTGTCACATCGCATACGAGATCGCATACCTAATTGTAAGGTGTAAAGCTGGCTTTAGGCTATGTGCCCACGCTGCGGAAAATGCGCGGATTTTGCCGCGAATTTCTCGCGGAAATGCCGTGGATTTTCCAGAAATCTGCAGCACAGCTACTCCCCAGCCATTTCTATGGCATTTGGGAAATGCTGTGCCCACGCTGCGGATTTTTCCGCAGCAGATTTTCGTGCGGGAAAAATCTGCAGCATGTCAATTATTGTTGCGGATTTTCCTGCAGATTTTGCCTATTCAATTGAATTAAAAAAAATCGCAAAATCCGCAACAAAATCCGCATCAAGTCCGCATCAAATCCGCACCTATGCAAAAGTGCAGATTTCGGGGGAAAGCTGCGGATTTTGATGCAGAAAAATCCGCAGATACAGAGTCCCGTGGGCACATAGCCTATCTTTGTGGTGACCACATCTATGCATGTTTCTGGCCCCCAAAAAAATGCACCCACAGCAAAAACGCATCCAAAAAAATGCATGCATTTTGCCGCATTTTTTGCCACGTTTTTACTGCGTTTCTGGCCAATGCGTTTTTTTAAGACAAATCAATTGATAGAAAAAATACATAGAAAGAACATATTGAATAGATAGAAAGAACGTATAGAATAGATGATAATAATAAAGAACAGATACAATAGATAGAAAAAAATAACAGAATCACTCGATAAATAGAGCGATAGCTAGCTTGGCCAGCTTTTTTTTTTTAATTATTTTTTGTTAAAAAAAATTACGTGGGGTCCCCCCCATTTTTCTTACCTAGCACAGGAACAGCAACAGCTGCGGGCTGCAACCCTCAGCTGTCTAATGTACCTTAACTGGTTATCAAAAATAGAGGAAATCCCACGCTTTTTAAAAAAATGTTTGATTTTTTTTTTTTTAAAAATAACATGGGATCTTCCTATTTTTCTTATACAGCACAGTAACAGCAGCAGCTGTGGGCGGCAACCCTCTGCTGTCTGCTGTACCTTGGCTGGTTATGAAAAATAGAAGGGTTCCCATGCTTTTTTTTTAAAAAAATTGATTTATGTTTTTTTAATGAAATGACGTTAGGTTCCCCCATTTTTCTAAAACCAGCCAAGGTACAGCAGACAACTGGGAGCTGATATTATTAGGGTGAGAAGGGCCATGGTTATTTGGCCCTTTTCAGCCTAACAATAGCAGCACGCAGCCACCCCAGAAGTGGCGCATCCATTAGATGCACCAATTCTGGCGGTGGACCCGGCTCTTCCCATTGCCCTGGTACGGTGGCAGTCAGGATAATAAGGAGTTAATGGCAGCACACAGCTGCCACTAAGTCCTAGGTTAGTGATGGCAGGCGTCTATGAGACTCCCCCCATCACTAATCTGTAAATGAAAGTAAAGAAAAACAAAAACCCGAAAAATCCTACATTTGAAATAAAAGAACATAAAACCACTCTCTTTCATCACTTTATTAACCTCTATGACACTTCCAGCACTGCTACATCTGAAGCTCACAGCAAGAACCATAGAACATGACTGCCCGCTGTGAGCTCCATGCAGTGACTGAAGTGAGCCACACGATCAGCGGTGACGTCACTCAAGTTAGCCACAGTCACAGCTGGAGTCCTCTACCTGTGACAGCAAGTCACCCAAGTGACTGAAATGAGCCACGCGATTAGTGATGACATCACTCAGGTTTGCTCAGATATCAGTTGCTTGTGTATTTGGCAGGAAATGTTTGAGGTAATTATGCAATGCACAGGGTCTATATCAGGGTAAGATGAACTAATCTTGTTGAATGTGTAAGCAAGGATCCTAGTGCTATACGCGGGGTCTGGTGAAATATCAGGATGTAAGAAAAACACCAATGGGCAAGCATGTGGAGTCCACCACTTGTGTATGAGAGATATAGACTGATATAGACCCTGTGCATTGCATAATTACCTTCCAGCATTTCCTGCCTCATACACAAGCGATTGATATTGCGTGTTTTCAATAAGTGGAGCAGCTGATTCTGCTCATCACCATGTTTCCTCATTTCAGTACACAGTTTTTTCGCCTCTTTGACTTCTCATTTCACACAATACCCTACTACTTTAATACAACTCCGATTCTCCTTTGTCCTATTGACACTTCTGTTTCTTCACATACAGCCAGTTCTACTGACGAAGGTCACTGAATCGATCAAAACGTCTTGCAATTGAAATGTTTTAATGTTGAAAATAAAAGTCTTTTTTGTCTCCTCACATCGGAGTGCCTGGTCTATCATATTTCGTTCTCACAGAGTTGGACCTTACCAGAGCACCCGGTATCTTAAAAATAGAAGTGTCGTGTTATCCTATAACCCAGTTATAAGACACAGACAGGATCGTATCCCACTACACTCCTCAGGAAAGCACTGATTATATTGAGCAGATGGTTTCAATAAATGGGACAGTATATATTGCCAATGATGACCGATAACCTGATTAGGAAATAATGGCCAAATGCAGCGTGAATCAAAGGGCAATCAATGAAAGATGCTGCTCTGTTGGAGATTAATAACCCTATGAACTTGAGATGCTGTATCAGATTAGGTATGGCGCTCGACCTGCAAGGATCCTGGTTAGATCCCGGATGCATGTGCACTCTAAACACAGGGAGCAGGGGGTGAGAGAAAGAGCAGGGAGTCCAAAGATGTGTCCCACATGTGCAGTCCAGAAAAAACTCACCACATTGCCATGTCAGGACCAGGATCCTTGCAGGTTGAGCACGATACCTAAGATGATGAATGGAAAACCACTTTAATTATGCCAGAGGATTATTTTGAAATCAGGTGATACCATTTGGTTTGAACAATGCTCTGGCTGATTTCAAGAAATTCATAACTTACATTTTTGCTCTCTTGTGTGATGATCAATCTTGATGACATTTTGAGCTACTCACATTCTCAGGAGGAACACTGAGGACATGTCTGGCAGGTCCTCCAGATTATTCATGACAATCATTTATTTGTTAAGCTGGAGAAATGTTTCTGAAGTGTAGCAGGTCCAATTCTAAGTCATATGGTTTCTGCTTCAGAGTTTCAAATGGATCCCATTAAGGTGAAGACTATCCTTGATTGTGTTCAACCGACTAACCTTAGAGATTTGCACAGATTTTTAAGTTCTGCAAACTAATTCATTAGGAATTTTTTGATCATAGCTAAACGATTAATTGACATGACCAAGAAGGGGACTTCTCTTTATGGTCTGCTGAGGCAGAGAATACATTTTCTGCCCTCAAGACAGCCTTTTATAAAGCTTCTGTTTTCAGTCAACCTGCTATTGAGCAGCCATTTGTGGTCAAAGTAGTCTATTCAGCTGTAGGAATGGGGCCATTCTTTTACAAAAAGTGTGGTTACCTTATCACTGTGCTTCTTATTCTCAGAAGTTCTCTCAAGCCCAATTTAACTATGATATTGATGACCATGAGTTTTTGGAAGTTAAGACAGCCTTTGAGGAATGGAGACATTGGTTGGAGGGGCTGAACATAGCTTAACAGTCTTTATTAATCACAAAAATGTACTATATATTGATGCTGCTACATCAGACAGGCCCAGTGAGCTCTTTTCTTTGCTCAGTTTGATTTCTCAGTGACCTACCTCTCTGCATCTAAGAATATTAATCTTGACGCTTTGTGTCGCAGTTTTGTTCCAAAATTGAGAGATGAAAATCCTGTTAAAATTATTAGTTTGGGGGTGGTGGTGGGTATTCTGAGGTTTGGTATCAGACAGTGCATTCAGGATGTGAAGAACAGTGTGCCGGAGAGTTTTCCTGTAAATTAACTGTATGTTCTACCATCTTTATACACGGATCTACTTGAGTAGGTGCGTGATTCCATTTTTGGCTGGGCATTCAGGTTTTTCTTTTTCATTGGGATGTGGATAAGTATGTTCAGAACTGCAAGATCTGTGCCAGGGCTAAAACGTCTTGTCAGGCCTCAGCGATTTATCTACTGCCTAACTACTTTCTATTACAGCCTTCAACTGGATTTTGTCACTGATTTACTTAGTTCTGGTGGTGATAACTTTCGTGCGGGTGGTGCTGGACCGTTTTAGCAAGATGATTCACTTGGTTCCACTTCCTAAGTTGCCTACTGATTAGAGTTAAGCTACATTGTTCATTTCTCATATTGTTAGACTACATGTTCTCAAAAATATTATTCCATTAGAGGGGTTCAGCTTTTGGCATAGTTTTTGCTCCAGATTGGATAGAAAGTTGTCCTTTTTCACAGGATACCATCCAACGACTAGTTGACAGACTGAGAGGATGAACCAAGAAAGTGCAATATTTGACGTGTTTTGTTTAATCTAATCAGGAAAACTGGGTGAAGTTTTTGCCCCTTACTAAGTTTGCTATAAATAATTGAACTTCCATGGGTACCAGAACCTCGCCTTTTTTTTTTTTTTTTGTGGGGGTTTTAATCCAGTGTTTGGGATTTTTTCTGGGTTGCAGTTCTCCATGCCAAAGGAAGAGACATTTTCTTCCCATGTGATAAGTCTGGTAGGAGGTCGATAGGGGTCTTTTGGTTGCTAGTGCTTGGACCAAAAAAGGAGCAAACCAAAGATGCAGAATGACTTCTGCATGTTAATGACTACTGGGGTTGCAAAAGGTACACGGGAACCCCCAGTGAGTGCTGCAACACACAGGGTATACAATAGAACAGTAGACTCTGGTGCTAAGGAAAGGAGATCAGAGTCACCTAATAAACTCACGTGAGGATGATCCCTAGACTCCCAAACATCCCTATATGGGTTCTTTCACCCCATCGCCAATCACGTGCCTATCTCTATCTTTCACTGGTCTTGGCCTTGTCTAGTGAGCAGGGCAGCGAGAATGCTAGTCCCGTTCTAGGTTAAGACTAAGTGGATTAGACAGATGGGGTAAAGTAAACAGCAATCATACAAAGCACTGAAAACAACAAGAGGAAGTAATGAGGATTGGACCACGGGTAAAAAAGAAAGAAGTTGTCATGGTTCTCTGTGCAGAGCATTTCAGTGACCTGGAGATGCTCTGCGGCACTTACAGAACTAGCAGCTTGGTTACTATACTGGAGTTCAGGTTGGTTCTGAGAGGTGCTGATTGCTCAGCTGTTCCACCTTCTGGGTAATTGTTCAGGCTGCTTCTTTACTGAGCATGCTCCTCCAGAACTCTGCCAGTTGTATTATTTTCTGGCTCTATTGCTGCAAGTGTCTGTCTCCTGGAATAGACTGAACTTGGTACTCGACACTGGACTGACCTCCTGACTTTCCTCTGTCTACTCCCCTCTGACTTTTCGGTTCTCATCTGGCTTCTGACCCCGGCTTTCTGTTCTGACTACTCTGTTGTCTGCCCCTTGTGTTTATACTTTCTCTCCTGGTTACCCGACCTGTGGCTTGTCTTATGACCTCTCTCCTGTCTGCTCCCTGTGTTGCTCCATGTCCTCTCGGTTCTGACACTGGCCTGCCTGACTTCCCTCTGCCTCTAGATATCCCCAGTGCCACCTAGTGAACAGCCTTATTATTGCATCTCATTCCTCTGTGAGAGAAACGTTATAGAAATACTGAAGAGAAACACAGCTTTCACAGAGCAAATGATCTCTGAATGACTTCCTGGTCCATAGCTCACAGGTTCCCTCCAAAAGCAAGCTAAGCAGAAGATATCACTAGCATTTACCTGGGCTGGGAGATGAGTCTTTCTAGCAGAGGTAATTGGCAACACAGAATAGCTGTCTCTCTTTAATCCACAGCTTAGAAGACAAGAGAAATAACAACCCTAGCAGCACTAGATAAAGGAGACTCTGCACAGCGAGCTGTATTAACCTGAGCAACTGTGTACGTAGCCCTAGTTTGCGATCTCCTGACACCAGAAATAGGAGGGATCACTCTCCGTTGACACTCTGTTGTCCCCTCATGACACTGTATTTAGGGTTGGGCAGTTTGTGTGGTTATCCTCTAAAACATTATGGCTCAATGGTCTCGAGGAAATTTGCTCTTAAATTTGTAGGTCCTTTACAGGATTACTGAAATTTTGAATCCAGTAACGGTTAAGCTTCATCTACCCACAGCTTGAAAAAAAAAGAGCTCCTTCTATTCTGAAGAGATTTGTGGGGACTTCTGGCCCTCATGATATTATTGAGGTGGATCTGGAGGAAGATCGAACAGTTAAAAGTTCACCACCAATTTCTAATTTTTCAAACAAAATTTAGAAACACATGGTTTTAGGGACCACATCACATTTAAACTGACTTTGAGCGGTATGACAGAAAATACCCCAAATTACACCATTCTAAATTGCATCCCTCAAAGTACTGAAAACCACATCCAAGAAGTTTATTAACCCTTTGCGTGCTTCATAGGAACTAAGGCAATGTGAAAGGAAAAAAATGAAAGTTTTTTTTTCTTTTCCCTACAAAAATGTTACTTTTGGACAACGTTTGCATAATCACAAGGGTAACAGGAAAAAAATGCATCATACAATTTGTTGACAAATTTCTCTTACCAAATTTGTGGTGGAAAACTACTGTTTGGGTGCATGGCAGGGATCGGAAGGGAAGGAGCAGCATTTGACTTTTTAAACACAAAATTGTCTGGAATCATTAGAGGGAAGGCATGAGTAGGTGCACAGTGTATGAGATAATCCAGTATTTAGAGACTATATCATGGCACTCAGTGAATAAAGCTTGTTTTTGAAAATCAAAAATGACCTTTTTCACTAAGGGACATGTTTCTGGCCCAACATGGCCCTTGGTCTCAACCTGAGACTATGTTGAGACTAAGGGCCTCATTGGGCCAAAAACGCGTTACCTGTACCTGTATTGCACTGGTTATATATTTGTTTATCCACTTACCTTCTTGCTTTCATGCCTAATTCATACTAAATTAATTCAAATTTTTTTACGGATTTGTGCTGGTGCTATTTCTACTTTTGAATTGTCCATGGAGCTGCTCTGTACCATGCACTTCTCTAGGTCCCTCGTATATTGATACCCAGCGCAAACAGCAACAGGCTGCAACCCCCAGTTGTGTGCACTATCTTGGCTGTGTATCAAAATATGAGGGACCCCTTGCGGCTTTTGTTTTTAAAAATTAAATAAATAATTTAGAAAAAGTAATGTGCGATCCCTCCCTATTTTGATACCAAGCCAAGATAAAGCAGGCAACTGGGGACTGGTTTTCTCAGGCTTGGGAGGCGCATGGTTATTGGGCACTACCCAGCCTAAAAATAGCAGCCTGCAGCCGACCCAGAATTGTTGAATCCATTAGATTCCCCAATTCTGGTACTATATCCAGCTCATCCGGATTGCCCTGGAGTGGTGGCAATTGGGGTAATATAATGGAGTTAATGACAGCTGTGATTTGTCAAAAAAATCACAGCTCTCATCAAGCCCGAGGTTAGTAATGTAGAGGAGTCTAAGAGACCCCCCATTACTAACCCAATAAGTAAAAAAAAATCAAAACACAGAGAAAATTCCTTACTGCAGTGGCTGGGCCACTGTGTTTGCTTTTAAAAGAATGAATATTCACCACTCCCCATTCCTATAATCCTGGCATGAGGAGCAGTCAACATTCTGGCAGCAGGCAGCGCATAACTGGACATGTACACTACAGTTCAAAAGTTTAGAGTCACTTAGATATTTCCTTATTTTTGAAAGAAAAACAAATTTTTTTTTCAATGAAGCTAACATTAAATTAACAGAAATAAATTCTATACATTGCTAACGTGGTAAATGGCTATTCTCGCTTCAAACGTCTGTTTTTTTAATGCAATATCTACATAGGTGTAAAAAGTAAATAAAAAACCCTGAAAAGCCATATAAAGCATTTTGAACAGGCTAGTGCTTGGAGTGGTCACATGACCATCAGCACAGACTCATCAATAGCATACAAAAACGGGAGAAGAAGAGTCTCTAGTGCAAAAAAGATTTATTTAGGACAACAATCCAGTGGTACATATATAACAAAGACGGATGGTAAAAAGACAGAACAAAAAATAGCAACATATGGGAGGTATAAAATATAGTACTGTAGTTGAATTCATCGAAAAACAGTCAATTCCAGTTTCTAGAAAAAAACATATACAATGCAGGGACAGTAATAAAAGTGCAATGTGCAATAAGTTATACAAATAGTCAAATTCATATAAAAGCTCTATCACATGTCCCCACAAGTCAATCCACCATATAATATACATCTCAAATATCAGAATGGTAAAAAAGTGCCTAGTGCTGCAATAAGGTGGCAAGTGCAAGAAGGTTCTGTCAGAAGAAAAAGGCTCCCCCATCACCGACCTGAGGAAAAGATTGCTTGAAATGCGCGTCAGGGTATAGCGGCACGCAGGATTTCTTTGACCAACTTAAAGATATACTAAATCCCTAATTAATTTGCACTTCACAGCACTTTACATTGTTAGGCATTATTTAATATACCTTATATCTAATATTATATATAACTATTTGTTATTCTAATATTACTTTTGCACTTGGCACTTTGTTATTTATATTATATATAATTAATTGATATTTATACATGGTTGGTCCTTGCACTAAGTGCTTTTATAACATGATAAACCGCTGCTAATATTTTTGGGAATTTGATGCAGTCTTGTATTTTCTATGAATTTTTAATATATGTTATTTTTAACAATTTAAATAAAAACATTATTTTATCATGAAGTGGTCACCATCCCCTTTATTTTTGAATCCTTTATGGTTTCTCTTTTAAGGCTTTTTAATGTTTGTGTGTGTGTGTGTGTGTGTGTGTGTGTGTGTGTGTGTGTGAGTGTGTGTGTGTGTGAGAGTGTGTGTGTGTGTGTGTGTGTGTGTTTGTGGCATGATGGTAGGAAAATACACCAGGATGGGTCCATGATGGGGAACATATATACCAGTGTGAGGGCCATATATTCCAAGATGGAGATCATATTTGTCAGGATGGGACAGGGATGGAGAACATAAATTCCTGGAAAAGATCAAGGATGGGAACATTATTACAGGATTGGGAGACATTACCTCCATAACTGTTAGCAGGAGATCAACCACCATAACAGTGCATCATAACTAGAGATGAGTGAACTTGTTCGATAAAGGTTGCCAATCTCAAATTCAGTATGAGCCTTGGCCCATTCAGCTCAGTAATCCGAACACTTTCCCCAAAAGTTGGCAATGTTCGGTTTTGCTCGATAACGGTTTGCAGCTTTTCTAATACTTTACTACTTTACTATTACTTTAGCTACTACAGTGATGCTGTATGATGTGCAGGGGGATGTGTTTGATCAGGGGAGGGGGTGGGGAGAGGTCAGAGGAGCTTTTTTTTTTTTGTGTGTGGATTTTCTGGCAGCCAATCAGGACGCACAAAACATCCATAATGTTCAGACTCAAGGGCTTGTGTCATTGGCTGCCTAAGTTACATTTCTCTGCATATAAAATGTTGACATGGGCGTCGACGCCATTTTGTGATTGCTAAATCTTAGGGATGGTTCTGTTGCTAGACAGTTAGCTTAGCTAGGGGTTTAATCATAAGTAGTTTAGATAGTTAGGACGTAGGGCGATAGTGTAGAATAGGAAAGTGCAGTGTGCCACAAAATTGGCATTTCATCATCTAGTGATAGATAAGTGTGTGCTCCAGCCAGTGGCATAGCTACTGCTTTTGCCGCCCGGGGCGGTTGTCAAATTTGCCGCCCCCCTCCATTGGCCGTTGATAATCCACAAACTTTCAAAAATCCGGAAAACCATTAAAATATTTATTTTTCATGGAACTACAATCAAAGATCTAATTGTAGACTGCTGCTATTAGTCCTAGACTTTCACTTATTCACACACATGTAGGCCTATTATACACACACACAGCTCTGCTGCATACATACAGACACACACAGCTCTGCTGCATACATACACACACACACACACACAACTCTGCAGCATACATACAGACACACAACTCTGCAGCATACATACAGACAGACACACATAACTCTGCTGCATACAGACACACACAACTGCATACATACAGACAGAGACACAACTCTGCAGCATACATACAGACACACAACTCTGCAGCTGCTGCATACATACAGACACACACAACTCTGTAGCTTCTGCATACATGCATACATACAGACACACACAACTCTACAGCTGCTGCATACATACAGACACACACAAATCTGTAGCTGCTGCATACATGCATACATAAAGTCACACACAACTCTGTAGCTGCTGCATACATGCATACATCCAGACACACACAACTCTGTAGCTGCTGCATACATGCATACATACAGACACACACAACTCTGCTACATACATACAGACACACACAACTCTGCAGCTGCTACATACATACAGACACATACAACTCTGCTACATACAGACACACACAGCTCTACTGCATACATACATACACACAACTCTGCTGCACATATAGACACACACGCAGCTTTTGGGGGCACACACACGTGGCTCCTAAGGGCCCGCACACGTGGCTCCTGGGGGCCCGCACATGCCTCTCCTGGGGGCCCGCACACGTGGCTCCTGGGGGTTGGGGAAAGCCCATGCAGCTCACTGGGGCCCATAAACCGGGTGGCTGGGAGGGAGTATACAGGTCGAGGGGGGTAGCACTTACCGCTCGGTCACGCAGGAGAGGGGGCCCACACAGCGCCGGAGGTCGCTGGCTGACACTGCGCCTCCTTCATCTGTGGGACTGAGCAGTCCGTGCGGTAGCTCCGCCCACAGATGAAGCTCAAACCAGGAGGACACTGTGGTCTTAAAGCAGGGATGGGGAACCTTTTTACTGCTGGGGGCCATTTGGAAAATTATACCAACCTTCAGGGGCCGCACCAAATTATTAACTTGAAAATGATCCGGCTATAATTGGTCAAACAATTAACTCTCCCCTATACCCCTATTGTGGCGGCCGGAGCTGATTCTCTTTGGTGCGACTGTGATGTTTGCTTCTCACAACTGGTTTTCCAGGTTTGTCTTTGTTTGGAGCGCAGATTGGTAAATCATATATATCACACAGGAGACACTGTACATACACACACCACTCTGACACACTGGCCGTATACTGCACACAGCCTTGACACAGTTGTCATATTTTACACCATAGTAAAATGAACCCCAGCACTCGAATGAAGACAAAGAGGGAATATGCGTGAGTGATTTTATTGACTGACACACTGCAGAAGGAACCTAACCAGAGCAACAGCACCAACGTTTCGGCATAGAGCCTTTCTCAAGGTTGTTGCATCACTGGTCAGAATAGGGAAATGCGGGTCTCGAGGGACAACCGGAGATGGACAAATAGAGGTAAGGTTCCACACGTATTGCAGAGTGTGCTCGTGGGTGAAGGGGTGACAGGATCACAATGTGAGGTGAATGGACGCCTGCAGTGGAGATCCGGAGCTGGCACAGTGGCAGGGAGAATGGCTGCAGCCATACATAGCATTCAACATGCCGTATACACAGTACATAAGGAGAAGAAAAAATCTCTGCATGTAAACATGTGTACACCAGGAATTAGATATACCAATAAACCTCACAATATGAAACTTTATTAAGTGCCAAACACAACAAACACAGCACACATACACACCATATACACAGCACACACACACGCCGTATACACAGCACATGCCGTATACACAGCACACACATACGCGCCGTATACACAGCACACACATGCGCACCGTATACACAGCACACACACGCACGCTGTATACACAGCACACGCACGCCGTATACAAAGCACACGCACACCGTATACACAGCACACGCACGCCGTATACACAGCACATGCACGCACCCCGTATACACAGCACGCGCACGCCGTATACACAGAGCACACACACGCACGCCGTATACACAGCACACACGCCCTATACACAGCAATCACACAGCACACACGCTGTATACACAGCAAACACACAGCGCACACACTGTATACACAGCGCATACACTGTATACACAGCGCACACTGTATACACAGCGCACACACTGTATACACAGCGCACACACGCCATATACACAGCGCACACACGCCATATAAACAGCGCACACACGCCATATACACAGCACACACGCCATATACCCAGCACACACACGCACGCCGTATACACAGCACACACACGCGCCGTATACACAGCACACACACGCTCCGTATACACAGCACATACGCCGTATACACAGCACACATGCCATATACACAGCAAACACACCGTATACACAGCTTACACGCCATATACACAGCGCACACGCCGTATACACAGCGCACACACCATATACACAGCGCACACACGCTATATACACAGCGCGCACATGCTATATACACAGCGCGCACACACCGTATACACAGCGCGCACACGCCGTATACACAGCGCGCACACGCCGTATACACAGCGAGCACACGCCGTATACACAGCGCACACACGCCGTATGCACAGCACACACAGATATAAGTACCTGCTGCTTAGTTGCTCTGTAAAATTAGGTGCAGCACAAGTGATGGATGCAGCAGCTCAGCTCAAGGGCTGGCTTCATTCTCCTCTTTTCTCTCCAAGAAAAGACCTGATAGACCTGAGCAGCCGCGCACAGAACGGGAGGGTGAGAGGTAGAACGCACGGCACTATACACTACAGGCCCCTGCCCCATCACTCTGCTTCTAGCTGCAGTTTCACAGGGGAGCATGTAGGAGCCAGAGGGAGGAAGTCCCACCCCCTGTGCTGTCTGCCGGCAATAGACAAGATGAGCGGCTGCCCGAGCACCACAACCACCGGGAATCTGCCCCAGTGCCCCGGGGGCCGCAGAAAAGGTCATCGCGGGCCGGATGTTCCCCACCCCTGCCTTAAAGGGACGGCAGCCACAGATTTCTGCCGAGGACTGCGGTCCCCGGAACTCAGCCCGGGGACAGCAGAACTGAAGGCGAGTGGCCAAAATGCCGCCCCCCTGACATGTGCTGCCCGGGGCGGACCGCCCCCTCCGCCCCCCTTTGCTACGCCACTGGCTCCAGCTCAAACTTGCTGGTTTGTATCTAAATAGGGCCTCATCTGTGTTCCAGCTCCAAATTGAGATTTGTGCATCTAAATAGAGCTAAATCTGTGCTCCAGGCAAAAATTACCATTTCTTCACCTACTGTACATAGATTGCAAAATATGTTCCTGTCAGCAATTGCAATTTTACCTTCTAAATTCTGATAGTTAAATCTCTGGTCCTACGGCCTGCCGCAAATAGGCATTTCAGTATATAAATGCTGACTTGATTTTGTGCTTCTACCACAGTATCCCATCAGAGATCAAGATTTGTATACTTGTGCGGGGCTCCAACACACATATATCATTGGGGATAAATAGTAATTGATAACTCAAACCATTTAAAAAAATTAGGGGCAGACACTATGAAAGTGGCATCAAATGTCCCAGAGTACACATATTGTCATGGTGCAGCAGTCAGTTATGGGCCCTGCACGAGACAAGGTCTGGGCCAGTATTTACAGCTTTCAAATTAATTTAAAATGTAGAGGTGGATGAGTGACAGGTATATGCCTGGTGCTCTGAGACCTCTGGCACTACAGGCAACACACAACATGGAGACCTAACTTGAAGTCTCCACATTTCAAAAAATTTGGGCAGACACCACTAAAGTGGCATTAATTGTCACAAAGTACAAATAGTATAATGGAGCACTATGGATGTGTGACGCCCTCCCTGGACTAGCCAGGTAGTCACAGGTAGGCCCTTCCACACACGCCTCCCCCTTAATAAGGTGACAGCAGCCAACCTAAAAAACCTTGTCACCTCCCTCTGGGTTTGATGTTCACGCCAGGGGGCGGAGCCAGGCGGTTGGCTCCACCCGCCGAGGAGTTCACAGGCCCTGAGGCAGGAAAAACAAAAGGGAGATTAGTCTTGACAGTGGAGTGGAGTGGAGTTCAAGTGCAGACCTGTGCCCAGGTCTGCTCTAGCCTAACACCAGGTGTCTGGGTTGGAGCCCAGTCACCTCTGGCAAGGAGGCAGATGGTGGTGGCCACCTGCAGGATCTGGGATTACAGCCGGTGGAACCGTAAGGACCGGGGAACCAATTGGAAACCGGAGCACCAGGAGGGGTACTCAGACCCAGTACGAAGCCCAGAAACAACCGGGCCGAGTCAAATCAACTGATTGAGGACTGGACGTTAAGACTTTTCCCACCTAAGACCCGACTGAAGACAACAGCCCAACGCTATGGGGTAAAAGGCCACCGCTCGGGCATCGAGACCCAAAGGGCCAGCGTCTGCGGGCACACGGGCTCTACTGGCATACACCAGGCTGGGAAGCGGACTACCTTTGCTCAGGCATATGAGTCATCATTTCTACACAAGTGGGGTGCAGGAGAAAGGCGGAAACCACCAAGCTGAACAGGGGAACAGCGCAGCCGGCTGCGGGCACTGTCCACCATCTTATTTGGTTTACCTGAGACTCCATTGTGTTTGTAATAGTGAGTACAACAGTTCCTTCAGGCCACGCATCGCGCCGCACCGTGCCGCCACACCAGCACGCATCCAATCCCCCGCCTCAGCACCTCCCTCAGGCCCTGGGGACCATTATCCCCCCTACCCACGGAGGGGTCAACACCAAGCTGCGCAACACCGTCCCCGGGAGCCTAGTCAACGGCAGCGGTGGTGTCCATCCATTCACCACAACCCGTGGGTGGTGTCACGAACTCAAATCCCCAACAAACAACCGGCTCTGGCCGTGGACCTCCCCACCGAAGTCCCTACGCGTAGCGCCAACCCCCTTTCAGAGCGACTTGACCCCCGGGTCCGTGAGGAGCTCGAGCCACCCACCGACAAGCACGGATCCGAGCGGCTCGACAGTCGGCCGAGCCCGGGGCGGTACAGATGCATGGGATGGGGCCTGGGACGGGGCCTGGCCCAGCATTTCTACCTTAAACATTGATCAGTAAGAGGTGCATCAGCTGTTGTCCACGTCAACCCCCCCAGCCATGTATCTAATCCATCATCTGTGATACAACTCTCACACATTGCATTACTGCTTCCTTAGGAGTCATATTACACCACCGCTCCCTTAGAATTAGATTGCTCCAGACAGTGCAGTCCACTCAGACATTACACCACTGCACCCATTGAGGTGTATGGAACAAGACCACACATCTAACCCCATGTGTGATACACTACAATGATCCAGGTATCTAACCCCAGTGTCTGATAGCCTGCATATGGAATCACAACATGTGACACTGGGAAGAGGCAGAGGGAGTCACTGTGACCTCATGTGTGCCTGTGATCTGAAACTGTCGATGTTTGTACACCTATTTTTCACCAAAAAATGTACTTATCGTGATTCAGGAGCAAGCAAAAGAAGGAGGAATAGGAGGAATGTTAGGTGCTTCATACACTAAAAAAAAGCCAAATTGTAAAAGTAACAGTGGTTTATACACCTTTTGATTGTTGCACCACAAAGGCACCTGTTAACAATATCAGCAGTAGCAACCATCTTCAGACACAGAAGCCTCAACAAAGGTGTCAAAGACTGCAATAAAGGGAGATCAATGCAGTACACTGAAAACTACTCCATGGCCTAGTCTGCACACTCTGTGACTGGGGTGGTAAAGTTATTGGAGATCCATGAGTGGTTCATCTTGATGATGAAAATTTAGCGGTCTACACTTTCAGGTGATGGATGGATATGTTTATGTACCGCCCCGATATTGGTCGGGCTACTCGGATCCGGGATCTTGGCTTGAGGGGGTCGTCCGGACCCGGCTTGGCGGACACTTTGATCTGTAAAAGGGGATATTTACAGGGGAGATGTTTGTGACCCACCTGTGGGTTACGGCAATGGGCGTACCGCCACTGCTATAAGGAGTATCGGGGTAGATGGAGTTAAGCAGCCTGATGTTAGTCCCTCCACAGCTAGGGAAGGCCCCGGGGCTCAGGGGAATGTTTGTTGGTGGTTATTTGGGAAGGCAGGATGCAGGGATCAGGGTACTCACTGTGGTAGTCGTGGTGTTGGATGAGGTTTATAAAGTAGACACACACACTGCAGGTAAACCAAAGTCTTCGCATACCGCTACCACTGCGGGGAGCCCGTCCAGGTGTCTGCTCCCACTGGTGTCACTTGGTAGTCCGGAGCCTGCCACCATGCACAATTAGTTGTCTGTTTGTGGCCCAGTGGCTTAAAGCTGTTAGGGCCCCGTTCACTATGTGTAGTGTAGCTGTGCTCTTGATGGCTGGCACTTGGGATTTTAGTGGGTTGCTTTATGTGGAAAACCCTTTCCCCTGCGTTGTGCTGATGCCTTCAATCTCTGAGCTCCTGAGGAAGTTCGTGAAGATACTCTCCCTCAAAGGTTAATTATCAGGACGTTGAATCGGTTCCTGACCTAGGGTCCTGTACCCCGTCGTGCTCGGTACCGGTCAGTTCTTTTGGGTTTTCTGGTGCCGACAGTCCTATAAGACTATGTCCGTCACACCCTTTTCCAATGTCACTGCTACCGGTCCTCGACTCCTCTGGCCCCGGACCACCGTCTGTGACCCAACCTCGGTCTAGCTCCCCGGGAGCTACTACTCCAGTTCCTCACTCTTTGAGGGTTCTCACTCTTCTGCTGTCCAACTCCCCCACCAGTCTGCCTGACCCCTAGGTGGGTGGCCCTATTCCAGTTTGACCAACCCACTGGTGTGTCTGACAGGTCTTGATGTGAGGTGTGGTTGGTATTTGTGGTGCTGATGGTAATGACACCGATTGTTGGGAACCTGGAACCATGGGTGGTAGGCCCTGTACCCTAGGGGAAGGATGCAGTTCCCTGTAGCACCCTGATATATATTCAGGGGCGCTACATTTATCCTTCAGGACACCACCAGCAGCACTGAAGACACGTTCAGAGGCAATGATGGCTCTCGGGCATGACAAAAAATCCATGGCATACCTGATTACCTCAGGCCATTCTTCCATTTTTGATGATCAAAATGCTAAAGGGTCCAACACCCCTCCTCCCTCCCTCCCCAATGGCTTGAGCTCTAGATACTCCTACAGCTTCCTCTCCAATAGTTGTCAGACTTGTGCTCCCTTCTGCTGGTGCCCTGAAGGGACTAAAAAAGTGTGCCACTACTTATACAAATTGCTTCTGCCACTTAAACATCTGTTGCTGCTAATGATTTAGCGATAACACTTCAACATTCCCGGGTTGCACTGCGACATCGCTAGCCGATGATAGCAATGCCATGCGCGATAGTACCCGCCCCCGTCGCACTTGCGATATCTTATGATAGCTGCCGTAGTGAACATTATTGCTACGGCAGCTTCACACACACTTACCTGCCCTGCGATGTCACTCTGGCTGGCGACCCGCCTCCTTCTTAAGGGGGCGGGTCATGCGGCATCACAGCGACGTCACACGGCAGGCGGCCAATAGAAGCAGAGGGGGCGGAGATGAGCAGGACGTAAACATCCCGCCCACCTCCTTCCTTCCGCATAGCCGGTGGACGCAGGTAGGAGATGTTCCTCGCTCCTGTTGCTTCACACACAGCGACGTGTGCTGCCGCAGGAACGAGGAACAACATTGTATCTCCTATTAATGCGACATTATGGAAATGTCCGACTTACGACGCTTTTGTGATTATTTATCGGTGCATCTAGGCTTTACACGTTGCGATGTCGTTACTGGTGCTGGATGTGCGTCACTTTTGATTTGACCCCGATGATATCGCAGTAGCGATGTCGCAACGTGCAAAGTACCCCTTACTCTTGTCCCTTATTATATCTAGAATCCATCTGCTGGATTATATGTTCTGCCAAGCAAGAAGAATTGATGATAAGAAAAAATATTTTCAGCTTACCAGGATATAGGGTCCCCGGAAAAGTAAGAGGTGCACGGATCCTCCAGAGTAGCCCAGTCTGGAATCGACGATGAATCAATGGAGGGGGGGAGGGAGGAATGGAATCCAGCACCAAACATATTTTTTATATAAAAATCAAAAATGTATTGAAACATATAAGGTAAAAATATGAAAACCTCAAAAGGGGAAAGAAAAGGCATCATTACATCCTTACGCGTTTCGGACAGGAGGTTAAAAAAAAACTGCTGTCCGAAACGTGTAAGGATGTAATGATGCCTTTCCTTCCTCTTTTGCGGTTTTCATATTTTTTACTTATATGTTTCAATAAATTTTTTATTTTTATATAAAAAATATTTTTGGTGCTGGATTCCATTCCTCCCTCCCCCCTCCATCGATTCATCAGAAATGATGATAGCCTTTATCCCTCCTGGATTATGGCGTCATTGGGAGGATTCCCAAACCACCCAAGAAAGGAACCTTTAAAAATGAAACCAATCCCCTTTTTTTTCCTTCCTCCCCAATTCTCTAGATTTTTGGGGACTTCCTTCTCACATACTTTTACCTCTGAAAGGACTGGTTTTTGAAGGCAGTAGTGGGAAACCCTTTCTTATTGTCTCCCACCTTCTGTAGGATGTCGTACAGAGTCTTGCAGAATAAGAAATCCCCTTAGCAAGGCATTGAGCACAGCTTGGCTTAATACTGGGCATCACCAAGTCAACACTTCAGCCACAAGGCCCTTCTAGACAATTTGGATAGGGCAACCAATTTTGCACAAAGCCGCATGGAATCCACTGATGCATCTGCTAGAAAGCAGCCACTCCGTGCAATAAGAGCAGAGCACATAGAACTTCCTCCCTTGATGTTTTGCCCTTAAGTTGTTGCTTCAACTGCTGGAGCCAAACCATAAGTAAACCCCCCCCGAACATCATATCCGCTACCGATTCTGTCCCCCTTGTCTCCACCAGCCCCATAGTGGACCTATTGGTTTTAACTAAACAGCTGGTTTCTGCTACTAGGAAGCACGGCCTACCACCTACCCCTACAACCTACTTTTACTTATCCTTCCTAAATTTTCCTTGCAATTTAAAGGATTATTTTACCTCTGCTCTTAATATAGATTTTAAACTTGATGCAAAGTCAGGGGCCTCTACCCTGATAGCCTCCTGTGTAAATAAGGTGCACAGATTTTTATGTACCCCAGCTGGTAGTGGGTCCGTACATAGGGCACACTCCCTATTCTTTAGCTTTGTCGTTCTCTTCCTAGGTCTCTCCTAAGGGGAACAACAAGAGAAGGGGAACCACTTTTAGAAAGAATACATTGGAGAGCATTCACCCCCCAAAGAAACCTGGAGATATTGGTTCTGGAGACTGGACGAGCACACAGGGTCTATCATTTTAGGAATTCCTTGATCTCTTGTTGGCCCTGCTAGTGCGACTACCTCCTCTGCCTTTTGGTTGAGCTTGCTGCTGCCCTAGTTGATGCTGCTGCTCTTCATGGCTCTGCTGGTTCTCCATTGTAGGAGGAGACATGAACGTCACTACCCCAGGAAGGGTCCCTTTAAGAAGGCCTCCGGTCTCCATGTGCCAGCAATCCAGGGATGGGTCGCGCTATTTTGTGATGGCCCATGCATGCACTGACCATCACATCTGTAGCAACTGCCAGCACTTCTTCACTTCTGGAATCTTCATCCAGTGTGCTTAGCGACAGGGCAACCCACATGTGGATGCCGTACACACATGTAGACCTGAGCAACAACAGGCAGAAGATCGCGTCCGACCCTGCCATACATGCACCCACCACCACAGAGGCACACAAGCCCTGGGGAGGTGCTTCTAGGGCCGAGTGCCAACGCCACAGCTTACCCATACTTCCAGCATCGGATCACCCCTGGGACCTCAAGCCGCCAGCTTCTGCGGATTCCCATCTACGACACGAAACCAAACTGATGCGTTAGTAAGGTGCCACCCTTTTATTTTAATGCGTTTCCTGTCCTGGAGGGGCGGACTTCTCTTTAAGCGTGCTGTCATGGGTAAGGGAAAATTTACTGTACAACAAGGTTGAGGACATGAGACATGTAAGGCACGTGTGAGGTTGGCCTAGGGCCACCACCATGTTTGCACTGTTATTGCACATGGCCTCCCTGGCTGCCAGGTTGAGTGGAGACAGCCATTGCTGAAACTTGGCCTGGATAGCTGTCCACAACTCTGCAGCTGGTTGACTCACTGCATTCTCAAATGCATTCTAATTTAAACACTGCCTGATTGTGGTGAGCCCTGGATGTACAGAGGTGGGGATTCTCTCTGCAATGTTGAAATGCGTCACATTAAGGGAGTCAGTCAGGGTGCAGCTGGAGGCCCTACAGGAGGTGGAAGAGGCAGAAGCAGTGGAGGGAGTGGTAGATACAGAGGTTTATCCCACAAGTCTGGGGCATGTCGATACTGGTGGAGCAGCCCACTGTCGTCCCCCCAGAGTCAACCAGTGCCCCGTCAGTGAGATGTAATGCCTGGCCATGCTTGTTCATCCAGATGTCAGTGCTGAAATGTAACCTGACGAACTCAAAGTTGAATGGCTGAGGGCTGCAACATCCTGGTGTAGCACAGGCACTGAATTATTACAGAAGTAACGGTGACTGATACTGGGGGACTGCGACGGCAATCAGATTTTGGAAACCGTCTGCAGCCAACAGACAGAAAGACAGCATTTGTACATCTATAAGCGTATTGTAATGAATTTAACCATAACGGAACTGAAGATAACTGGATCCATAGTCACTGTAAACAATGTTTGTGTTTCGTTCCACTATCACTCCTATAGTCCTTCATTTCCTAATATCGCCACTACTCCTGATACCTAGCAATGAACTGATCATCTCAACTTCCATCCTCTCCATCCATCTAAATCTTCTCCTCACATCTGTTTCTTCATAAAATCCACTGTCTACAGACACACAGCCACCTCATGGCCTCCCCTGCTCCCACCTACTAACACTCCCACTGCTTCACCGCACTGCTGGTCATATCTCTCCAACTGCCAGCCCTCCTCACCGCATCTCCACAGTCACTGGTAGCCCTGATCCACGATAAACCATGATTGTCAGCAATCTTTCTAACCTCATACCCATTCACGAAGACCTCGTTCCCGCAGTCCTAACAGGAGCTCTGTGGAACAAACTTTCATACATCCATAATCTTTTCATCACTAACAATCTTTTCTTCCTTGCCATCAATGAAACCTGGCTCATGGCTTCTGACAGCCTCTCCTACTGCACTTTCTTATGATGTTTTCCATCTTTCACCCCCCATCCCAGAACAAAGCATGGTGGAGTAGTTGGTTTTCTCCCATCAAATAACTGCTCCTGCAACCCAATTCCACTGCCACTCTCCTTTACCTACCGTGGAAACCTTTAAAAGGAACCTGAAGACCTATCTCTTCCGACAAGCCTACAACTTGCACCAACCCTCAGTCCACTATACTGCTGCACAACCAGCTCTACCCTCGCCTACTATATTCTAACCCATCCCCTGTAGACTGTGATCCCTCACGATCAGGGTCCTCTCTCCTCCTGTGCCTTGTATTGTACTTATTTTATGTATACCCCTTTTTCTCATGTAAAGCACCATGGAGTAAATGGAGCTATAATAATAATAAACAATAATAACAGCAATAATTTACGGGGCCAACATATTGGATATTTTGAAGTTAAAGCTGTTAGGTTTGGCATGTATAGGAGGAAATCTTTTATGTGGCCAAAATTCTGGGACTGAGGGCTGGCTGCTGTGCTAGGAGGGTTTAGTAGGATGTACACCACAAACTGGACTGTGAGGGAGATGCAGACAAAGATGTTATGGTGGATTGAGAAAGATGTAGTGTTCTCTTTGTCTGAAATCGGTCAACAACAGCAGGCATGTCCACTACTGTAACAGCTGGCGGGCTCTCACTCATGTTGCCTGCAGAGGGTAAACAAGTTGAGGTTCCACAGCTGGAGACCTGTGTGAGAACACTTGGATGGTGACGTAGGAAGAAGCAGCAGATGCGGTAGATGGGGCGGCCGGTGGTTGGCTAGGCCGTGTTTTAGCGCAATAACATTCCCCGACTAAGGTGTGCTAGTTCATGCATGTAGAAATCAAATTATTGGAATTTCTGCCTCTACTGACTCGTTAACAAAGTTGGCAGATAACGTGAGTTGGGTCATCCTTTGTGGTCTCAAAAGAGGCCCAGGCTAGGCAATCCTTGCCACCCATGCAAACTGAGGCCACGTGATCATTGCTGGCCACAGCCAGAATTGTGACTAAGGATGCAGTGATTGTTACGATTGCATCCCTCCGTGTCTGTGTGGGAAGCCACAACAGAACCTCCTTGTCTACCTACTCTGCTGAGCTACTCAGCAGTGGGATGTAGAACGTAATCATCATCCTCTCTGTTGTCCCACTCCTCACCCTGAGAGTCACCTGCCTCCTCTTCTTGCCCTGACAGGACAGTACGGTACGTGTGCGCATCAGGTATGAGTCTCATCATGATCCACCCCACCCCCAGAGATTAACATCTGGTGACTAGAGTCTGGATTCTGGTCACTTTGTCCGGCCACAGATCCAACTGACAAAGATTTTGGGGATTGTTGCAGATGCTTTCCTCCTTTAGAGCCTGTTAATCTTTGGAGCAGAGCTCTGATGCCTATTGACTAGAATGTGTGAACAGCTCGGCAGACTCATGCGAGGAGAAAAAAGGGTAATTGGGGTGCCACCCCTGATGACTTCACTGTGTGTGTGATGTTGAGGAAGAG